>NC_079554.1:16909893-17223446 GCF_015846415.1 Triplophysa dalaica
TAAGTCGCTTTGGACAAAAGCGTCTGCCAAATGAATAAATGTAAATGTTATGTTGGGGATGTTTTCGTCCACTATGTGTTGCTGTTGAGTGTTATTTTGGCCACAACTTTCTCTTTGTCACAGAAAATGGAATGATTGTTGGTGACAAATCTTATTTTGACACATATTTTGGGAAAATGCTTTGAACATTTTTCAAAACTAAACGATATTCAATTTTTTGCATAAATCTGTTAATCAACCTCAGTCCTTATCAAAACTGCTAAATGTTTAAGGAAAAATCCTGGAAATGTTTACTCTTTTTATTGCAAATGATTTTTTCAAAAACTGTAAAGAACACACACAAAACGACTTAATTTCAATATAAAAAGTGATTGTGTACTGGATTTTTTATGAAAAAAAATCATTACAGTACACTTTGTGTGTTCTCTGCTGTCCATCTTCATTTTGAAGTAAATATTTTTCTTTTAAAGATCGGATAGTGGGGCCCCATACACACCTTCGCCTTGGGCCCCCAATTTGCTAAATCCGCCACTGGCCCTAGCCCTTCTTGATTTTACACTCAGCACACCCAAATTGCTTAAACGCAAAAAAAATTGACATAACATATACATGCACCAGCTGCTAATGACGTTAGCTAGGTAACTCTTGTCAAAACGGGTCAAAGACACATCAAAAAGCTGCTGTAACAGTGTACTGTAACTATTTGGCACTTAAAAAGCACGCCACGACACATAATTCCCCGTCTTCTTTTACTAAATAATATTTTTGACTTATTTAGTTGAAACTTTGCAATTGGCAAAGCCTCTGTTGTTGTAACATAAAAGATAATTATAAGTTGCAGAATGAATAGTTAAAGGAACATTATGAAGGTAATTAGTGGGTATGGGTAGCCAAAACATCCGGTTTAAGCTTCTCAGTGACTCCCAATGGCTCATGCTGATGTCCCGTTGGAGACAGCATAATCAAAGACTTGGAATTGGGGAGGTTCCGACAAACATCTATATATTAGGAAGATGTATGAAAATATATTTACCTGTACAATACGCTAATTGGCTATCTGCTGCTGTGATCCAAGGTGGTCTTCTTAACTCATAGACATAATAATTTCCCGGGCATGCTTTCACTTTAATGGGAGTGGAGTTATAATAGCAGCAGCTATTCTTCCAGTCACCACAGACACCTCGAGTGACCACACCATCCTCGATTCTTGGATGTTGACCGTTTAACCTCAGAGAGACTTCAGTACCACAGCTCTGCTCTTCAACACTTGTATCTGGCATCTTAGTGCTTTGGCCATAAAATAAGAGACGATACCATCCATCATCTATCATGTAACCATAATACCAAAATGAACTGTAAAAGTCCTTCTGGGTGGTGGCTCTCCGCGGATCATCCAGAATAGTGTAGTCATAGCAGGGGTCAATGGAGAAAGCCTCTGTTTTTATAATATAAAAAATAACAATACAAATGAGTTGCAAAACAAAAACTTAAACATTCAAAATCATATTATCTTCACATTTATTTCAAGTGAGTTTAGAGAAACATTTGACTTCTCCACAATACTTTCCTTGATTTCCTGTTTACAATTTTGCACACAGTCATGGATGAATTGTACAGATGTGCCATTGTTGATAAACTGTGAACATAGCAGCAAGCAGCAGTGAAGGGCTATGTCGCCATTGCTACATTGTGCATCTCAGAAAGCAATGCAAGGTGGTCACGTGCTTAAGTGAGTTAATATCAATGGACTATTTTAAAGAAATTTGTGACACTTTCTGCTGCTAGTTGGTGGTGCAATGACTATGATCTACTATCCACAATCACATGTAAAGCCCCTTCAACATTACATGTGTAATTTGATCCAAGTCACTCACTTCCATTTTCACTTGTTCACCATAAATTATTGCTTTGTTATAGCAAGAAGGAACTATAATTTCTCAACATAGCATCTTCCCCCATATTTAAGCATCTGCCAACACCTGATGGACACCGGTAGTGTTGTGGGTACCACATTTCACGAGCAAACTAAGAGCCTACCATGGCAACAAAAGAGAACATTTGTTATCTTTTAGTCAAGTGTAGTTTTCATTTTCTCAGTCATTGTATTAATAACATCACATTTTTAACTTGCATTTTTAATGTGTTTAACTTGCAGTCATTGTTAATTCGTGAAATCTTAATATGATGAGGAATTTGTATACCCTAAGGGTAATTTATTGAAATCAGAAGAATTTTAGTAGATCAACAACAATGGTTCTCACATTTTAAAATAGCAGTCGTTTTAGTTCTGTTGCCCATCTAAAATGGAAGAGTTATGAAGACCAGTAAGTTTTGTTCTGGTCAGTCGCTATTAATTTAATCTATTTGGTAAAGTATAATAAACGCCTCCTACCTGCACATTCATGCTTGGACCTGTAAAAGTATGTGTTTCCACAACACATGCAAGGATCAGCAGAACTGCCATTATAATACCTGATGGGTATTTTGATGTTATCCTTGTCTCTACGAAATTAATTAGACTTTCTTAGACAGTGCTGCCCATTGTCAGATAAACAAATAAAATTAATATTTACAAAAAATCAAATACTCATAATTTATGTTTAAGGTAATGTGGATAACTTTTCAGTTTGCATGGAAGAAACAGGATAATGTATAATAGGTTGGAACAGTTAACCGTTTATTGTTTGGTTATTGTAAGTATTATATCGTACCTTCACTGCCCATTTTCTTGTTCAAGATCTGAATAAAAGATTTTTTTTTATTTCTTAAGTAAATGAATTTTGGTACATCCAGATACACTAGTTACATCTGTAAAACAGGAAACTGTGTCATAAGTACAACAACTCAAGTGTGCACTCTAGGATGATATACAGTAGTATGCATTATGATAAACAGTTAATGAATTGATTATGAACGCATAAACTAATATAACAACTTGAATACTGGTAGGGAATGCAAGACTTTAAGTGATCAGAAAAAAATCGAGGATCCCTTTTTCCTTGCTGATTTGCAGAGTATACATTTATCTTAAAACCTTTAATAATTTATTTATCTTTATAAAGATAAAAGCAAGTCAAGTCCAGCCTAAATATTAATACAATACTTACGATTTGATTGGTAGACTTCACTGTGATATGTTCTTGTCCAGAGTAGAAAGCCTCTGTAGGTGTACTGATGGTCATCACAGTGTGAACGTGTCCTGTCAACTCAACAGTCTTTTATACATTTTAATTTCAAATTTAAAATGTGATCCTTTGGTACTTGTTTTACCTTATACTAGGATTTAGCCTTAGTTTAATAGACATTTAAGCTTTTTTATAATCATGTTTTCCAAAAATGCTTAACTGGTGTGCATTTTGAGACAAACAGGGGCAATTGTGTTTTTATTAAATGTCACTGCAAGCTTTTTTCAGTTTGGACTGCTCTACCATTTATTTAGGACTAAGCCCTGTTCAGAAACCAGTCACCCGCATTGTCTTTAAAGGCTTCTGTAACTTTAGCATGGTAATCCAGCTGTCTGTTCGATAGGTGCTTTCACTTATATGGGTAAATACATTTGAATACAAAACCTATCTACTTCAAGCTCAACCCTTTAAAAACATCTAACTTGAATTATCCACCTAGTAGCCGTAGATTGTCTGGAAGTTTTCTTTTGGGTAAAACTATTTAAACTGTGTGTCCCCTTCTGATGAATTTTGTTTCCTTTTCATATAATTTTCCCACAAAATCTTTTTGGAAGCAAGGAATGGGATTATCATGCTAAACTATCATGATAATTATTTCCTTGTCTCCAGTCTGGTGTTAATCCCACATGCCATTAAAACGCGTCTGTCCCTTATGATGTAGCTTTGCTGTGGACTCAGGGAAGAATTAACAAAAAGTTGTTTCAGCATAATATTATTTAGCCTATCCTCAAGACATTTTCAACAGATGCTATCCAAAGTGACTTGAATTGCATTATAAAAAATATATATGTGTGTAAATCAAACATACATTTATAAAAAAACTAACTACAACTTTTATCTCTATATCTACATTTAAAATGCATCATTTGATTTTTTTGCAGGCATAATAGGCTAGGGAATCACCTTTTTCAGATTCATGTCATTTTTGGCCATTTTTATCGTTGCACTCATTCAGGTCAGAACAAAATGTCTTAAATGCAATAAGACTAAAGATAAAAACAAATGCAATCCCAATCAGCTACAGAATGAATATACCACAACACAAGCAATAAGAAATGTTAATATTTTAATCTTTACCAATCAGAGCAAATGCATGTGGAGCTAAATACATTTTACTCCAGAGAATGCCAAAAATCATTTTGTTAGCTAATTGCTAAAATCCAGGTTGTTGTTGGCTACATTAATCTTGTAGTCTGCTTAGACCTATGGAGTGAAACACAAGCCATAACAAATATATTTATTAAATAATGGAATGTGACATTTTATAAAAAATTCTGCGATATGATGTTTTACCAATGACATTGACAATGACTTGTATATTTGTTGTTTTTAATGACTGAGAAGTGAATGGATTTGTTTGTCTTCATTTAAAAAAATGATCATATAAGTAAACTTTTCTAAACTATCAGACCTGAAGCCACAAATTTCACACATTTGGACCTTAAATTAGTACTAGTATGTATTCAATATATGAAATACTCACAGTGGACTGATTTTTTACTGCAAAATCTTTGTAATTCCTGTCATCAGGGTTGTTGAAGCTGATATAGAAAAAATCGTAAACAGCAATTGACATTCTATCACCTGAAAGAGGTTATATTAGACACACTCATCAACACAAATACTTATCACCAAACATTTTTAAACAATTTTAGAGCATTCTCAATACTCAAAGTACACTGTAGCTCAAAAATTGCAACAACCCAGCACCCATCTGTGTGATTTCAGGTTTTGTTTACATACCTGTTGTTGTTGGTGGTGTTATCACTTTAGAACATTTTAATCAAATAAAAACCAAGCAAATTATTCAACAAACGTCATTAAACAGGGCGAAACAAAGAGGCGATTCACCTGTACATGTGTTATTGATGCTGATGATGAGATTTGGGAGTGTTGCATTACATCATTCCCAGTAACCTTCATTTACATTTGTGCATTTAGAATTTGGACCACAAACAGATGGATTCACCTGGCATTCATTTACATCTGAAGGGAATGTAACAAACATTAAAGATTACATTTATTTAGCATCATATATAGCAGAACAGAATACTTTAATATTCAAAAGCAATGCCACTTTAATAATCACAAAAGAGAATAGCATTACTTTTTATTTAAACTCTATCATGAAGGGGTCGCAAGCATAGAAACGAATCAGACCTGTATCTTTTTTTCTTTTGTAGTCTTTTGGCTAAGTCAGGATTGTCAACTTTTACTCGCCTGTAAAGCAGTGTTTGTTTCCATAACATGAGTAAGCAGCAAGCCTTGGTACATCTGTCTGGTGTCAACAAATTATAATTTCCATCGGCAGACAGACAAAGTTGAGAAATTTATTGAGAAAAGAAAAGGGAAACGTATTTTATATCATGCAAACACGAGGCATTTTCTTAAATGGATAATTCACCCAAGTATGAAATTTAAATTACTTGCAGTCTTATCATTTCAAACTTGTTTGACTTTCTTTCAACTGCAAAACGCAAAAGTAGATATTTTGAAGAATTATCATTTTTGGGGTAAATAGGGTACTGTATCCCATTAATGCTCTGAGAAATTCGGTTCGGCTTGGCTTTGTTTATACTGCAGGAGGCAGTGTTTGCCATAAAACAGTTGAGAATGCATAAAGGTAAGATAGAGACAAATGGAAAGAAAAACAACCCACAAAATATGGCAAGCCGAATAAGCTTTTAATCATTCTCAGGATATGAATTTTTGATATCAACAAGTATATCATTACTAGTAAAAATGATCAATTTTGATATCAAGAATAGAATTTCTACTGCTAACAATACTTTTTTGATATTAGTAATTACATTTTCACCAGTAAAAAAGTGAATTCTTCATATCAACAATTACGTCATCACTCGCAGAAATGTGTGTTCTTGATATCAAAAATTGAATCTCAAGTAGTAAAAACTTAATTCTTGAAATTTTAAGATATCAATAATTATTTCTAATATGGTAAAAATCTTATTTCAGATATCAGACATGCAATTCTTACTAGTAAGAAACATAATTTTTCATAAAAAAAATTAACTTGTTGCTAGTCATAATGTAAATTCCATATCTCAAGAATTTAATTTTCACTAGTTGAAATGCTCATTCTTGATATCTGTAAATGAATTTTAACATGTTGCATTTGGTATTTCTGATATCAGGAAATAGATTTCAGATATCAATAAATCTGAGAGTAATTGTAATTTTTTACTAGTAGGAATTGAATTTCTAATATCCAAAAAATATTTTGCAATGTAAGAAATTCATTATTGATATCTGAAATTGAATTTGAACGGAAGTCTATTGTGATATTTAACTAGTAAAAATTATAACACATATCAAGAATTACGTTTTTTACCAGTTGAAATAAAAATGTTGATATCAAGAATACATATTTGCGTGTTTTTGCGTGATTGTTGATATCAAGAATAAATGTTTGCGTGTTTTTGCATGATTGTTGACATCAAGAATTCACATTTTTACTAGTGAAAATGTAATTGTTTCTATCAAAAATTCATATCCTGAGAATGATTAAAAGCTAATTCGGCTTGCCATAACAAACAGTCCCTATTGACATATCTGTTTCTTTATGGTGCATATCAAGTCATGTCAGAATGACCAAATCTTCAAGTTCAGTGCAAAGAACAATACAGGGTACATTCCAATTGAAACTCTAGACTTTCCAAGTTGGGGTGCGTGCCACCAGACAGTTAAACCAGCTAAACAAGGTGAATCGGTTCACTTGATAACATACAGGTATGTATGATTTTCAGGAAGCTGCATCGTCAGGATAGCCAGGTCATTTAAGAGCTTTTTAACAAAAAATCATTTTATTTAAGCCGTTTATCGTAGGCTACCTTCAAGGACCATGTTTGTCATTTTTCAAACCAAAATCTTTTCAGAAGATAAGCTACTTCTCCCCTGAAAAATGCACAGTTGGGTCTACATAAAGACACACTGAAGTTATATCAGATAATTTAAACAGACAATATATTACAAATGATTATTTTTCTACACTTATAAAATAACAGATGTGCGTGATTTTTAGTCTTAAGTCTTAAAAACACTTCTATGTATAGTTAAGTGAAAGAATTAATCATTTTACAAAAGAAGAGCTAATACAGTATTTTTTCCTTTCAGAAGCTACACTCGATGCAGCGTTTCAAAATGGGAACATTCTTAGTTTGACCGGTTGTGAAGCACATGTGCCTAAATTGGCTTTAATAACCTTAGTGGGTGACGTCATTAATTACACCCACTTAAGCTGAGGTCTATGAATACGAGTGAAACAGACACATCCTCAGGTTCTTTTGACTTCAATGACTGCTTTGTGCGTGCTTTCTGTTCGTGAGAAGAAGACTTCTCAAAGATAGTTGTCTTAGATAGGCCTAGTTGTCTAAGTTATGCTGGGGCTGATAATCGGGCTGATTTCTCCCATTCCGACAGTCCTAGATAAGGTCCTGATGATCTTAGATGGCTCTAGATTATCTTATCAGTTTTCCCTGGGGTGTGATGTGTGTTAAAAGTGAATGAACCTGATAGGAACAACATCGGAGCCGCCTGATCGCGAATCTTACATATTCAACATGTTGAATATTTATGATCAGAAATATTGATGGGTGGGGGATACCCCCGCAAAACCCAAAAGAACTCTGTTGATTGTCACGTGGAACAAAACAATACCCTATTAGAAAGCCACCTGACAGAAGTGTAACAACCGTAGTTATTACTTCAACAAACCCTTTTCATTGTTCTGTCAATTTTCTGTCAAAAGCATTACAAACACTATCATTACAATTACGAATCATTACAATAAAACCAGGCTATGAGCAAGTGAAGGTAGTCTGAGTGTACGGATGCTTTAAGGTGAAACAGAAAAAGAAGGTCGAGTGGAGCTAGTGAAGCCTTTGATTCATTCAGGTGATATAGGAAATTGGCAGCGTGGAGACTTCTGCCAGATATCTCCCTTTGGGTACTAAGCACTGTAGGCATAGGCTACAGGATTCAGTTTGCATATCGTCCTCCTGTTAAGGTTTATTTCTTAGATTATATATTTCATCCATTTACATTTACATTTTTTCTTACTTGTTACCAGACTCGACAGTTTAGCCCAAGGGAGGGGCTAGAGCTATTTAAATGAGAGGCAAGCTATTACAGTCGATATTTTCTGTTTCCTTAAAAGGAAGGGGGGTTGTGTCCAATATTAGATCTTTGCAGATTGAACCGCTATTTAAGAAAATGCAAGTCCAAAATGTAGACAACACTCTTTACATTCTTTGTCTAAATGTATATTTATCAAAAAAAACTTTTATAATAACAATATTCCCCATACGTGTTCACAGCTTTTTTTTTACACAAACTAATTACCTATTTATCAATGCTTTCTGTTTTGCTAAATAGGGACGAACTTGCCCAGGGAAAAGCAGATCTACAATTACCGTCACTCCAGAGCCAGACGGGTGATCGAGAATGCTTTTGGCATCTTGGTGTCAAGGTGGCAGATCCTAGGAAGTCCCCTAGAGTGTCGGCCAGACAAAGCTGTCAACATTGTCAAAGCATGTTGTGTTTTACAGAACTTCCTGGCATGCACGGATGAGGTCAACACAGCTGTGAATGGATACATCCCTGCAAATTTCCCAGACTCAGACACTAGGGTCACCTCAGCTAGGAGAGTGGCGCAGGGTGGTGGCAGGGGACACTAATGTTGCTTTTTTGGAAGACAGGGTTACAGCCAAGTAACCTGTGTCATTACATTTATAATAAAAACACTGATTTCTGAGCCTCTTACCTCATCCAAGTGACACAATACTGAAATGTGGAGCACCTTCAGGCTACACCAACTTGCTTGGAGTGTAAGGTTTTTGTTTCCTTCTTAAATGATAAACCCACAAAATTTTCCTGTAAAAGTGTCTCAATACAAACCACCTTGTTTTGTTTATATGTTATCAGAAGCAGATAAATAAATGATATGTTGGTACATTAATGTCCAAGTAGTTTGTCATTCTAAATTGATTTTGTGGGAAAAATATACATTATAGGGATCAAAGGCCAGAAGTTTAAAACCCCTTGATCTAGGAATGAACGGATTCATTATAAGTCCACAGCATGAATCTTTAAACATTTTTATGTATTTGGCAAACATTTTATATTGTATTATTTTTTTCATTTAGGCACTCTATTTTACCTGCGCAATAATTCAGTTAAGTGTAAAATGTCAGATAGAGTCTCAGAAAGGGTAAAATAAACAGCTTTTGTATATTCACTAATAAACTGAAATTCTAAACGCAAACACTTCTTGTGTAAGAAAGAAACTGAAAGTGTTTTGAGCTTGAAGTACATAAGGGAATGCAATAAGGGGTGTGTAAACGAGTTTATCTTAGAAATATTTTTCTACAACAAACCTACTTTTTAAAGCTTAGGTAAAAGTGTCTTTCAAGCACACATTAGTACTTTTTCTATTATTTGCAAACTCTATAACATAACTGATAATATATGTAAATAATCCAAGCAGAGTAGAGAAACGTGAATAAACAATAAGCCTTTCTAATTAAAATGTCAAATACATTTTATTACATTACAAATTCATTGTCAAATGTCTATATAACTGATTATATTCAAAACCAATTTCCTGTTTGATCAATTGATTAAAAAATCTAAATATTAGAGGATATACTTCAATACCATTAGATTTTTTTGTAAAAAGCCATTAGAAAATACATCACATGATTACATAAAATCAGCAAAAAATTAACACAAATCAATTTTGTAATTGAAAAAGAAACTGTAACATTTCAAAAATAAATCAACCCTAAAAACATTCAGTTAAGTGTAACAACTAGCCCAAAATCAAAGTGCTTCCAAACATACCACATATTCTATACCATATACCATAACCACTAACAGAAATCATATACATTACAGTTCAATTGTTATATTTATTAGACCTCATGTTTTACTTCATATTTTGTGTAATTTCTTCAAACCATCAAAACGTTTTCTTCCAGAAACAGAATATTTGGATGACAGCAGATGAGGATGTAGTTGTGCTGTGAGTAAATATGTTGAAGAAATCTGAAAAGATATATCAATATAGATATACTATATATATATATATATATATATAGTCACTTTATGTTTTTAGATTATTAGATAATTTACTTCGATCTACGTCCTTTGCGGTACACCCTGTTGAGTTGAAGACGTGCCTGCAGTAGTGCTCTGTAATTTATAAAAATTCCATGTAAAATCAAGATGACCAGATGATTATGAGTAAAGACATTATTTACAGAGGGACTTATGTTAAGCAATCACTCTTAGAGATGCATTGCGCTCTATATAATGTCACTTACCTTGGTAGGTGTGGAACTAAGGTTGTTGAGTGACAGCCGTTTTAACAAAGCATCACAAACCTGCAAGCAAAGAGAAAAGAAACAGTTATTGCAGTCATATTTTGAATCATGAAGCATCTTAATTTTTTAGGAGTGTGAAGTTTGATGTGTGACATAATGGTATACATAATAAATAGTACAGGTTATAGATAATCCACGTCTAGCCGTGCATTAAAGGATTATAATGCACGACATGGAGCCCAAGAACTCAACTCATACCTTGTTGTCTAAAATAACTCCAAACACCAACACAAAGAACCCCTAGGGATAAAAAACAATGTTATATTAATATAATAGATGGATTTGAAAGATAAATAAATTATCACCATTCTAATGAATTGCCAATGCAAGACTGAAGTATAAAAATAAAAGACACAGGAACAGAAAGTAGTACCTGAAATGAATTGAGGATTGCAAAAACCACATGAATACCAAAGTCAGGTGACACCATGGTTCCAATCCCAAATCCCCATGTAAGACCAAAGATAGGCGTGAGAATGGCCACACATCGGACAATGATTACAAAAACATGTCTGTCATCTGGCTGAGTTGTGGCACCAACCCCTCTTCTTAACAGCTTAAACAAAGCTACAACCACAACAACGATGTTAAAGGCGACAATAGCCAGAGCTGGAATCACAAATGCCAGCAGGGCTTTAGATTCAGTCCAGTTCAGCCAACATGCATTTTCTTTTGAAACATAGTTTTCGGCTCCAGCTGTGGAGGCAACAGTAATAACCGCTATGAGCAAAGGTGCACCATAACCAACTGTGAAGGCAATGATCATCATTTTAGTCCTTGACATCTGAGACAGAACCATGACAGTGCGGTAAAGAAGCAAAAGTGCTGAAATGAGCATCCAGAAGAAGAGAGCAAGGTAAAAAAAGTGCATGAAGAAAACCACTGGACTGCAGCGAGCAACTGAGATCATCAGCCCTTGTTTTATGTCTTGATCTGCGATTGCAGCTCCAATGATGAAACAGATGTTTGCAATCAGCAGAGACACAGCGATGTTGACTATTGAGACGTGTCGCATGTATGCCGTGTCATTTTGTGTCACTGACTTCCATACAATTATCTCGATGATGAGACACAGAACCAAGCTGGCCATTGAAATAGCAACACCGATGTATGTTATATAGGCTAAGGCTGTGCTTTTCACTATGTCTGTAATTGCAAACGGTGACATCAGAATTGAAAAAGAGGTTGTGTGGTTGCATTCACATGTAACCTTGCTCCCTTCATTCCCTGTTATCTTGACTTTACATCCAGTTGAATCCCATCGGTCGAGATAAAAGTTCCAAAAGACACACTGAGGATTTCCCAATGATGTATTTGTAATGTCGAAAGCAAACGTAATATTTTTTATTGTTTCATTAACTTTAACCACAACCACGTCTCCATTAACGCGGTTTTCTGATGTCCTGTTGTCATTATTAGAACTGTTACGAGTAGGAAGGACATCATTAAGCTTTGAAAAGAATATAACAGTTATGAAAATTGGATTAGAAAAATCTGGTATGACAATCTGAGTCGTTGAGTTTGGTAGTTGAGAAGTTTGGTTGAATGAGTTTTTAAATGTATTTCTATTCAACTGAATAGATGACAGATTAATTGCAAACACATCTGAGAGTCGATCACTTATATTCTCAATAGCTTGCAGAAGTTTAACGCTGGTGTTTCCTGTCGTGTTTTTATTGTTCAAATCACTCCAAGTTTTACTGGAATTATCTGACACGATGATGTCCACTGTGTTTAAAAAACTCTGGAAATGTAATAAACGGAAATGTTTAATATAATGACATTTATTATGATAAATATATATCATTATTTACCTAAAGTATGGCTAAGTAAAAAGTGGTTTTATCCTTTTAACATAAATAAAAATCATTTGGTCTGCTATATAATTATGTTTAGTTAACACACAAAAACAAAACAAATATAATATGACTATACCTCCATAACAGGTTTATTGTGGGTAATGTTTTTTGACAAATCAGCAATGTTAGAGAGGATCTCTACAATTATTTTGATCGTCGCAGCAGATTGGGTTACATTGGCATTATTCTGATTAACTGCATTAGTGAGGTTTTCCATAAACTCTGGAATAGCAGTCACAAGTAAGCCCTTCAATACAAAGCACAACAATTCAGGATATTAGAAGCATTTTAGACAGTTGATAGATTTTTTCCCCAAATAAAAAAATATATTTACCTGCACTCTGCTTTCAAGATCTTTGATTACTTTTAACACACAGTCATCCTGTTCTATTTCCCAAACCTTTGATATGCATTTATACGTTATGCTTCCTTCCTTGCCACTCTCACACAGTCCTTTAGTCCTATCATTTGTTTTTCCAATTCCAAGTGCGTTATCTTGACAGGTAAAATCTGGAGTTGACAAATATCTGATTACGTGCCACAAACAGTTAAACATCAGAATACATTTATTCACACTATCGATAGAGTAGGCCAATAATATAGCACATTTTCGTAAGATATTCACGTGTTTGAAGACTTGGTGTCTGTTGTTTCACTGCAGTTTAATTTGTGAGTTGCTAACACACTACAGTCAAATTCAACTCAATGTGATAACACAACAGTACGAAACTGAAGATTTACCTTCCGTGCTTGTGTTTACCAAGACATTCCTCGCGCTGTAACTGTAATCAAGTAGTTGCTGTAAACCCTTGAGTCGACAGGTATAGATAACTTCCCCACAACTTTCCTTTTTAATTGTATGGTTTACTGTGATAAAATCTGATCCGATTTCTGAAATACATTACAAATATATTATAAATAATTAAAACCATTGCGTATTTTCTCATTGTAAATAATGATTGATGCATTATGTATAACCTGATGCTTGCACAATGCCATTCAGGACCCACTCAACACTGTAGCCCGCATTAACATAGCATGTTAACTGAACAGTCCTTCCATCACATGGAAAAACACGTTTATCTTCACCCACTGTGATCCTGGGTTGTTGTTCGATAACAATATTTTGCCACTGAATGTACGGTATAAAACTGGTTTGTGTGATGCACGAGTATCTACCTATAAGTGATCAAAACAGACAACACTGTCATTATACACTTTAAAGAAATGTGGGACATCGTGTTATACGCAAGGAACTGCATGCACAATAAAAAATAAGAGATATGTTTTAAAGCTCCTTTGTTTCATCTTAATGCCTGACGTTTGTGGCTGTTGCAACAAAACGTAAAACATGCAACAGAATGTACAGGAATAAAGCTTTAGGCAACAAATGAAAAAACTAATTTTGACAAAACTAATACAATCTACAGCTATAAATATACTTTGTCAAATATAATAGCACAAAATCACTTCTGAGACTCACCGTTGTCACTGTAGGCAGCACTGTTCAAAGTAAGTGTGTCACTTGAAATGGTATATTTTGTGCTGTCTGGATCTTTTTCATTCACTTTCCATGTTATGTTTCCGTAAACAGACCGTGGACATTTCAGCTCCAACTTTTGCTGAGGATAAAATTTACCTGATGTACTTATCAGGGTCTTTTGTTCTGAAAATAAATAAATTTGGCTCATATCACAAAGAAACAGAACAGCTACATAACACATAATGACAGAACTAAGAGATGGGAATGCTTTTACTTGGTGTAAACATTCACTACACTCACCGGATATCGCAAAACCATTGGGAGCAACAGGGATTCCTTTACTTAAGAGAATGTTGGAAAGGTTTGTGATTACTGAGAAAAAATCCAGATAGATGTTGGTTACAGTAACCGTGCCATCTGCAATGGTGCTACCAGGTCTATGGAGCAATACACAAACAGAGTCTGAGAACACTGTATTAACAAAATGTTTCTAAAACAACAATGTGACATTTTAACTGTTAAAGTGACCATACCTGAAGCCGGTGATGTTTACTGAAGCGTTATTGTGGTTATCCAAACTATGGTAAGTTTCTTGAACCTGCAAATATATATATATAGAGGGGTTAAATTGGGATTTGTTATGTTCCAGGGCTCTGAGGGGTATTTTGAGGGGTGCCTATACAAAGCTTATCATCGTATTAATTGACGAACTGTAAAATGAAAGTTGAGAGAGCTTTTGTTATGAACAATAAAATGCTGATTAAACTAATTCTAGATCACAGCAGTTTACAAAGCCACATTTAAGAATATAATCATTCTGAGAATATATTAGGTTTATAAGAGGGATGGCAAGCTCTAGGTCTGACTCATTGTAAAGTGTTGTCAATCACTAAATAGGTCATGGTAAATGTGTTTTCTTTGTTGAGCAAAGTAACTTTAATAATAATTAAGCTATATATTTAGAGTTTTAATGTATCCCCTTTATTGATTTTCTTAAGACAGAATAGATTCTGTTCTCTGTGCCAGGATCTTGTGGCATAACATATTTCTGAGCATCAAGATCTTTATTATTCCTAAACAACAGAAGAATTAACTGACACGAGTAAGAAATGGGGGGAAAGACCCACATGAATGTTGAATGTTGACATATGACAGATGCTGTTTCTAACTGTAATCAGCCATCATGACCAATCATAGAAAAAAATGAGGAAACATTTCAAGAACCCCCAATCCCACCCATTGCCGTATAAGGCATTGTCAGATATCTTTCACAAACAAATACATACAAAACATTAAATGTATTTAGGAAGAATAAAATACTAACTGCGTCTTGGATTTTTTTGACATAATCTTTGTAATTATTGTCATCAGGATTTGTAAGACTGGTATCGAAAGGTTTATCAATTGTCATTGACATTTCAATACCTGTAAAGAAAAACAAAAAGTTAAATTACATTTACACAACATCTTAAATAGTCAATTAATAGATATCATTGCACAGCAAACATGTACATTCTTGAGCCAGATCTTGTAACAAGCATAGCAGTTGATGGACTTGTTATTAATATCAAATGCTTGAATTTGTGCATGTTTTAAACTGGATAAAGTGAACTATCAAATGGACTTGCAAAAGGGTGACATCATTTTGTGGAACGTTGTAATTTTGTGACGAACATTATCATCAATGTGATTGTGGTTTAAGTGTAGAATATGAGGAAATAAAATGGAATAAATAAAATTAATTAAGATGTGTAAAACAAGGAAAATCAACAAACAACATTTTGAAGCAAAATACATAGGGGAGAGTGGGGACAGTTGCAACGTGTGGCAGTTGCAACATTGCTGATTTATCCAATCAGGAATGAGCTGGAGTCATGACACTCCTACTGCACATGCTCAGTATGCCCCTCCTTCTTTCTGGAAGTTAACAGCCACAAGTGAAACTACCTTATGGGAGAACCGAAATTCAAGGTAAAAAAATAACTTTTTTTACAACTAGATTTTTTGTCATAATGTCTAAACTGTTTAAGTATTGATCTTTATAGTTTTATAGTTTGAATGTGCAGTTTCTTAGCTCTTAACAGACTTAGGTACAATGTGTTCAATCTAATTTGTTAGGCTAGCATCACTAGTTTTAAGATGGCTGCCAGGGGTGGGACAGTTGCAACGCATTGTTGCAACTGTCCCCACATGGTGTTGCAACTGTCCCTCATGTCAATAATAATGACAATTAGATATTTTTTTTATAAAAGGCAAATCAGTGGTTTGATAAAGAACATATTTCAATAGCCAGGTGTCTCCACTTTGTATTTCAGCAAATTGCTTTTTTAAAAGTCAAACTAGGCTGCAGTGTATCCTACATTTTCTGTTCTGCTTTTTCAGTATGCCACGAGACAGGAAAAGGATAACAGATAGGGGTGTCCCTCTACCTATTCTGTCCTTAGCTGCTGCTGTAGTGAGCATTGACGGCAGGACAGTGAGGTCTGTGGCAAAAGAGTATTCAATTTGCCACACAACCCTCTATCGCTTTATTTAAGAGAGAGAGAGGTTATGTCCAGGAGAGGAGATGAGGTCAGGTTATTGGACCCCAAGGAGGGTCTTCTCAGTCCAACAGGAAGATAGCCTGGCAGAATACCTAAAAAGAGCAGCTGATCTTTTCTATGGTCTCAGCACTAAAGAGGTAAGCATGAGGAAGGTATTAAACCAGAGTGTAGGCTTAAAGGGAGGACTGGTAGGGAGAATTATATAAGAATATTGAGACTGTGAAATAATAATATAAGAGAAATTACCATTCTACCGCCATTTTCATTTACCATCAATTTCGCAGGTTCGTCGATTGGCCTTCCAACTGGCTGTCTATTACAAGTGCTCCTACCCTGAAACCTGGAATGAGTGCTCTCTGGCTGGCCGGGATTGGTTTATGGGGTTCATGAAAAGACAGCCCAGTCTGTCTATACGGTGCCCTCAAGCTACCAGTCTCACACGGAACACAACCTTCAACCGTCACAATGTATCCTTGTTTTACAACAATCTTGCAAATGTGCTTGAAAAAAAAAATTTGAAGGGAAGGACATCTGGAATAATTGTTACGGGCTACATCAGTTTGTGGGATTGACAAAGGTATTACATTGTTGTGTACTTGTTTTTTTTTACTTTAATAAGTTAACTCAGTGAACTCTGGTCTCAAATAAACTAAAAAAAGATTTGAAAAATGATGCCGAAGTATGAGTTTTATTACATCTAAATGACTGTTGCAACTGCCCCTCGGTACTGTTGCAATTGTCCCCATATATGGGGACAGTTGCAACATTTTTCAGGGTCAATTTAAGTACAAATTACTTTCATATCATCACATGTACACATGTTGCAACAGTATGGGCGGGTAGGTCACAAATATGGGTTTAATATATATACTTTTTGTCTTTCTAATACAAACAGTCGCTGAGAAACTGAAGGAAATGTAAAAAGTGTTGCAACCGCCCCCACTCTTCCCTACTTATTTTTAGTGGTGACCTTGTAGAAGATGCTAGCAATAAACAAAGAAATAAACATTTTGACTGTTATTATTAACATTAATGATACCACAAAAACATTTCTAACATCATTGTGTGAGAGAAAAAGCAGTTTTATGAGATCCACACTAATTGTATCATTACCAGACAAACATTAAAATGAATCTCAGAAGTTGCTTTACTGTACATACCTGTTTGTGGTGGTGTTACTGTAGAAAACACTAGCAAAAAATAAATAATGATAAACAATAAGAATATTTAAAAATTGTTTTTGTGAAAATCCCCCTCAACAAGTCAAATTGAAGTAACTTGTTCATATTAAGTAAACTCAACTAAAGGGCCAACATTTTAGGGTTTGGCGTTCTACTCAACAACGTTAAGTTGACTAGTCAAACACTTGTTAAGTAAAGCTGAAAGACGATATTTCAGTTACCTGCATTCTTAATGTACTCTAAACATAAAGGATGGGTTAAGTAAAACTAACATCAGCAACAGTTTTTTTTTGAGTGTTTTGGTTTTCTTCAGAATATAAAGAACACTCATATTAAAAAAATAATTACAATTATTACACCTGCACCTGTGCATGTGTTATTGATGCTGATGGTTAGATTTGGGAATGTCGCAGTATACCCATCCCAACATGAGCAAGTGTAACCTCGATTTATAATTTGGACCACAAACAGATGGAATCACTTGACATTCATCCACATCTGGTTACAATGATAGTAGACCATTACAGACAAACTGTCCTATTATTAATTTAAATTAAATCTTAATTCCAGACCTGCTCTTCTTTTTATCACGTGATGGTGTGGCTCATCTATGTGGCTAAACTGGAGTTAAATAAAAAAATATGGCTTTAAACATTCATCTTTTCAAAGTTTAACTCACAAATCCAACATTTTGTATAGTGATATAAATGACATTTTAAGTAGAGAAAGGTTTAACATTTTCAAATATTAAACATATCTTGTAGATAAAGTAATAGTGTACATTTTTAATGGACACCTGTAAAGTTACCTGTAAAGTTTTCACAAAGCATGCAAATGTAAGCAGAATAATGGCTCCTGATAGGTATTTTGTCCTCCTCTCTACAAAATGATGCAAAAAGACTTTTTTAAACATTGGTCATTTTCAGAGGAAAAACTATATACTAACAAATACTCACAATACAAATACCCAGAAAAGTAAAAAAAAGAGTATTTTCAAAGATAATATATAGAGACACTACAAGGACAGACCCTGCAGAAAAGTGTGTTCATTTCCTTGAGGATCACCCAATACAGGATTGAACCTGTAACATAATTTTAGGTATTTTGCCAATTTCTTATGTCCCTCCAAAATGACAAAAAATTTACAAAAAGACAGAAAAATGCCTACCACTATCGTGTGATAATCTAAAGGGGGAAACACTCCATTGGCTCATTGGAAGTATCATAAAGTGACACTGTACTATGAAGAATGTTACTAAAACATAGACATGTGTACTTGTGACTAAAGCATCCACCCAAACATTTGAATTATGTTGCCACTTAATCAACCTCAACTCATGTCATTCTAACTCGAGCAAATTTTCTTTTCTTTTTGTCTTGAGGGGAAGAACGAATATATCAGTGTCTTTTGTGAAAGAGAAAGTAAGTGAGTTTATCCTACCTTCACTTGCCATTTTCTCATTCAACTCAAACCTATTCAGGGTATTTCTTCAATTATGTTCACCGTGCCTGGAAAACAGGGAAAAAAACTTCAATTCTGATGTGCCACCGAACTGTACATTTATCTGTTGGATTATCTGAGTTTCTCAATCACTGATATCTAATTCATTCTGAATACTTTATCTACCCAACCAATCTCTTCAAAGTTTATTTTCCTTTCATGTTTACTTAATATTGTCCTTATTTCGTAGTGTGATGTTTCTTAAACACACAGAAAGAAACTCAGGAAAATTTTGAGGATAGATTTATTACTTAAATTAACTGTCCTTTTGTTATTGATAAAAAATCAGACCTTTTCATTTTATTTTGATGATAGTCCACTTCCTTGTCAAACACTATTCTTGCTAAAAAGTACAGTAAACCCCAAAATTTAAATCCTGTCGTTGTTTGAAAGCTGTTACATTGTCTTTGTTTAGTCGAAAATAAAAAAAAGAAAGATGTTTCTGAAGGACCAGAAACTGAGATTTCTGAGGCACCATTTTCTTTATTTAAAATTAAAATGAGGATGCATGATTAGTTCAAATCAAATCGAGATACACATGATCACCCTCCTTGTAAAACTCTTAATAATGATTGAGCACACCACCGTTCTCCCAAATCGGTTTACTGGAGAAATAATATTACACATTTTTATGTTATTATTTTTTGCAAAATTTTGTCACCAAACGTTCGTCTTCGATGAATGTTTGCTATTTGTTACACAGAGGAGCCCACACAGCCTGTGTCTCTTAATGTTTTATATACAAGTGCCTTACTGCTCATCGTGCATCAACCAAAAAGAGGCGGACGAAACACACTACTTCCTTATATTAGTGAAAGTACAGATACTACTATTCAAATATTACTCCACTACAAGTAAATGTTGAAGAGATGCTTTTAAAAGTGCTCAAGTATTAAAAGTAAATTTCCTTTATGTCAGTGGTTGTGCCATTGTTTTATTGTCATTGCCTTAATGGCTCTGAAGCAACCTACTGAATATATTGAGTAGCAGATAGTATCAGTAGTAAGAGCTTTCTGTTTTTAGCATATATATGTTTAGTTACCGTAGGTTTACTCAAAATAGCTCAATTGGAGTATGGCTACTAAATAGAGAAAATTGTAAATTTGTGGATACTGTGGTAATACTGCACAGAACATCCCTCCTGAAAAACAATTCTCTATTTTCTATTCAATTCCTCTTTGAAGTGTGTTTTGGGCTTTATTCCAGTAGGATTTACCATCACACCAATAGAATCCATCAAACACAAATAGACAACAAGTATCCAAAACAATTCCCATTCTTCCCATTTAATCCATTACATTTTCTCTTGTATTTTGGGCAAGGTTCTATTGTTTTTTATTTCAGCAGCAATACTTCAACTACAGTTACAACATAAAAAACATCATTCATTTTCCAAACGGCCTCAAATGATATAACAGCAGATCAAAAGTTAACGCCCACGCACATTTCCTTAACTCTGACACGATCTGATGAAATTTCGATTTAAATGTCATGTAGCTCAAGGTGTATGTGATGTTTATTTAGGCTACCTTTAAGCCAGCCATGGCCACGGACAAATCACTTAAACTTGGCACACACACGCAACCTGTATCTGTAACAACGGCACACGGATGAAGACGCAACAGGTATAGTCCAAGGGGTTTAATGATAACAGACACGGGAACAGGAGAACATGGGAGACACAACCGGGTTTACAATACAATACTCGACAAAGAACTAAGGCGCACACAATGCTTAAATACATGGGGGAAACACTCAGGGAAAACAACGAACAAGTCAAAACACATGGGGAACACAGGCTGAAGTGTTACAGTATCGATCACTTGATTTTACATGCGCCTGCCTTCTCATAACTAGTTTGGTTTTAACTATATTGCTAATTTTGCTTGATATGACCCTGCTGAAGAAACAATAAATACCCAACAAGAGTGTTTTGGACATTACTTCAAAAGGATTTAACATCCCACAAGTAGAATCCATCACAAACATTACAGTTTACATTACAAGCAATACAAATCCCTTTAAAACAACAACAACCATTACGACCTCTTTAATGGTTTCTATTGTTTTTTTCAGCAGGGAATGCATTCCTTTTCATTGAAAAATATATATACTTAAAAATGAACAAATCAGGCTATATAGGTAATCTTTTGTTAGGTCAGCCTGTTATACAGAAGAGAGAACACATTTGCAAAAAATTTCAATATCATTTTAATTCACAATTCACAATTTATGATTTTATACTTAAATAGTAATGTTTTTTAAATGTTGCAGTCCATATGAGTTTCAAAGCAGAATGTTTGTCCTAGGTATAAACCAGTTTAAAATATATTTATGAAAGCAAATGAGGGTAAATATTTTACATAAAATATATCAAATTCTTCTAAAACATTACGCTGTTTGTCTTAGCACAGCCATAATGATTGATTAAAAAGAACAAAAATGCTCAATGTCCAATTACGGTTACAAACGGTCCACATCAACCATGGGTTCCACCCCAAAATGATTTTAAAAGACGACTTTAAAACATCTTTAGACATTTAGCATGTTTAACCACTAGCCAGAAACCCCCAGTTGCAGACAAAATTTAGAGATTAAAATTTTAAAACACACATCCAGTGCACCCTAAAGGAAATGTCTCTATCTTTCTATGAATGAAGTTCTAAAAGTAAGTACACATATATTCTACATTTAAAAAAAGATCTATTACCGAGTTGTCACTCTTACCTTTCCCCTGGAAAACGAGTTCGGATGTGACACCGAACTGTACATTTATCTGCTGGATTATCTGAGTTTCTCAATCACTGATATCTGATTCGTTCTGAATATTTTATCTACCTAACCAATCTCTTCAAAGTTTATTTTCCTTTCTTGTTTCCTAAACATTCTCCTTATTTCTCAGTGTGATGTTTATTAAACACACAGAAAGAAACTCAATTTTGAGGATAGATTTATTGCTTTGATTATATGAATTGTCCTTTTATTATTGATAAAAAAATCTGACCTTTTCATCTTATTTTGATGATTGTCCACTTCCTTGTCAAACACTATTCATGCTAAAAAGTACAGTAAACCCCAAAATTAAAATCCTGTCGTTGTTTGAAAGCTGTATCATTTTCTTTGTTTAGTCAAAAACTAAAAAAAGAAAGAAGTTTCTGAAGCACCAGAAACTGAGATTTCTGAGGCACCATTTACTACCATATAGAAAAACATAGTGTATTTCTTTGTTCTGTTAAACATTAGACATTTTGAAGAATTTAGGGAAACAACCCGTTCTGGGGCACCTAGCATTTTATTTTATTCAACTATGGTAGTTAATGGTGCCTCAGAGATCTCAGTTTCTAACATTTTTCCAAATATCTTTCTTTGTGTTTAACAGAACAAAGAAATCTATACCGATTTGGAACAAATTGATGTGGAGCAATTCATGAGAGAATTTAAGGTATTATTTATGTATTTTCAGTTTAATACTACTGCATTATATCTTGAAGACCAACATTAAAAAAGAGGGACCTAAAACAACAAGTTAAAGTCCCTGAATGACAGCATTCCTCAGGTGGCAAACCCATGAGACAGGCATGTTAAACATTTTGCAGTTTACATGTTTTTTTGGATAAAAATGATGTGCTTATCTTTTTAATCAGCCCTGTCTTCTTGTGAACTGGGGCATGCCTGCAAGCTTCAATTCAAACTATGAGGAAATTTTTTTAAAAATATGCAAAATGGATATATCTAGCTCCCTTTACAATGGGACACTGATGATTATTTTCTTGTTAAATGACTGCTTTGTGAAAAGTGTGGTGTGAAATTTTATCAACAACATCAAAACCAGTTAAAGTAAACATGTTGAAGTAAATATGAGAAACAATTTGATTATTCTGTGACATATCAGTACCCAAATTTGCCTGATTTTTAAATAAGATGTTAAGTAGATGCAGCGGTGTAATTTCCATTGGGGACAGGGGGACCACGTCCTCCCTCAATTTTCAAAATCCCGTTTGTGTCCACCTCACTTTCAAATTTGTCTGTAATGATTTTTTTAACCACACTCCGTCATCGTCACGTAGAAGTTCTAGGACCAAGCAAGACACAGAGAGTCTGCCTGTGTCGATACACGAGTTGCATTCACATTCTAAAAATAGATAATTGATGTATACTTAAAATTGACTTATATGGGGTAGAAACGTGTAACGCATGATTTATTACTTGTTTGTTTAATAAGGACTTTTTTTAACAGCAGATTTTGTAATGACGCGGTTTGACAGAAACTTGGGCTTCCCTGGCTGTTGTTTAGGTCGATAAGCATTTTAGAAAGTCATCTGGCTCGTCTCACTCCGACTGCAGGTTAAGGTTTACAAGCCATGATTTCCTCCATCTTCAGTTAATACTCGCATTTCCCCTATTCATAAACATCAACTTTTGCTACACAACAAAAACACCTTTTAGTTTCATGGTTTAATCAATTTGAACATCAAAATCAACACAAAACACAGCTATTTTCCATTTGTGTCTCCCCCCTTCTCAAACCAAAGTTACACACTTGAGCAGAGTTTCTGGCCTGTCTAACCTGTTTACTGGAAACCATCAGAATTTCTGTGATGATTTCTATTACGTTTCAGTAATTTTTTTCATCGGGGTAATGTGTGTTTATATAAACAAAATTACTGTTTGTCTTTTCAAACATTCTATCGCATCATGAAGTTCATTCATGAGTTGGCTTGTGCGCTTGAAGTATTTTGCAAATGAGACAGCCCTTAAAATGGCCAACTCCCTGATCAGTGCCCTGAATACCAAACAAGGGAGCAGATTGAGATGCAGTTGCTTATCATTTCCCAGATCATACAACTTCCTACTTTCATTCTGAGATCTCTCTTTGTAATAATGAAATACCTTGTTGTCAAATTACCTTAAAAAAATACGTGCCTACCTTAAAAACATGCAAACACAAACAGAGACGTTAAAGATAATCGTGATAAGAAGAACGTAATAAGATATGAATTAGGGTTCACTGCTATGTTACCATTAGTTGATGGATTAATCAAATAGTTGTTATAGGCCCAACTATTCACTCAACATTTACTCATTCAGTATTCACCGTCAGGTCGTTCGAAAGCCCTTATTTTGGGCAAAGCAGGAATATTTTATAAATCTTTAAGCAGGTGCTATCTTAAATTGAGTGTTTGCAAGATATTCAAAGTCTAAAACTGAATCCAAATTAGCCCACTCATTCACTATTCCCTATATAATGAATATTCCACTATGGTAAAGAAGTGAATAAAAAATGAGTGAAGGATTTGTTATTGATAGCCTGCCTTGAATAGTTGTGGACATTCGTAATAACGCATTTGATCGATTCTCAAATGGAGGGCTGCATCATCCAGAGGTCGATTTGTACCCTGAGTACGTCATAAAGAATGTCTTATTTCAGAATCTTAACAATAAGAAATTGCACTATTAAGCCAAATGGTCGGAATCATTGAACCTCGTTTCTTGATACCATCATCAAAGACCATAGCAAAACCTGGCTCCAGGGGTCTGGTTTTAGGTTATGTTATCTCACTGAGAGGTTGGATAACCCTTTGGTTTCTCTGTAGGATATTTACGACTCCTTAGCTTCAAAGCGGAGATGAGAAGTCTCTGTCTCATCTCTAACTTAACATCTGAGGCAAACCAAATAACTTCTCTGACAAATAGGAACTCATGTGATTAAACTGGCCTTTTCTATGACCGTATCTAAATGTAGGTTTGTGTTGTAGGTTGTGTGTTGGCACTTGTGTCATTTCAATTAGTCTGTAACTGTTAGATATAGAAGTTTTGATTAAGGGTTCATTCGATGTATTCATACATTGGGATGATTCACAGCCTAGCATGTTTCCTAAGTAACTACTCCTCTCTTAATTCCCTATATGATGAGCTATGTTATAAAATCATAGCATGCATCATACTATGTCCATAACTAAGTTTAGGTATTAAATGCAAATTGACCAGACTGTCAGAGCTATGCAAGTGAGACGCCATGAGAAACAAAGGAACTTTCTCTGGCCCACTTATCGCTTTCATGGCATTGGCCCGCAGGCCACCTGGGGGCAGGGCAGGTATGCATTTAAAAACGCCATCACCGATCCACTTCCGGGGTAATTAGTAGGGAAAAGAAAAAGAACGCAGCGGACAATCCAACAGAGAACCTGGCTTGCGGCTCCCCTCTGGGGAATACTGTTAGGCCATGGAACTTCCGACACCTAAACTCAGCGTTTCAACAGGACTGCATTCTGAAACCATTCAAGATTTCCTTCCACTCGCAAACGGATAATGGTCCAGCACTGAGCTAGCAAGTATCCAATTCTATATATAGAATAGCGGCCATGCGCTCTCTCTCACTCTCTCTGTTTTTCCTAGCGCGTTTGTGTTTCGTGTTTACGTATTATGTGTTTTGTCAGTATATGTCTAGGCCTAATTGTTTGTAGAGTAGTTCAATAAATAACATGTATTACCTCATAGTGGTTCCCTTATTGGCTTTTTCTCATAGGTTTTGGTCACTTAAACTGTGTTTCGATCTATGCTACCTCTGCTCTCTAATCTGTTTGGTAAAGTCAAGTTACTTATGGTACTCATATGTATAAAATCATTGATGCTTTTGCTGGACGAATACATGGAGGGATTTTTATCAATATAATGCTAATAAGAAATTGTAAAATATGTATGGAAAATGACGATTATTATCCTTTTTTTCCGTTGAGCTAAATTCCTTGACTGAAATTGACGATTTACATAACTCATTTCATGTATGTGATCTTGATCTGCTGGAGAATCATATTTGGTGAGTTAAACTCATCCTTATTTAACATGCAGCTATAACCGCTACAGTTCTAAGTTAGGAGTAAATTGTTGCAATATGCTTATGGCTCGTGAATTCAATACTCAGTTAACAAAAATACACCGTGCTTGATGACATATGCAGAGTATAAATGTGACCTCCAGAGGATTCAGTCTTCTGTTTGAGAAACAACCTATATTACACCTGTGTTTTGTAAAATGGTAAAAGTTCATTATCACCTTGTTTTCCATGTTGTCTTAGTGTAATAATAAAGAGAACAAACAACTGTTTATTTACTACATCAAATTATTTTATATATTTAAATATATTTTACCATTCATTTAATCTGTGTATTAATAAATTACTCAAATAACTATTATTAAAGAAAAAAAACAAGTGTAGATAATCATACATTCGTGGCATTAATGGTCACTCTCCACCAGCTGATTCTAATCAGGCAGTTGATTGGCGTTGTATCATGGGAAATAGTGACTGAGCGATTGCACTTCAGATGTACACTCAAAATCAGAGTGCACTGTGGGTAAACAAGTAGTGAACAAATTTAGGGAAAGGGTTTTTCACTCAGAATTCGGTCAACACTACAAAACGAGGGACATCCGATATAGTGCACTCTATTAGAGATAGGGGGCGACCATATGCTTTGTTCTTCACAGTGCAGCATGAAGTCGATCAGGCATTCAATGATAAATTATTCATTTTTTACATTTTTAAAGGTCTTATGTTTATCAGCAACAGATTTAAAGCTACACATATTTAGCTAGACAAATGGTTTTAATGGAGACTATAATAGTCTGCGTCACTATTAATCTTAGGTTCAATAAGTGGATTTCGGAAAACAACTGAACAACTTAAAAGGCCAAAAACACACATACAGGAATTTATTTATTCATTAATCAACCCTAAAAACACTAATTAAACTAGCCACAAATAAAATGCTTTCAAACGTGGGTCGTCAAACAATTAATTGTGAACAAATAGCATTCAGAATAAAAGTTTGGTTTACATAATGTCTGTGTGCTGTCTATATTAATTTGTTTTATAAACATATTAGCATAAAATGTAAGATATCTATGTTATTAAATTATCGATAATTAAATCTATACAAATATTTCCTAAATATATATTCATGTATGTGTATGATTTTGTGTTTATGAATACAAAATGAATATGCACAGTTCATTGACATATTAACTGCGATTAATCGTTTAACAGCCCTAAAACGTAGCGCATGTGCCAACATCATCATTGAATTATCATGTGCGTAAAAGTACATAAAACAAAAGCTCTAATAATTGTAACAATTATACTGCAGTTACATATATGCATTACAGAATATTTGGATGACACACAGATGGCAGAAGAGGAAATGCATATGATTCTAATGAAGTTCATGTATCTGAGCTACTGAAGTGGTTTGATGATGTAGTTGTAGCTGTGCTGGGAGTAAACATGTTGTAGACATCTGAAAGGAGTTGTATGTTACTCAAGAACAGTTAGGACATGTGAATTAATTTAGCAGATGGTAATGTCCACGTCACAGCTGATGTAGATCCATATCATACTTCTACTTGTGTATACATATCATGACAAAGGTCAATATTTTTTGTCACTCATTTCAGAAAGCGAAACCCGTATATTATATAGATTCATCACACAGAATGAAATATTTCAAGCATTTGTTTTTTGAAATTTTGATGATTACGGCTGACAGATAATGAAAGCCCAAAATATAGTCTCAGAACATTTGAATAATACATAAGATCGAGATTGTGTTTTCTGAAGTCAACTGTCAACGCAGCCATCTAAAAGGACATTTTAGAGCACTTCATGCTTTCTTCTGCTGACAAGCTTTATGGAGATGCTGATTTAATTTTCCAGCAGGACTTGGCACCTGCCCACACTGTCAAGGATACCAAAAGCTGGTTCAATGACCATGGTGGTACTGTGCTTGATTGGCCAGCAAACTTGCCTGACCTGAACCCCTTAGAGATTCTATGGGGTTTTGTCAAGAAGAAGATGATAGACAACAGACCCAACAATGCAGATGACCCGAAGGCCGCTATCAAAGCAACCTGGGCTTCCATTACACCTGAGCTGTGCCACATGCTGATTGTCTCCATGCAACACCACATTGATGGAGTAATTCATGCAAAAGGAGACTCAACCAAATATTGAGTTTATGGAAATGAACAAACTTTTTAAAATATATATTTTTTATTGATCTTATGTAATATTAAACATTTTTGAGACCCTGAATTTGGGGTTTTCATTATCTGTAAGCCATAATTATCAAAATTTCAAGAAATAAAGGGTTGAAATATTTCACTCAGTAAGGGTTTCACTTTCTGAAATGAGTGTCAAAAACTTCTGACCTTTCTCATGATATTCCTTTTTTTAGATGGACCTGTATATATATATATATATATATATATATATATATATATGTGTGTGTGTGTGTACATATATATTAGGACTGTCAACGTTTTTCAGATTAACGCGTTAAAAATATTAAACACAAATAACGCAACATCCGATTTTTCGACATCTTTATCTTAATATTTCCTACCTGTTGGGCACACTAATTATAATGGGTTGGATAAACAAAATATATATATTTAATAAAGACATCAATTGCAAAGCAAACACAATTAGAATGTTGGCTTTCATTCATAAAATGATGATGTGTTGTTTCTACATTAATTTGGAGATCAAATGGGAAATTATTAGAATGTAAAAGTATATTTTAAAATATTAAACCTGTGTGTGATAAGCGAGTTCATTTTTTATTTATTGACAGCACTAAAATAATCAGGTTAAACAATATAAAAAGTGTATGTTTAATTTCCCTATAAGTGTGCGATTAAAAAAACTTAATCTATTGACAGCTCAAATATATATAAATATACATCTACAAAATTCACTGTATATGTTTTGAGATTATTGAGATTCGATGAATTTATTATTAACTTACTTCTCTTCCACTTCCTTTGCCAGTCACCTAGTCGACTTGAAGACGCTTCTTCACTAGTGTGCTGTAATGTATAAAAATGACATGTAAAATCAACATGGACAGATAATTATGGGTTAGACCTCATATAACTTACAGCAGGACTAATGTTATGCAAGTATTCTTAGATATGCATCGTACTTACCCTGTTACCTGTGGAACTAGGTTTCTTTAATGACAACTCTCTTGATAGATAATCACGAACCTGCAACCAAAAGAAAAGAAACATACAGAAAATAAAATAGCACAAGCAGCATTTACTGCTATAAATTACAGTCATATGTTTAATAGGGATTTATCCTAATTTTTAAAAGATTAAGAGTGTAAGTTTGATGTGTGACATTCTCCTGTTTCCTATGAACAGTTTGCTTTCGGGTTTAACAACAATGGTAGTTTACTGCCCCCTTCTGTTCAAAGTTGTGTACGGCATGTTATATGTCTCAGTGTCTAACTGTGCAGAGCTCCTACCCTCCAGGAATTGTGTTTGACACTACCGATTTAAGGTGTTCCGAGGCACTTTCGATATGTAATACTGCTGCATTTTGTTTAATAATATCTTTAGATACCAGAAACTATGTTTATTTCATATATTTGGGAAACTATTCTAGCTAACGCTATTATAATAAATTATAATAGATTTAATTGTACCCCAAAACTTTGATTTTGTACACACACTGAAATCAGAATCCCAAGTACACAAGACACACTAAGAATAAACAGATTCATCTCATACCTTTTTGTCTAGAATAATTCCAAACACCAACACAAAGAACCCCTAGTGTCACAGAAAAATGGGTAAAACAATAATGTCATAATAATATTAATATGCATTAAATATATATTACAGATACAAACTAATTTGTATCATAATGGATTGTCAATACACAACTGAATAAAAAACGGATGCATAAAGAACATTTTTGAAAACACAAAAACAGAAAGTGGTACCTGCAGGGAGTTTAGAAGTGCAAACACCACATGAATGCCAAAGTCAGGTGACAGCAAGGTTCCAATCCCAAATCCCCATGTTAGACCAAAGAGAGGAGTCAGGAAAGCCACAGACTTGGCAATGACCAGAAGAACATTTTTCTCATATGCTTGAGTTGTGGCTCCATGTCCTCTCCTAGAGATCTTATACACAACTACAATCACAACTACGATGTTGAAGTCGACAATAGCCAGAGCTGGAATCACAAATGCCAGCAGAGCTTTAGATTCAGTCCAGTTCAGCCAACATGTATTTTCTTTTGAAACATAGTTTTCAGCTCCAGCTGTGGATGCAACAGTAATAACCGCTATGAGCAAAGGTGCACCATAACCAACTGTGAAGGCAATGACCATCATTTCAGTTCTTGACAATTGACCAAAGACGATGACAGTGCTGTAAAAGAGCAAAAGTGCTGAAATGAACATCCAGAAGAAAAGAGCCAAATAAAAAAAGTGCATGAAGAAAACCACTGGACTGCAGCGAGCCACTGAGATCATCAGCCCTTGTTTTATGTCTTGATCTGCGATTGCAGCTCCAATGATGAAACAGATGTTTGCAATAAGCAGAGACAGAGCGATGTTGACTATTGAGACATGTCGCATGCATGACGTGACATTTCGTGTCACTGACTTCCATACAATTATCTCTATAATGACACAGAACCAAGCTGGTCATTGAAATAGCAACACCGATGTATGTTATATAAGCTGAGGCTGTGCGTTTCACAGGGTCTGTATCTACAAACGGTGAAATCAGAATTGAAAAAGAGATTGTGTGGTTGCATTCACATGTAACCTTTTCTGTTTCAGTCCATGTTTTCTTGACTTTACATCCGGCTGTATCCCATCGGTCGAGATCAAAGTACCAAAATACACACTGAGGATTTCCGAATGATGTATTCGCAATATCAAAAGTAAACGAAATGTTGTTGATTGTTTCATTCACTTTAACCACAACCACGTCTCCATTAATGCGGTTTTGTGATGTCCTGTTGTCATTATTAGGAGAATTCCGAGTGAAATCTGACCTGATCTCCGATTGAAAACAGTGAGATATTTTTTTTTTGTCAATAATTAAAGCCATTGTGGATTTTCTCATTGTAAATAATGATTGATGCATTATGTATAACCTGATGCTTGCACAATGCCATTCAGGACCCACTCAACACTGTAGCCTTCATTAACATAGCATGTTAACTGAACAGTCCTTCCATCACATGGAAAAACACGTTTATTGTCACCCACACTGATACTGGGTTCTGGTTCGATGCTAATATATTGGCAATGGGTGTAAGGTATTGAACCAGTTTGTGTGATGCATGAGTATCTGCCTTCATGTGGGGAAAAACAGATCCATTGTTACAGTAAAAATATGTAGGGTGGAGCATTATTTTATTTATTTACTGCTTGTACTAAAAAAATGCGATTTTTTTGTAGAGCTACTTGGGTCCATACAGATTTGGAATAATCTTGGTTAAGCAATTGAGTATGACCAAAGGTAATAGATATTAACAAGCTGCGCCTCTGCTGTTATCATGAATGGGGAAGGAAGAGTCAATCCTCCATTGATAAATACCAATGGTTCTCTGGGGCGAACCTTTGACGCTTATAAGATCCTTGCCAACAAGTGTTTTTAGTGCTTTTTACTCTTAGGAAACCAAAGATATGGTACAGTTGATGTCCGGTTTATTTGTTGGTCGCAAATACGCTATTTAATTATAATTTTTGCCAGCGAATTTAGAAATATCTGTATAAAATGTAACAGCACAAAAAGAACACTACTACGACACAACATTGTCACTGTAAGCAGCACTGAATTTAAGTGTGCCACCCTCATCTGAAATTTTTTGTTTTGTGCTGTCTGTATCTATTTCATTCACTTTCCATGTTATTTTTGCCGTTAACAGACTGTGGACATTTCAGCAAAAACATTTTTGGGTTTTCAGCAGAACATTTACATGCAGACGCATATAATGTACTAAGAGTATTATCATACAAATAATGTATCGCACACAGTTTATGCTGTTTTCAAATCCTGAAAACGCTTCATCCACAGATGTGAAACTATAAACTGCGAAATATATATTTAAAAAAATCAAAATAGGATCCCCATAACAACTGAACATTATTTTATAAATGACCCTGACACTACATGGGTTACTGCATGCAATCCACTGTACTTTGTTTGTCAAGAATTGCTTTGTCAACACATTTAGAGAATAATTTATGTATTTTCATATTCTAAGCTTTCTAGAGTTAACTATATTTATCATGTTGAAAAATAAAAATTTGACATCTGTGTTAATTAATTTTTTATTTTTAAGGTTTACAGTTATGTTTATAAAAATGTAACTATGACAAGGGCCCCCACAAAGGTCTGCTTAGGGTCCCCAGATGTCTAGGATCCGCACTGCCTTTTCTAGACAGATTAAAATTTGATCATGTAAACCACTCGACGAAACTCTACAAGTGTAATGCATCTGGTTGTTGAGGTCATATTTATCAGCACTTTACTCCTCTTAATGGTCACTCGCAAGTTATTTTTGATCAAGCTCAAGTTAAATGTAAATGAGAAAATGACAAACCATGACAACTGATCAACTTAACTTGTTGAGTGGAATCTAATGATTTTTTGTTGTTGTTGATAAGAGCATCAAAACAGCACCAATACAAAAGAACCTAAACTGTCATTAATTGAAAACAAAATCAAAGTTGTTTTTGATCACAAAAAAACACAGATGTGATGTCAGATCCCACCTGTGCATGTGTTATTGGTACTGATGGTGAGATTTGGGATTGTTGAAGTAAATCCATCCCAACATGAGCAATTGTGACCTCCATTTACATTTGTGCAGTTGGAATTTGGACCACAAACAGATGGAATCAACGGACATTCATTCACATCTGAAAAAATAATGACACTTTTACATCAAGCACTCAATACCGAAGCTGCGGGGAAGACGTATTGGAAATGTTGCCTTACAGATCGGGCCTGTCGCGTGGCTGGCAGCGTTTAAAGATCCGTGAGGTCCCTTGAATATATGATGTCCTTCCTGTGTTTGTGAACTCATTAAGAGTTTGGTTTTCATTTGTAAATAGTTGTCGAAAAGCGGAAAGAAACGTGTAATGTAAACAATATGCTCCGGCTCCTCCCGAACTTTGTTAATTAAACATCATTAAGTAAAGATCATGTGTACTTCCTACCCTTAATATAAAAAAGTTATTTTTGTGAGTGGATGGCCTGCTACAGTACCTCTGATTAACAACTTCAAAAGCAATTTTCTCAACATTTCGTGTGTCTCGGCCAAATGTTGCCCTATCCTTACAACCCTTACATCAGAAAGCTCAAATCACTGTAACATTTTTACACATAATACGTGTGGGATATGTGCTACTGAAAATTACTAAAAACTAGCAAGTGTTGTTCTGTTAATCAAAGCAAAAGACGGAATTAACAAGATAATTAAATGTTATTAATCAGTGAATAAATATTAGCAGGATAAAAGACCAACACAAAGTGTGATAAAATCCCTTTAAATGGTCCTCATGTTTTATTGTCCTTTGTTCGGTCATTGTATGTGTTTGCTGTCTTGACATCTCCTCAATGCTGTTTTACTTAACTGCAGCGTCATGCTCTTGTTCTCTTTGGTTCTCCGTCATTCTTAGTAAGTGGTTAGTTTAAATTCATATATAGTGTTGTTGAGTTTAGTGTTAGTTAGTCTTTGACTGTTCCTTGTATTATTATCTTGTATCCTTGATTATACCCCATGGTGGGTCTTTATTTCGTGTTTTTGTAATAAATCTTGTTTGTTAAGACCTCTTCATCCCCGCTGCCTGCAATTGGGTTCTTTCCTCTAATTCATGACAACCGTAAAATCATCTCCAAGTAGATTATCAATATACGCTTGCAAGTGAAATCCACAGCAATATTTTTGTGTTACGGTTTTACTTAGAAACCTAAATGAATAAGACGCTGCATTTTTGGCAACTAGTTTTCTTAACTGGATATATTATCTTGTTCATTAGGTTTGAATAATTGATCTGCACCAAAACCCAGCATTCCTCCTAACTCTAACCACATCTCTAATAACATTAAAAAAAACTACATAAAACCAATCTCTTCTGTGACTACTTGAGAGACAAATTAGAAGAAAAAAACTAACCATCTCTCTTTCTCTAAACAGGTAGTGATCTAGCTTTTGTTGAGAGTAGTATCTTTGTATAAGCACCTATTGTATCATTGCTTATGTATGACATATCGCTTATTGCTCCCTGAACACTCTGTAAATCACTTTGGATAAATGTTAAATCACTAAATGTAAATGTAATATAGATAATTTCATCAAACACCAGCTCCCCTTTGCGGTCTACTTTAAGTGCAGAGCCAGTTATGAGTACAGTAATAATTTATGACCAATCGTGGTAACAATGTGGGCAACATACTATTCAAAGTCAAGTTATCTTACTTCTATTTACATGCGTATAAACTAGTGGTGGGCATAGATTATTTTTTTTATCTAGATTAGTCTAGATTAATCTTGGAATTAATCTAGATTAATCTAGATTAAAATGGCTCATTTGAATTCTGACGAAGGCATTCAGAATATGTGTTCCCAAATAATGACTAAAAGTAAGTCTTTGAGAACGGGTTTCTCAAGCCAGGTGGCGAATTAGACTCCTATAGGATCCAATGTTGAGGGCACAGCACAGCTTTTTAATTTTAAACTCTCCTTCCAATTCAGTGTCGACCTGTGCCTTGTTCACGAAGAAATCTTCGGAGAAATTAAACGATCAAACGCTGGAATGTCTTTAAAAATAAGCTTTAACCATGCATTCCTAATTCGGAATCCAAAGGAAGGTTATGCAGCGACTGTATTCTTCCACAACCAGGGATGGCTCAATATTTATCAATCTTTAACGGCATGGTTGTTTATTGCTTGCTCGCTCTATATGGTTCTGCGCCACTTCAGTTCTCTATTGCACAAACCAGTGGGAGAAGTAGTCGTTGATATTTTTTGTGGAGGCGTTGTTCAACCTATCAATGTCGTCATAGATAGGTGCATTCCAGAACCTGACGTTCGCTGGGCCTGTTGTCAACAAAAGATGTAATCACCCTATCAAGGGCGTTTTCACTTCTGATACTTACATGATGTTTGTGTGAATATGATTTCCTCTTACAAAGCAAAAGCTAGGGTAAAAGAGCATACAAATGAAGGTTCTATGAAGGGTTCTTCACAGCAGGAGAACTTTTAGTGAACGTTTCTTAAAAGAAACATTTCTTAACTTTTTGTTGTCTGATCTTAAGACTGAATGTTGAATATCTAACTTTTTCAATCCAAGTCAGTGAGCTTAACTGCAGAGTCATTTCATAGCAGTCAATTTAAAGACTGGCGGAAGCAACTTGGTGTAATTCAAAATAGTCAAAACATACAAACTGACTAAACAAGAGGTTGAGTGCAGTTTATTTTGGCCATGTTTCTCGTTGAAGTATTCAAGGCACATATGCTTTTTCAGTACAAGCGAACTGTGTGGCTGAATGTGTCCTGTTACATCTGAAAAAATAAATCTAATATATCAGCTAATTTATTATGAACAACATTATAGTCCATTGTGACATGAAGTAATTATCAGGAAAAACATAACATTTGGAGCCACAGTGGTAATTAGATTTTGCTTTGGTTGAAAACATGGACATTTGCTTTGAATATACCTTAATAGAATTTTGGGTCTGATCATAACATTTACACTGTGTGTCTGACTTTGATAAAGTCCATGTTAAGCATGAGAAGACAGCACGTTTAATATTGTAAAGAAGTCAGAATGCATGACACATCGTTGCAGTGCCGCTTTAAATACTAGGCAATAATCTTGTTATTTTATTTTCATCCATGTTGATAATGACAAGTGAACAGCATGACTAGATAGGCTCATAAGATGTCCAATATGTCGGTAAACATACAGTGGGTGAGACATGATTTCAGTTCATTAATTTTCATTTTGTAGAAACAATTGTTAATTTAGAAGATTTGAATTTCGTTTTGTGTAAATTGTATATTCATTTTAAACAGTTTTTCATCAACCAATTGTCTGGATTTCATAAATTGGAGGAATACCTATAACGTGTAAAATGGTTTGAAATGCATAAAAAAAATGAACAATGTTTCTGCAGCCTTTGACTAAGGCTGAAACAATCCATCATTCTGTTTTTTGATAAAATTCTTGAATACATGTCTTAATCACGCCTGCATAATTGATTGCTAAGATATTGATTTAGGTTGTCTAAATTAAGTAGGCTATATTTAAACACACAAATATGTTTTATTGTGTGTACAAAAGATTTCTTCAGTTAAATATTTGTTGGTTATGTGTTAAAATATATTTAATATGGTTAAGAACTAATGGCTTACCCATCAGATTGTGAAATATTTTGATACAGTTTTTGTTTATATTTCAGATAGCCAGATGATGAAGAACATAATGTCAAAACAGTATAAAGAACAACAATGTTCAACTAATTAAAATATCTTATTTTAATATTATAATATAAGTCAATATAGGGCTTACACATTACACAAGTGTGGGTATATTGATTTCAAAAACCTAGTTATTACATCAAAAACATACTTAATATAATCATATTTTTGCTTTAGCAGTTAAACATTCAACAAACCCAGGAACATTTAGCTGTAACAATATATGGCAGTAATGACTCGTTCCATTCCGATAGCTTACCTGAAGTCAATGTGTGTTTTCTTTTTCCCTTAATAGTGAACTGTTCAATAGTTGTGTTTTTGTTGTTGCTAACTTGCTATGACTTTAATGTATGATTAAAATGAATAAAAAAAAAGTGCTTACCAACCACTAACAACATAATTAATTGTTTGTTAAATACATTTACATTTATGCATTTGGCAGACGCTTTTATCCAAAGGGACTTACATTGTTTTATCCTATACATTTTTACATAGGTATTTGCAATCCCATGGGATCGAACCCACAACCTTGCGTTGTTAACGAGAATGCTCTAACCAATGAGCTACCGGAAAGCAAAATGACAAAATGTACACCTCATTTTACAATAATCATCGTAACAGATTAAATTGTTTTGAATAATGACATTGGTTGAATATAATAACATGATAAATTAGGGATTCATTAAATTCTCTGAAGCAACGGAGCTGTTAGTAGGTCGAGATGAGCTGGGATTAGATACGTTGTACACATCTGCAAATAGATGGTTACATGTTATTCAAGAACTGTCGTAACATATCCAGTGCATTTATTCATTCTGCAAAATCTTTAATCCAGTGTGATTTAAACATGAGAAAAACAACAAGTGATTCATTTTTTTTTCCAGAGTACTGCAAGTGTTTTACTCACTTCTGCGCAGTCTTGCAAAGAGTCCCAGTCCACTTGAAGATGACACTCCTGGATTAGTGCTCTGAAATGTATAAATGTCAGAGTCAAGATACATCAGGTGGAAAAATACATAGATTAGCACTACTCTGTAAAAATATTTCACGTATAATGTCAAAAAACTGTGTTTTTGTATTTTTTCATGTACTATTGAAATTCAGTCAAAAACGTAAAATTACAGAAAAAGACTGCAAATTTACAAGAAAACAAGTAACTTTGGAGGGAAAAACTGTTTTTACAGGACTCATTTTCAGCAAGACATGCAGTGTACTTTATAAACTGTAACATATTTTACCCTGGTAGGACTGGAACTTAGGCTACTCAGTGACAGCTTTCCTCCAAGTACCTCACGGACCTGCAATCAGAAATAGACTTATAGTTAACATGAAAGAATATGTTGGAAGCCTCTGTGAATAAAAAATAACATAGTTATTTTTAATCATATCCAACCCCAGTAGAATCACAGGAGTGTCTGTCAATGCACACAATGCAACAGACTGAACTCATACCTTGCCGTCTAAAAGTATTCCAAACACCAACACAAAAAATCCCTATAAAATAAATAAATAAAGTGGCTTTAAAAACATAATAAATAACATTAATAAATATAATAAATGTCACAGAGACAGAAAGTGGTACCTGCAGTGAATTTAGGAGTGCAAACACCACATGAATGCCAATGTCACGTGACACCATGGTTCCAATGCCAAATCCCCATGTTAGACCAAAGATAGGAGTCAGGAAGGCCAAACATCGGGCAATGACTATAAGGATATGTCTTTCAGCTGGTTGAGATGCAGTACCAACTCCTCTCCTTAAGATCTTGCACACAACCACAATCAAAACCACAAGGTTTATGAAAACGATAGTCAGAGCTGGAATCACAAACGCCAGTAGGGCCCTAGATTGTTCCCAGTTCAGCCAGCATGCGTTTTCTTTTGAGACATAGTTTTTAGGTCCAGCTGTGGATGCGACAGTAATAACTGCTATGAGCAAAGGCGCACCATAACCAACTGTGAAGCCAATGACCCTCATAATAGTCCTTGACATTTGAGCCAAGACCACAACAGTACGGTAAAGGAGCAAAAGGGCGGAAATGAGCATCCAGAAGAAAACGGCAAGATAAAAAAAGTGCATGAAGAAAACCACTGGACTGCAGCGACCTACTGAGATCGACTTATCTTGATCTGCGATTGCAGCTCCAATGATGAAACAGATGTTTGCAATAAGCAGAGACAGAGCGATGTTGACTATTGAGACGTGTCGCATATATGACGTGTCATTACGATTTACTGACTTCCATACAATCTTCTCAATAATGAGACACAGAATCAAGCTGGTTATTGAAATAGCAACACCGATATATGTTATATAGGCTAAGGCAGGATGATCAATTCCAGGCGGTGACATCAGAATTGAAAAAGAGGTTGTGTGGTTGCATTCACATGTAACCTTCTTCCCTTCATTCCCTGTTATCTTGACTTTACATCCAGTGGAATCCCATCGGTCAAGAGTAAAGTTCCAAAAGACACACTGAGGATTTCCCAATGATATATTCGTAATGTCAAAAGTAAAAGAAATGTTGTTTATTGTTTCATTAACTTTAACCACAACGACGTCTCCATTAATGCGGTTTTGTGATGCACTGTTGTCATTATTAGAACTGTTACGAGTAGGAAGAACATCGTTAAGCTTTGAAAGGAATATCACGGTTATAAAGGTATTTTCAGAAATATCTGGTATCACAATTTGAGTCATTGAGTTTGGCAGTTGAGAAGTTTGGTTTCTAATCAACTGAATAGATGACAGATTAATTGCAAACACATCTGAGAGTCGATCACTTATATTCTCAATAGCTTGCAGAAGTTTAACGCTGGTGTTTCCTGTCGTGTTTTTTTTGTTCAAATTACTCCAAGTTTTACTGGAATTATCTGACACGATGATGTCCACTGTGTTTAAAAAACTCTGAAAATGTAATAAAAAATGTTTAATATAATGAGAGTTTTTACGATTTAAATTATTATATATAATTATTTACCTAATTAATATTAATACAATATTAATACAATAATTTTAATGTTCTAAACACACCAAAGCAAAACAAATAAAACATGACTATACCTCCATAACAGGTTTATTGTGGGTAATGTCTTTTGATAAATCAGCAATGTTAGAGAGGATCTTGACAATTGTGTTGACAGTCGCAGCAGATTGCGTCACACTAGCATTATTCTGATCAACAGCACTACTGAGGTTTGCCATAAACACTGGAATAGCAGTCACAGCTAAACCCTATGATACAAAGCACAACAATTCTGAGTTATTAGAAACATTTGAAACAGACAGTTGATTGTTTTTCCCAAGTAAATAAATATATTTACCTGCAATTTGCTTTCAAGATCTTTGATTACTTTTAACACACAGTCATCCTGTTCTATTTCCCAAACGTTTGATATGCATTTATACGTTATGCTTCCTTCCTTGCCACTCTCACACAGTCCTTTAGTCATATCATTTGTTTTTCCAAATCCAAGTGTGTTATTTTGACAGTTAAAATCTGGCATTTGGAAATATTTGTTTAGGTGCCACAAAACATATGTATACATCATATTCTGTATGTGTTTAATTCACAGTACCATCTGAGTATTATATAGCGGTGCAATTTCTTAAAATATTTAAACACTAGACGACATGGTGTCTGTTACCCTGCAGTGGTGATTATTATGTGAGGTCTTTACACATTTGAGTCAAGATAAACTCGACCATATAAAAAACTTGCTGTTGCAGTATATAACAACTGAGGAACAGAAGACTTACCTCCTGTGCTCGTCTTTACCGTGACGTTGCTCATGCTATAATCGTAATTAAAAAGTACTTTTGGTAAACCCTTCAGTTGACAGGTAAAGTTGTCTTCCTCACAACTTTGCTTTGGAATTGTATGGTTTACTGTGATGGAACCTGACCTGTTTACTGATGGAAAACAGAGAAATTTTTTTTTGTCAATAATTAAAGCCATTGTGGATTTTCTCATTGTAAATAATGATTGATGCATTATGTATAACCTGATGCTTGCACAATGCCATTCTTGACCCACTCAACACTGTAGCCTTCATTAACATAGCATGTTAACTGAACAGTCCTTCCATCACATGGAAAAACACGTTTATTGTCACCCACACTGATACTGGGTTCTGGTTCGATGCTAATATCTTGCCACTGGATGTAAGGTATTGAACCAGTTTGTGTGATGCATGAGTATCTGCCTTCACGTGGGGAAAAACAGATCCATTGTTACAGTAAAAATATGTAGGGTGGAGAATTATTTTATTTATTTACTGCTTGTACTAAAAAAATGCGATTTTTTTGTAGAGCTACTTGGTTCCATACAGATTTGGAATAATCTTGGTTTAGCAATTGAGTATGACCAAAGGTAATAGAGATTAACAAGCTGCGCCTCTGCTGTTATCATGAATGGGGAAGGAAGAGTCAATCATCAATTGATAAATACCAATGGTTCTCTGGGGGGAATCCTTATAAGCGTCAAGTGTTTTTAGTGCTTTTAATCTTAGGAAACCAAAGAGATGTCCGGTTTATTTGTTGGTCGAAAATATGCTATTTAATTATAATTTTTGCCAGCGAATTTAGAAATATCTGTATAAATTGTAACAACACAAAAAAAACACTTCTTCGACTCACCATTGTCACTGTAAGCAGCACTGAATTTAAGTGTGCCACCCTCATCTGAAATGGTATAGGTTGTGCTGTCTGGTTCTTTTTCATTCACTTTCCATGTTATTTTTCCGTAAACAGACTGTGGACATTTTAGCTCCAACTTTTGCTGAGGATAGAATTTACCTGATGTACTGATCAGGGTCGTTTGTTCTGAAAATAAATACACATGGCTCATATCACAAACACACAGCTACATAACACATGACAGAAGAGAAGTAAATGTTTTAACTTTGTGTTAAACATTCACAACACTGACCAGTCTGAGCAAAGCCATTGGGAGCAACAGGGTGTCCTTTACTCGAGAGAATTTTGGAAAGATTTTCGTTTGCTGAGGTAAAATTCAGATTGCTGTTGGTTGCAGTAATCGTGTAGTCTGCTATAGTGCTACCTGGTCTATGATGCAAAACACAAACCACACAAGTTGGAGAACACTGTATTGACAAAAGGTTTCTGAAACAATAATAATTCAGACATTTTAAATGTTAGTGACCATACCTGAAGCCAGTGACTATTACTGAATCGGTTTTGTAGTTTTGTAGCAAACTTTTGTAACTTCGTTCGACCTGTAAATGTATACACATATATTATATATATACACATATATCAGGGCTGTACAGTGTGACATACATGTTGCACATGCTAAAATAGCATAACTTAGTATAAGGTATTGTTTGATATACTTCACAAACAAATAAATACAAACATACATTTACGTAATAGGACATGTGAAATACTCACTGCATCCTGGATTGTTTGGGCAAAATCTTTGTAAAAACTGTCAACAGTTTTGGCGAGTCTGGTATCGAAAGGTTTATCGATTGTCAATGACATTTTAATAACTGTAAAGAAAAAATGATTTACATGTGTATGTGTATCGACACAATTAAACAAAGAAAATTCAAATTAATAGTGATCATAGCATATTATATTCTTGAGCCAGATTTTGTAGCAAGCTTTGTATTTGATGAAGCTGTTATTATTCGCCCCGTCAATCAAATGATGAGGGCTTTAAAGCGATACTCCGGCAAAATATAATGACTATAAACGATATCCTCTGGACGACCACAAAGCGTATGTGAGCGTTGTCGAAGGAGCGTGCGTTCACAACATATACGACTTGATTGCGCTCAAGCACTAAACGGTCTTGCCGAGCACACATTGGCTGCGTCTCAATTCGGGGGCTGTGTGCTTTGAAGGCTGAATTTTAAGACCGATTGAGTCACAGCAGCGCACCTGAGGGCTGATAAGACTGTCCCGATTCGTGGGTTGCTTCAAAAGAAGCCCCAAAATGCGACCTTATTTTGTTTGGTTTTCAAGGATAGAACGAATGTATGCTTCACATCTTTGGCTTTCCCGAGACAGGCGTGCCTGTTACGACGTAACATTTTTAAATAATTCGTCAAAACTTTAGTTAAATAAAAGTATGCTATTCACAAAACCGTCAATATTACTTTTTTAATATTATATATAATGTTGTCAATTAACCTTAATTGTGTTTATAATATGTTTTTTTAATTTATAATGTCGGTTAATTTAATACCGTTGGGCTGTTTTAATCTACGTAATCTACATTTAATCTGCGTTCCCAGGCCAGCCGGGAGACATAGTCCCTCCAGCGTGTCCTAGGTCTTCCCCGGGGTCTCCTCCCGGTGGGACATGCCCGGAACACCTTTACGGGAAGACGTCAAGGGGGCATCCGAAAAAGATGCCCGAGCCACCTCAGCTGACCCCTCTCGATGTGGAGGAGCAGCGGATCTACTCTGAGCTCCTCCCGAGTGACCGAGCTTCTCACCCTATCTTCTTCATCACGACAGACCGGTACAGCGACCGCATTACTGCAGAAGCTGCACCGATCCGTCGGTCAATCTCCCGTTCCATCCTTCCTTCACTCGTGAACCAAATTTTACAGTATCGCATACTCGTCACATGCACTGTCAGCCGCGCATGCGCACTCGTCCCATGCACGCTCTAACGTATTTCACAAGGTGAACTGTAAGATTTTATTAATAAAATGTTAAGGTTACTGCTTTTTAAGAGTACCGTGAATACTGGTGGTTCAGTTCAAGGCCAGGTATTTATTATAATTATAGCTGAAATACATTAATGTGCATCTGCACTAATAATGAAAATACATAACTAAATAAAACCTTTTCTTGTACACGTAATCTTCCACCCTAAAAATATAAACAAACTCACATATATACATAAATGTCTCATTCTACAATTAACAGGTGCTTGTTAATCAATGGTTTAATGATAAAGTTTTATTATATAGACATACTATATATATATATATATATATATATATATATATATATATATATATATATATATATATATATATATATATTATAGTTTATATATATATAGTTTGTTTATATAAAAATAATTGTTCTAATATTAATTTCTTTTAATATTGCAGGTTAGTTTTGTTGTTTGAAATAAAACATAATTTATTATACAAAGAAACGTGAAGCATTTTAGAAACTATACAAGGGAAGTTGTTCATTTTGTAAAAATAAATCTTGAATAAATCGCATCGTGAGCTGAGTGAATCGTTACATCCCTATATTTGATAGATTTCAACGTCATATTAAATAATTTTGAGAAACACATTGTCAAAAAAATAACTATAAAGTGCAAGTCACCTACAAACTTTCCTGTGAGTTTTCAAGCAACGCTACAAAATTAATTTAGATAACGTTTGTTCTTCAATAAATTACTGTATGAAGAACATGTATCGTTAACCAAGTATCATAGATGCGATATATCTACCATTGATTATAAGGATTAAGTTAGGTTTCGAAAACATTATCTTATATATTAAAACGATACTTTACATCTATCTAATACTGTATGAATGAAATCAATATACTTACAACATTCGTCTGATAATGTTAAAGAACGTTTTCGATTATATTTGTCAAATAATTCATAATAACACTTTTACTTCGACTTGATCTTGTATGAGAATAAATAAATAAATAAATTGAATATTTAATAAATATACTTATAATTGGCCTGTAGGTGCATTTAATTCACACACGTGTCTGACAGTGCGTTTGTTTGAGTGCGCATGCGCGGCTGAGACTGCATGTGTCGGAGTGCGCATGCGCCGCTGACAGTGCATCTGGCCTGAGAGTGCATCTGGTCTGCAGCTAGACCCTTCTCCCACCCCTACGCCCTGAATTGGGTCACAGATTTGACAAAGAGGAAGCAAGTTCACTTCTTCTGTGTGACAAGTGAGTGTCAGAAGCATAAATTGCGCAGTGTCACCTTGTGTGATATTTCTGTAATTCATTAAGCGGCATCTATGTCGGCTCATCGACAGTGAAAATTAGTTCGGAATAAACGGCTAAAAATGGTCAAAGCGTCAGCGATTTTCATCCCGGTGTGGTCAAGTCATAACGTTGTGTAAAATAAAAAAATAATCTTATATGATTCACATTAATTATCAAAGATAATTAAAAGGTAAATCTCAAATGTTTCTTTACTACAAATACCTGTTAGTGGTGATGTCACTGTAGAAAATAATAGCATAATAAACAATACAAAAATCTATTTTATTGTTTGCAATATTATTGTCCATAAAGAAGTAATTAATGAGATTCACACTAATGCGCAATCAACATTTGTTTTTATTTTATACATACCTGCTTGTTGCGTTGTTAATGTGGAGTATACTAGCAAAATATAAATAGATAAAAATTAATGACAAAAATGTATTAGATAAAAAAATACACGTCAACGCTAAATCTTAGATGTTGCTTCACTGTACATACCTGTTTGTGGTGGTGTTAGTGTTACATATAAACTATACTTCCAATAAAAGTTTTACTACAGTATAGAGTTTCAGCAAAACATTTACATGCAGACACATATAATGTACTAAGAGTATTATCATACAAATAATGTATCGCACACAGTTTATGCTGTTCTCAAATCCTGAAAATGCTTCATTCACAAATGTAGACAAAACTAGAAACTGCCAAAGATCTTTTTAAAAAAATCTAAATAGGATCCCCATAACAACTGAACATTATTTTATAAATGACCCTGACACTACATGGGTTACTGCATGCAATCCATTGTACTTTGTTTGCCAAGATCTGCTTTGTCAACACATTTAGAGAATTAGTTATGTATTTTCATATTCTAAGCTTTCTAGAGTTAACTATATTTATCATGTTGAAAAATAAAAAATTGACAGCTGTGATAATTTTTATTATTTTTTATTTTATGTTTATAAAAATGATACTTGACAAGGGCCCCCACAATGGTTTGCTTAGTGTCCCCAGATGTATAGGATCCGCACTGCCTTTTTTAGAAAGACTAAAATTGAATCATGCAAACCACTCGAAGAAACTGCACAAGTGTAATGCATCTGGTTGTTGAGGTCATATTTATCAGCACTGTACTCTTATAAATGGTGTGAGTCACTCGCAAGTTAGTTTTGATCAAGCTCAAGTTAAATGTAAATGAGAAAATTGATAAACCATGACAACTGATCAACTGAAATTGTTGAGTGGAATCTAATGATTTTTGTTGTTCTTAAGATCATCAAAACAGAACCAATACAAAATAACATAAACTGTCATTAATGGAAAGCAAAATCTAAGTTGTTTTTTTATCATTAAAAAAAACAAATGTGATGTTAGATCCCACCTGTGCATGTGTTATTGATGCTGACAGGGAGATTTAGGAATGTAGCAGTAAATCCATGCCAACATGAGCAATTGTAACCTCCTTTTACATTTTGGCAGTTTGAATTTGGACCACAAACAGATGGAATCATCTGACATTCATTCACATCTGAAAAATAATGACACTTTTACATCAAGCACTCAATAAGTACTGAGAACAGTGATAACGTATATAAATGATTCAGTCACTTACCAGTACATGGGTTACTGTTACTGACAGATTCATTAATCTTTGTGACATTATATCCACTAAGACAAGAGCATGAGAAGCTTCCATTGGAATTGAGACAATATGCATTTGGTCCACAAACCAAAGATGAGTTGAGGCATTCATTAATATCTGGAATGAGAAACAGGATAAAGCATGGCAAATGATCAACTAAACTTGTTGAGTGGAATCTAATATTTTTTAGTTTTTGTTCATATCATTAAAACAGCACCAACATAAAATAATATAAACTGTCATTAATGGAAGTGTAAATCCAAGTTGTTTTTTATCATAAAAAAACACAGATGTGATGTCAGATCCCACCAGTGCATGTGTTATTGCTGCTGATGGTGAGATTTGGGATTGTTGAAGTAAATCCATTCCAACACGAACAATTGTGACCTCCATTTACATTTGTGCAGTTGGAATTTGGACCACAAACAGATGGAATCAACTGACATTCATTCAGATCTGAAAAAATAATGACACTTTTACATCAAGCACTCAATAAGTACTGAGAACAGTGATAATGTATATAAATGATCCAGAGACTTACCAATACATGGGTTACTGATACTGACAGATTCATTCATCTTTGTGACATTATATCCACTCCAACATGAGCATGAGAAGCTTCCGTTGGAATTATGACAATATGCATTTGGTCCACAAACCAAAGATGAGTTGAGACATTCATTAATATCTGGAATGAGAAACAGGATAAAGCATGACAACTGATCAACTTAACTTGTTAAGTGGAATCTAATATTTTTTAGTTTTTGTTCATATCATTAAAACAGCATCAACATAAAATAACATAAACTGTCATTAATGGAAATCTAAATCCAAGTTGTTTTTTCGATCATAAAATAACAAAGATGTGATGTAGGATCCCACCTGTGCATGTGTTATTGATGCTGATGGTGAGATTTGGGAGTGTAGTAGTAAATCCATCCCAACACGAGCAATTGTGACCTCCATTTACATTTGTGCAGTTGGAATTTGGACCACAAACAGATGGAATCAACTGACATTCATCCACATCTGAAAAAATAATGACACTTTTACATCAAGCACTCAATAAGTACTGAGAACAGTGATAATGTAGATAAATGATTCAGACACTTACCAGTACATGGGTTACTGTTACTGACAGATTCATTAATCTTTGTGACATTATATCCACTTAGACAAGAGCATGAGAAGCTTCCGTTGGAATTGTGACAATATGTGTTTGGTCCACAAACCAAAGATGAGTTGAGACATTCATTAATATCTGAAATGAGAAAATGGATAAAGCATGAGAATTGATCAACTTAACTTGTTGAGTGGAATCTAATGAATTTTGTGGTTGTTTAGAGCATCAAAACAGCACCAACACAAAATAACATAAACTGTCATTTATAGAAAAACAAATTCTAAGTCGATATTGATAAAAAAACATGGATGTGATGTTAGATCCTACCTGCGCATGTGTTACTGATGCTGATCGTTAGATTTGGGAGTGTAGCAGTAAATCCATCCCAACACGAGCAATTGTGACCTCCATTTATATTTGTGCAGTTGGAATTTGGACCACAAACAGATGGAATCAACTGACATTCATTCACATCTGAAAAATAATGACACTTTTACATCAAGCACTCAATAAGTACTGAGAACAGTGATAATGTAGATAAATGATTCAGACACTTACCAGTACATGGGTTACTGTTACTGACAGATTCATTCATCTTTGTGACATTATATCCACTTAGACAAGAGCATGAGAAGCTTCCGTTGGAATTGTGACAATATGTGTTTGGTCCACAAACCAAAGATGAGTTGAGACATTCATTAATATCTGAATTGAGAAAATGGATAAAGCATGAGAATTGATCAACTTAACTTGTTGAGTGGAATCTAATGAATTTTGTGGTTGTTTAGAGCATCAAAACAGCACCAACACAAAATAACATAAACTGTCATTTATAGAAAAACAAATTCTAAGTCGATATTGATAAAAAAACATGGATGTGATGTTAGATCCTACCTGCGCATGTGTTACTGATGCTGATCGTTAGATTTGGGAGTGTAGCAGTAAATCCATCCCAACACGAGCAATTGTGACCTCCATTTATATTTGTGCAGTTGGAATTTGGACCACAAACAGATGGAATCAACTGACATTCATTCACATCTGAAAAATAATGAAACTTTTACATCAAAAACTCAATAAGTACTGAGAACAATGATAATGTATATAAATGACCCAGACACTTACCAGTACATGGGTTACTGTTACTGACAGATTCATTCATCTTTGTGACATTATATCCACTATGACAAGAGCATGAGAAGCTTCCGTTGGAATTGAGACAATATGCGTCTGGTCCACAAACCAAAGATGAGTTGAGACATTCATTAATATCTGGAATGAGAAAATTGATAAAGCATGACAACTGATCAACTAAGCATGTTGAGTGGAATCTAATATTTTTTTGTTTTTGTTCAGATCATCAAAACAGCACCAACATAAAAGAACATAAACTGTAATTAATGGAAATCTAAATCCAAGTTGTTTTTGATCATAAAAAAACAAAGAAGTTATGTGGGATCCCACCTGTGCATGTGTTATTGATGCTGATGGTGAGATTTGGGAGTGTAGCAGTAAATCCATCCCGACATGAACAATTGTAACCTCCATTTACATTTGTGCAGTTGGAATTTGGACCACAAACAGATGGAATCAACTGACATTCATCCACGTCTGAAAAAATAATGACACTTTTACATCAAGCACTCAATAAGTACTTAGAACAATGATAATGTATATAAATGACCCAGACACTTACCAGTACATGGGTTACTGTTACTGACAGATTCATTCATCTTTGTGACATTATATCCACTAAGACAAGAGCATGAGAAGCTTCCGTTGGAATTGAGACAATATGCGTCTGGTCCACAAACCAAAGATGAGTTGAGACATTCATTAATATCTGGAATGAGAAAATTGATAAAGCATGACAATTGATCAACTTAACTTGTTGAGTGGAATCTAATATTTTTTAGTTTTTGTTCAGATCATCAAAACAGCACCAACATAAAAGAACATAAACTGTCATTAATGGAAATCTAGATCCAAGTTGTTTTTGATCATAAGAAAAACAAAGATGTGATGTTGGATCCCACCTGTGCATGTGTTATTGATGCTGATGGTGAGATTTTGGTGTGTAGCAGTAAATCCATCCCAACACGAGCAATTGTGACCTCCATTTACATTTGTGCAGTTGGAATTTGGACCACAAACAGATGGAATCAACTGACATTCATTCACATCTGAAAAAATAATGACACTTTTACATCAAAAACTCAATAAGTACTGAGAACAATGATAATGTATATAAATGACCCAGACACTTACCAGTACATGGGTTACTGTTACTGACAGATTCATTCATCTTTGTGACATTATATCCACTAAGACAAGAGCATGAGAAGCTTCCGTTGGAATTGAGACAATATGCGTCTGGTCCACAAACCAAAGATGAGTTGAGACATTCATTAATATCTGGAATGAGAAAATTGATAAAGCATGACAACTGATCAACTAAGCATGTTGAGTGGAATCTAATATTTTTTTGTTTTTGTTCAGATCATCCAAACAGCACCAACATAAAAGAACATAAACTGTAATTAATGGAAATCTAAATCCAAGTTGTTTTTGATCATAAAAAAACAAAGAAGTGATGTGGGATCCCACCTGTGCATGTGTTATTGATGCTGATATTGAGATTTGGGAATGTAGCAGTAAATCCATCCCGACATGAACAATTGTAACCTCCATTTACATTTGTGCAGTTGGAATTTGGACCACAAACAGATGGAATCAACTGACATTCATCCACGTCTGAAAAAATAATGACACTTTTACATCAAGCACTCTATAAGTACTGAGAACAGTGATAATGTATATAAATGATCCAGACACTTACCAGTACATGGGTTACTGATACTGACAGATTCATTCATCTTTGTGACATTATATCCACTAAGACAAGAGCATGAGAAGCTTCCGTTGGAATTGAGACAATATGTGTCTGATCCACAAACCAAAGATGAGTTGAGGCATTCATTAATATCTGAAATGAGAAAATTGATAAAGCATGACAACTAATCAACTAAACTTGTTGAGTGGAATATAATATTTTTTAGTTTTTGTTCAGATCATCAAAACAGCACCAACATAAAAGAACATAAACTGTCATTAATGGAAATGTAAATCCAAGTTGTTTTTTATCATAAAAAAACACAGATGTGATGTCAGATCCCACCAGTGCATGTGTTATTGCTGCTGATGGTGAGATTTGGGATTGTTGAAGTAAATCCATTCCAACACGAACAATTGTGACCTCCATTTACATTTGTGCAGTTGGAATTTGGACCACAAACAGATGGAATCAACTGACATTCATTCAGATCTGAAAAAATAATGACACTTTTACATCAAGCACTCAATAAGTACCGAGAACAGTGATACTGTATATAAATGACCCAGACACTTACCAATACATGGGTTACTGATACTGACAGATTCATTCATCTTTGTGACATTATATCCACTCCAACATGAGCATGAGAAGCTTCCGTTGGAATTATGACAATATGCATTTGGTCCACAAACCAAAGTTGAGTTGAGACATTCATCAATATCTGGAATGAGAAAATTGATAAAGCATGACAACTGATAAACTTAACTTGTTGAGTGGAATCTAATATTTTTTGTTGTTGTTAAGAGCATCAAAACAGAAAAGAGGACAGAACTTAACCAATAAAATTAATGGAAAACAAATTTTAAGTTGATATTGATAAAAAAAACACTGATGTGATGTTAGATCCCACCTGTGCATGTGTTACTGATGCTGATCGTTAGATTTAGGAGTTTAGCAGTAAATCCATCCCAACACGAGCAATTGTGACCTCCGTTAACATTTGTGCAGTTGGAATTTGGACCACAAACAGATGGAATCAACTGACATTCATTCACGTCTGAAAAAATAATGACACTTTTACATCAAGCACTCAATAAGTACTGAGAACAGTGATAATGTATGTAAATGATTCAGACACTTACCAGTACATGGGTTACTGTTACTGACAGATTCATTCATCTTTGTGACATTATATCCACTTAGACAAGAGCATGAGAAGCTTCCGTTGGAATTGTGACAATATGTGTTTGGTCCACAAACCAAAGATGAGTTGAGACATTCATTAATATCTGAAATGAGAAAATGGATAAAGCATGAGAATTGATCAACTTAACTTGTTGAGTGGAATCTAATGAATTTTGTGGTTGTTTAGAGCATCAAAACAGCACCAACACAAAATAACATAAACTGTCATTTATAGAAAAACAAATTCTAAGTCGATATTGATAAAAAAACATGGATGTGATGTTAGATCCTACCTGCGCATGTGTTACTGATGCTGATCGTTAGATTTGGGAGTGTAGCAGTAAATCCATCCCAACACGAGCAATTGTGACCTCCATTTATATTTGTGCAGTTGGAATTTGGACCACAAACAGATGGAATCAACTGACATTCATTCACATCTGAAAAATAATGACACTTTTACATCAAAAACTCAATAAGTACTGAGAACAATGATAATGTATATAAATGACCCAGACACTTACCAGTACATGGGTTACTGTTACTGACAGATTCATTCATCTTTGTGACATTATATCCACTATGACAAGAGCATGAGAAGCTTCCGTTGGAATTGAGACAATATGCGTCTGGTCCACAAACCAAAGATGAGTTGAGACATTCATTAATATCTGGAATGAGAAAATTGATAAAGCATGACAACTGATCAACTAAGCATGTTGAGTGGAATCTAATATTTTTTTGTTTTTGTTCAGATCATCAAAACAGCACCAACATAAAAGAACATAAACTGTAATTAATGGAAATCTAAATCCAAGTTGTTTTTGATCATAAAAAAACAAAGAAGTTATGTGGGATCCCACCTGTGCATGTGTTATTGATGCTGATGGTGAGATTTGGGAGTGTAGCAGTAAATCCATCCCGACATGAACAATTGTAACCTCCATTTACATTTGTGCAGTTGGAATTTGGACCACAAACAGATGGAATCAACTGACATTCATCCACGTCTGAAAAAATAATGACACTTTTACATCAAGCACTCAATAAGTACTTAGAACAATGATAATGTATATAAATGACCCAGACACTTACCAGTACATGGGTTACTGTTACTGACAGATTCATTCATCTTTGTGACATTATATCCACTAAGACAAGAGCATGAGAAGCTTCCGTTGGAATTGAGACAATATGCGTCTGGTCCACAAACCAAAGATGAGTTGAGACATTCATTAATATCTGGAATGAGAAAATTGATAAAGCATGACAATTGATCAACTTAACTTGTTGAGTGGAATCTAATATTTTTTAGTTTTTGTTCAGATCATCAAAACAGCACCAACATAAAAGAACATAAACTGTCATTAATGGAAATCTAGATCCAAGTTGTTTTTGATCATAAGAAAAACAAAGATGTGATGTTGGATCCCACCTGTGCATGTGTTATTGATGCTGATGGTGAGATTTTGGTGTGTAGCAGTAAATCCATCCCAACACGAGCAATTGTGACCTCCATTTACATTTGTGCAGTTGGAATTTGGACCACAAACAGATGGAATCAACTGACATTCATTCACATCTGAAAAAATAATGACACTTTTACATCAAAAACTCAATAAGTACTGAGAACAGTGATAATGTATATAAATGACCCAGACACTTACCAGTACATGGGTTACTGTTACTGACAGATTCATTCATCTTTGTGACATTATATCCACCAAGACAAGAGCATGAGAAGCTTCCGTTGGAATTGAGACAATATGCGTCTGGTCCACAAACCAAAGATGAGTTGAGACATTCATTAATATCTGGAATGAGAAAATTGATAAAGCATGACAACTGATCAACTAAGCATGTTGAGTGGAATCTAATATTTTTTTGTTTTTGTTCAGATCATCAAAACAGCACCAACATAAAAGAACATAAACTGTAATTAATGGAAATCTAAATCCAAGTTGTTTTTGATCATAAAAAAACAAAGAAGTGATGTGGGATCCCACCTGTGCATGTGTTATTGATGCTGATGGTGAGATTTGGGAATGTAGCAGTAAATCCATCCCGACATGAACAATTGTAACCTCCATTTACATTTGTGCAGTTGGAATTTGGACCACAAACAGATGGAATCAACTGACATTCATCCACGTCTGAAAAAATAATGACACTTTTACATCAAGCACTCAATAAGTACTGAGAACAGTGATAATGTATATAAATGATCCAGACACTTACCAGTACATGGGTTACTGATACTGACAGATTCATTCATCTTTGTGACATTATATCCACTAAGACAAGAGCACGAGAAGCTTCCGTTGGAATTGAGACAATATGCGTCTGGTCCACAAACCAAAGATGAGTTGAGACATTCATTAATATCTGGAATGAGAAAATTGATAAAGCATGACAACTAATCAACTAAACTTGTTGAGTGGAATATAATATTTTTTAGTTTTTGTTCAGATCATCAAAACAGCACCAACATAAAAGAACATAAACTGTCATTAATGGAAATGTAAATCCAAGTTGTTTTTTATCATAAAAAAACACAGATGTGATGTCAGATCCCACCAGTGCATGTGTTATTGCTGCTGATGGTGAGATTTGGGATTGTTGAAGTAAATCCATTCCAACACGAACAATTGTGACCTCCATTTACATTTGTGCAGTTGGAATTTGGACCACAAACAGATGGAATCAACTGACATTCATTCAGATCTGAAAAAATAATGACACTTTTACATCAAGCACTCAATAAGTACCGAGAACAGTGATACTGTATATAAATGACCCAGACACTTACCAATACATGGGTTACTGATACTGACAGATTCATTCATCTTTGTGACATTATATCCACTAAGACAAGAGCACGAGAAGCTTCCGTTGGAATTGAGACAATATGCGTCTGGTCCACAAACCAAAGATGAGTTGAGACATTCATTAATATCTGGAATGAGAAAATTGATAAAGCATGACAATTGATCAACTAAGCATGTTGAGTGGAATCTAATATTTTTTAGATTTTGTTCAGATCATCAAAACAGCACCAACATAACAAAACTGTCATTAATATAAATCTAAATCCAAGTTGTTTTTGATCATAAATAAATCAAAGATGTGATGTGGGATCCCACCTGTGCATGTGTTATTGATGCTGATGGTGAGATTTGGGAGTGTAGTAGTAAATCCATCCCAACACGAGCAATTGTGACCTCCATTTACATTTGTGCAGTTGGAATTTGGACCACAAACAGATGGAATCAACTGACATTCATCCACATCTGAAAAAATAATGACACTTTTACATCAAGCACTCAATAAGTACTGAGAAAAGTGATAATGTATATAAATGATCCAGAGACTTACCAGTACATGGGTTACTGATACTGACAGATTCATTCATCTTTTCGACATTATATCCACTCCAACATGAGCATGAGAAGCTTCCGTTGAAATTATGACAATATGCATTTGGTCCACAAACCAAAGATGAGTTGAGACATTCATTAATATCTGGAATGAGAAAATTGATAAAGCATGACAACTGATCAACTTAACTTGTTGAGTGGAATCTAATGATTTTTTGTTGTTGTTAAAAGCATCAAAACAGAAAAGAGGACAGAACATTCCATTCCATTCCATTTTCTACCGCTTATCCGAACTACCTCGGGTCACGGGGAGCCTGTGCCTATCTCAGGAGTCATCTGGCATCAAGACAGGATACACCCTGGATGGAGTGCCAACCCATCACAGGGCACACACACTCACTCATTCACTCACGCACACACTCACACCCTACGGACAATTTTTCCAGAGATGCCAATCAACCTACCATGCATGTCTTTGGACCAGGGGAGGAAACCGGAGTACCCGGAGGAAACCCCCAGGCACGGGGAGAACATGCAAACTCCACACACACAAGTCAGAAGCGGGAATCGAACCCGCAACCCTGGAGGTGTGAGGCAAACGTGCTACCCACTAAGCCACCGTGCACCCCAGGCCAGAACATAACAAATAATATTAATGGAAAACAAATTCAAAGTTGATATTGATAAAAAAAACACTGATGTGATGTTAGATCCCACCTCTGCATGTGTTACTGATGCTGATCGTTAGATTTGGGAGTGTAGCAGTAAATCCATCCCAACACGAGCAATTGTGACCTCCATTTATATTTGTGCAGTTGGAATTTGGACCACAAACAGATGGAATCAACTGACATTCATTCATGTCTGAAAAAATAATGACACTTTTACATCAAGCACTCAATAAGTACTGAGAACAGTGATAATGTATATAAATGATCCAGACACTTACCAATACATGGGTTACTGATACTGACAGATTCATTCATTTTTGTGACATTATACCCACTCCAACATGAGCATGAGAAGCTTCCGTTGAAATTATGACAATATGCATTTGGTCCACAAACCAAAGATGAGTTGAGACATTCATTAATATCTGGAATGAGAAAATTGATAAAGCATGACAACTGATCAACTTAACTTGTTGAGTGGAATCTAATGATTTTTTGTTTTTGTTCAGATCATCAAAACAGCACCAACATAAAAGAACATAAACTGTCATTAATGGAAATCTAAATCCAAGTTGTTTTTTCGATCATAAAATAACAAAGATGTGATGTAGGATCCCACCTGTGCATGTGTTATTGATGCTGATGGTGAGATTTGGGAGTGTAGCAGTAAATCCATCCCTGCACGAGCAATTGTGACCTCCATTTATATTTGTGCAGTTGGAATTTGGACCACAAACAGATGGAATCAACTGACATTCATTCACATCTGAAAAACATAATGACACTTTTACATCAAGCACTCAATAAGTACCGAGAACATTGATAATGTATGTAAATTATCCAGACACTTACCAGTACATGGGTTACTGATACTGACAGATTCATTCATCTTTGTGACATTAAATCCACTCCAACATGAGCATGAGAAGCTTCCGTCGGAATTATGACAATATGCATTTGGTCCACAAACCAAAGATGAGTTGAGACATTCATTAATATCTGGAATGAGAAAATTGATAAAGCATGACAACTGATCAACTTAACTTGTTGAGTGGAATCTAATATTTTTTGTTGTTGTTAAGAGCATCAAAACAGAAAAGAGGACAGAACATAACCAATAATATTAATGGAAAACAAATTCTAAGTTGATATTGATAAAAAAACACTGATGTGATGTTAGATCCCACCTGTGCATGTGTTACTGATGCTGATCGTTAGATTTGGGAGTGTAGCAGTAAATCCATCCCAACACGAGCAATTGTGACCTCCATTTATATTTGTGCAGTTGGAATTTGGACCACAAACAGATGGAATCAACTGACATTCATTCACATCTGAAAAAATAATGACACTTTTACATCAAGCAGTCAATAAGTACTGAGAACAGTGATAATGTAGATAAATGATTCAGACACTTACCAGTACATGGGTTACTGTTACTGACAGATTCATTCATCTTTGTGACATTATATCCACTAAGACAAGAGCACGAGAAGCTTCCGTTGGAATTGAGACAATATGCGTCTGGTCCACAAACCAAAGATGAGTTGAGACATTCATTAATATCTGGAATGAGAAAATTGATAAAGCATGACAACTGATCAACTAAACTTGTTGAGTGGAATCTAATATTTTTTAGATTTTGTTCAGATCATCAAAACAGCACCAACATAACAGAACATAAACTGTAATTAATATAAATCTAAATCCAAGTTGTTTTTGATCATAAATAAATCAAAGATGTGATGTGGGATCCCACCTGTGCATGTGTTATTGATGCTGATGGTGAGATTTGGGAGTGTAGTAGTAAATCCATCCCAACACGAGCAATTGTGACCTCCATTTACATTTGTGCAGTTGGAATTTGGACCACAAACAGATGGAATCAACTGACATTCATCCACATCTGAAAAAATAATGACACTTTTACATCAAGCACTCAATAAGTACTGAGAAAAGTGATAATGTATATAAATGATCCAGAGACTTACCAGTACATGGGTTACTGATACTGACAGATTCATTCATCTTTGTGACATTATATCCACTCCAACATGAGCATGAGAAGCTTCCGTTGAAATTATGACAATATGCATTTGGTCCACAAACCAAAGATGAGTTGAGACATTCATTAATATCTGGAATGAGAAAATTGATAAAGCATGACAACTGATCAACTTAACTTGTTGAGTGGAATCTAATGATTTTTTGTTGTTGTTAAAAGCATCAAAACAGAAAAGAGGACAGAACATAACCAATAATATTAATGGAAAACAAATTCTAAGTTGATATTTATAAAAAATAACACTGATGTGATGTTAGATCCCACCTGTGCATGTGTTACTGATGCTGATCGTTAGATTTGGGATTGTTGAAGTAAATCCATCCCAACACAAGCAATTGTGACCTCCATTTACATTTGTGCAGATGGAATTTGGACCACAAGCAGATGGAATCAACTGACATTCATTCACGTCTGAAAAAATAATGACACTTTTACATCAAGCACTCAATAAGTACTGAGAACAGTGATAATGTATATAAATGATCCAGACACTTACCAGTACATGGGTTACTGTTACTGACAGATTCATTCATCTTTGTGACATTATATCCACCAAGACAAGAGCATGAGAAGCTTCCGTTGGAATTGTGACAATATGCATTTGGTCCACAAACCAAAGACACGTTGAGACATTCATTAATATCTGGAATGAGAAAATTGATAAAGCATGACAACTGATCAACTTAACTTGTTGAGTGGAATCTAATATTTTTTGTTGTTGTTAAGAGCATCAAAACAGAAAAGAGGACAGAACATAACCAATAATATTAATGGAAAACAAATTCTAAGTTGATATTGATAAAAAAACACTGATGTGATGTTAGATCCCACCTGTGCATGTGTTACTGATGCTGATCGTTAGATTTGGGAGTGTACCAGTAAATCCATCCCAACACGAGCAATTGTGACCTCCATTTATATTTGTGCAGTTGGAATTTGGACCACAAACAGATGGAATCAACTGACATTCATTCACATCTGAAAAAATAATGACACTTTTACATCAAGCAGTCAATAAGTACTGAGAACAGTGATAATGTAGATAAATGATTCAGACACTTACCAGTACATGGGTTACTGTTACTGACAGATTCATTCATCTTTGTGACATTATATCCACTAAGACAAGAGCACGAGAAGCTTCCGTTGGAATTGAGACAATATGCGTCTGGTCCACAAACCAAAGATGAGTTGAGACATTCATTAATATCTGGAATGAGAAAATTGATAAAGCATGACAATTGATCAACTAAACTTGTTGAGTGGAATCTAATATTTTTTAGATTTTGTTCAGATCATCAAAACAGCACCAACATAAAAGAACATAAACTGTCATTAATGGAAATCTAAATCCAAGTTGTTTTTGATCATAAATAAATCAAAGATGTGATGTGGGATCCCACCTGTGCATGTGTTATTGATGCTGATGGTGAGATTTGGGAGTGTAGTAGTAAATCCATCCCAACACGAGCAATTGTGACCTCCATTTACATTTGTGCAGTTGGAATTTGGACCACAAACAGATGGAATCAACTGACATTCATCCACATCTGAAAAAATAATGACACTTTTACATCAAGCACTCAATAAGTACTGAGAAAAGTGATAATGTATATAAATGATCCAGAAACTTACCAGTACATGGGATACTGATAGTGACAGATTCATTCATCTTTTCGACATTATATCCACTCCAACATGAGCATGAGAAGCTTCCGTTGAAATTATGACAATATGCATTTGGTCCACAAACCAAAGATGAGTTGAGACATTCATTAATATCTGGAATGAGAAAATTGATAAAGCATGACAACTGATCAACTTAACTTGTTGAGTGGAATCTAATGATTTTTTGTTGTTGTTAAAAGCATCAAAACAGAAAAGAGGACAGAACATTCCATTCCATTCCATTTTCTACCGCTTATCCGAACTACCTCGGGTCACGGGGAGCCTGTGCCTATCTCAGGAGTCATCTGGCATCAAGACAGGATACACCCTGGATGGAGTGCCAACCCATCGCAGGGCACACACACTCACTCATTCACTCACGCACACACTCACACCCTACGGACAATTTTTCCAGAGATGCCAATCAACCTACCATGCATGTCTTTGGACCAGGGGAGGAAACCGGAGTACCCGGAGGAAACCCCCAGGCACGGGGAGAACATGCAAACTCCACACACACAAGTCAGAAGCGGGAATCGAACCCGCAACCCTGGAGGTGTGAGGCAAACGTGCTACCCACTAAGCCACCGTGCACCCCAGGCCAGAACATAACAAATAATATTAATGGAAAACAAATTCAAAGTTGATATTGATAAAAAAAACACTGATGTGATGTTAGATCCCACCTCTGCATGTGTTACTGATGCTGATCGTTAGATTTGGGAGTGTAGCAGTAAATCCATCCCAACACGAGCAATTGTGACCTCCATTTATATTTGTGCAGTTGGAATTTGGACCACAAACAGATGGAATCAACTGACATTCATTCATGTCTGAAAAAATAATGACACTTTTACATCAAGCACTCAATAAGTACTGAGAACAGTGATAATGTATATAAATGATCCAGACACTTACCAATACATGGGTTACTGATACTGACAGATTCATTCATTTTTGTGACATTATACCCACTCCAACATGAGCATGAGAAGCTTCCGTTGAAATTATGACAATATGCATTTGGTCCACAAACCAAAGATGAGTTGAGACATTCATTAATATCTGGAATGAGAAAATTGATAAAGCATGACAACTGATCAACTTAACTTGTTGAGTGGAATCTAATGATTTTTTGTTTTTGTTCAGATCATCAAAACAGCACCAACATAAAAGAACATAAACTGTCATTAATGGAAATCTAAATCCAAGTTGTTTTTTCGATCATAAAATAACAAAGATGTGATGTAGGATCCCACCTGTGCATGTGTTATTGATGCTGATGGTGAGATTTGGGAGTGTAGCAGTAAATCCATCCCTGCACGAGCAATTGTGACCTCCATTTATATTTGTGCAGTTGGAATTTGGACCACAAACAGATGGAATCAACTGACATTCATTCACATCTGAAAAACATAATGACACTTTTACATCAAGCACTCAATAAGTACCGAGAACATTGATAATGTATGTAAATTATCCAGACACTTACCAGTACATGGGTTACTGATACTGACAGATTCATTCATCTTTGTGACATTAAATCCACTCCAACATGAGCATGAGAAGCTTCCGTCGGAATTATGACAATATGCATTTGGTCCACAAACCAAAGATGAGTTGAGACATTCATTAATATCTGGAATGAGAAAATTGATAAAGCATGACAACTGATCAACTTAACTTGTTGAGTGGAATCTAATATTTTTTGTTGTTGTTAAGAGCATCAAAACAGAAAAGAGGACAGAACATAACCAATAATATTAATGGAAAACAAATTCTAAGTTGATATTGATAAAAAAACACTGATGTGATGTTAGATCCCACCTGTGCATGTGTTACTGATGCTGATCGTTAGATTTGGGAGTGTACCAGTAAATCCATCCCAACACGAGCAATTGTGACCTCCATTTATATTTGTGCAGTTGGAATTTGGACCACAAACAGATGGAATCAACTGACATTCATTCACATCTGAAAAAATAATGACACTTTTACATCAAGCAGTCAATAAGTACTGAGAACAGTGATAATGTAGATAAATGATTCAGACACTTACCAGTACATGGGTTACTGTTACTGACAGATTCATTCATCTTTGTGACATTATATCCACTAAGACAAGAGCACGAGAAGCTTCCGTTGGAATTGAGACAATATGCGTCTGGTCCACAAACCAAAGATGAGTTGAGACATTCATTAATATCTGGAATGAGAAAATTGATAAAGCATGACAACTGATCAACTAAACTTGTTGAGTGGAATCTAATATTTTTTAGATTTTGTTCAGATCATCAAAACAGCACCAACATAACAGAACATAAACTGTAATTAATATAAATCTAAATCCAAGTTGTTTTTGATCATAAATAAATCAAAGATGTGATGTGGGATCCCACCTGTGCATGTGTTATTGATGCTGATGGTGAGATTTGGGAGTGTAGTAGTAAATCCATCCCAACACGAGCAATTGTGACCTCCATTTACATTTGTGCAGTTGGAATTTGGACCACAAACAGATGGAATCAACTGACATTCATCCACATCTGAAAAAATAATGACACTTTTACATCAAGCACTCAATAAGTACTGAGAAAAGTGATAATGTATATAAATGATCCAGAGACTTACCAGTACATGGGTTACTGATACTGACAGATTCATTCATCTTTGTGACATTATATCCACTCCAACATGAGCATGAGAAGCTTCCGTTGAAATTATGACAATATGCATTTGGTCCACAAACCAAAGATGAGTTGAGACATTCATTAATATCTGGAATGAGAAAATTGATAAAGCATGACAACTGATCAACTTAACTTGTTGAGTGGAATCTAATGATTTTTTGTTGTTGTTAAAAGCATCAAAACAGAAAAGAGGACAGAACATAACCAATAATATTAATGGAAAACAAATTCTAAGTTGATATTTATAAAAAATAACACTGATGTGATGTTAGATCCCACCTGTGCATGTGTTACTGATGCTGATCGTTAGATTTGGGATTGTTGAAGTAAATCCATCCCAACACAAGCAATTGTGACCTCCATTTACATTTGTGCAGATGGAATTTGGACCACAAGCAGATGGAATCAACTGACATTCATTCACGTCTGAAAAAATAATGACACTTTTACATCAAGCACTCAATAAGTACTGAGAACAGTGATAATGTATATAAATGATCCAGACACTTACCAGTACATGGGTTACTGTTACTGACAGATTCATTCATCTTTGTTACATTATATCCACTAAGACAAGAGCATGAGAAGCTTCCGTTGGAATTGTGACAATATGCATTTGGTCCACAAACCAAAGACACGTTGAGACATTCATTAATATCTGGAATGAGAAAATTGATAAAGCATGACAACTGATCAACTTAACTTGTTGAGTGGAATCTAATATTTTTTGTTGTTGTTAAGAGCATCAAAACAGAAAAGAGGACAGAACATAACCAATAATATTAATGGAAAACAAATTCTAAGTTGATATTGATAAAAAAACACTGATGTGATGTTAGATCCCACCTGTGCATGTGTTACTGATGCTGATCGTTAGATTTGGGAGTGTAGCAGTAAATCCATCCCAACACGAGCAATTGTGACCTCCATTTATATTTGTGCAGTTGGAATTTGGACCACAAACAGATGGAATCAACTGACATTCATTCACGTCTGAAAAAATAATGAGACTTTTACATCAAGCAGTCAATAAGTACTGAGAACAGTGATAATGTATATAAATGATTCAGTCACTTACCAGTACATGGGTTACTGTTACTGACAGATTCATTCATCTTTGTTACATTATATCCACTAAGACAAGAGCATGAGAAGCTTCCGTTGGAATTGTGACAATATGCATTTGGTCCACAAACCAAAGATGAGTTGAGACATTCATTAATATCTGGAATGAGAAAATTGATAAAGCATAACGACTAATCAGCTTAACTTGTTGAGTGGAATCTAATGATTTTTTGTGTTCTTGTTATGATCATCAAAACAGCACCAACACAAAAGAACATAAACTGTCATTAATGGAAAACAGTTTTTTTATCATATAAAAACACAGATGTGATGTTAGATCCCACCTGTGCATCTGTTATTGATGCTGATGTTGAGATTTGGGATTGTTGAAGTAAATCCATCCCAACAAGTGCAATTGTGACCTCCATTAACATGTGTGCAGTTTGAATTTGGACCACAAACAGATGGAATCACCTGACATTCATTCACATCTGAAAAAATAATGACACTTTTACATCAAGCACTCAATAAGTACTGAGAACAGTGATAATGTATATAAATGATTCAGACACTTACCAGTGCATGGGTTACTGTTACTGACAGATTCATTGATCTTTTTGCCATAATATCCACTAAGACAAGAGCATGAGAAGCTTCCGTTGGAATTGTGACAATATGTGTTCGGTCCACAAACCAAAGATGAGTCGAGACATTCATTAATATCTGGAATGATAAAGGTGATAAAAATACATAACAATTGTAAGTTGATAACAGTAATGACACTTAACACTATCTATTCTATAAATAATCGAGAACAGTGATGATGTATATGTAGTTGGATTGCCCCTTTAAGAGTAGTCTGCGTGGCCCCTTTAAAATTTGCGGGGCATTAAGTTGTTGGGTACGTCAGGTAATCACGCACCTATGTAGACTCAGGTGAGTTAGGTGCTTCATGACATTGTGTCGTTGTGACCTGTTTGTGTAGGTCTTGTATCTCTTGTAAACTGTGTAGGTTCTGTTAAACTGGTGGCTCATAGACAGGAGGGAAATATAAATCTAGAATATGGGTGTTCTTGGGAATTTAACTCAATTCACATGTTTGCTTAATGTGCTTGCTTGGTGTAATTTTAGATTTGTCGGATTCGTCCAGACATTGCTAGTGAGCATGTGTGAGTGAGTGTCATGTTTCCCTTAACGAGTTAATTTCGCTGGCGTAATTTCATTTGATTTGAGTTTATTCGTTGTTTGTGTATTTTGTTCAAATGTATGTGTAATAGAGTGAAGTTGAAATTTTGTTTTGTTACACTGCTTTACTGTTATTATTAGGAATTGTTTATTAACCAATTTATTTAGTTTGTTCCTTTTGTTATTCGGGTTGGTTGTATCCTTTCGGTGTCTTGCTTTGCATTTATGTTGCTCTATTTCGGAGTTGAGTAATTGTGGTTTATCTGTTCTGTTGTTCTTTTGACCTTGGTTTATCTGATTGGCGTTGAGTGGGTTTAAATTAATGATATCTTTTGGGTTTGGTTGGTTTGAAGTGTTTTGATTTTTATTTATTTTGTTTTCTGAATGGAGTGGTGAAATGTTTAAGCAAAGACATTTACATTTAGTCATTTGGAAGACGCTTTTATCCAAAGCGACTTACAGTGCACTTATTACGGGGACAATCCCCCTGGAGCAACATGGAGTAAAGTTTCTTGCTCAAGGACACACTGGTGGTGGCTGCTGGGATCGAACCAGCAACCTTTAATTTACCAGCTCACTGGTTTAACCCACTAGAACACCATCTCTACAGTACAAAGACATAATGTGAAACAAGGAAACCAACTTTAATTTATTTTGAATTGTTCCTTGTGTTAGTATATTTTGTTCTGTTTGGCCAGTGTATTGGTGGCCGGGCCAGGGGAACCGTCTAAATACCATTGGGATGATTCATTCATATTGATTACATTTTATCATTGATGTTGAGCTCCAGGTGTTTTTTTTTTTAGTAACTTTGATGAATAAATTTGTAGTCTGTGGTTTTGTCTCTGCTCGTCCTTTTCATTTAGTTGAAAGTCTGTAATTGGGGAGGCTCGGAAATTGGGGTCTGAGTACGGGCTTTACCAGTGTAAGTTAATGATCGTCATATGGTCACATATATAAATTATTAAAGCACTTACCAGTACATGGGTTACTGTTACTGACAGATTCATTCATGTTTGTGACATTATATCCACCCAAACAAGTGCAGTTTCCAAGGTATTTGTAACAGTGAGCATTTGGCCCGCACACAGATGACAAACATTCATTAACATCTGAAATGATAAAATTAGATAAAAGCTTTTTCTTTAATTTGAACAACTCTCCACAGTAGGGTCTCCTGCTCCAGGAGATTGACTGTCCTAAAAGGTTTGTAGCACTTTTTTACTGTAATCAAAAACACCTGAATTAGCTAACCAAGGTCTTCAAGCCGCTCTTAGTAATCAATAAGGTAGAAGAGGCTATGCTGTATTGTGATAAAGTTTTAAAGTTTGAATTATTCAACAGAGGCACAGACATTATTACATTATTAAGATATGTTGAATTGTAATTACCTGCGCAATATCCCAAAGAGCAGTTATGTGGGTTTTTGAATTCATAGACGTAATAATTTCCAGGGCATGCTTTCACTTGAATATTATCGGGTTTAAAATAGCAGCAATCATTCATCCAGTTACCACAGACAGGACGGGTGACTACCCCATCTTCAATTGTTGGATGTTGACCATTTAACCACAGAGTGGCGAGAGTACCACAACTATTGTCTGGAACACATATGTCTGGCATCTGAGCACTTTGGTTATTGAGGAAGAGACGATACCATCCATCCCAGGTGACATTAGCATCACACATTATTTGATAAGGGGATCTATTGTTTGTGGCCCTCCAAGCATTATCCAGCACAGTGTAGTTATGGCAGGGGTCGAAAGCAGGAGTACCTGTTGATATAAGACAAAACAACTAATAATGAGTTGCAGAAGAAATTGTTAAAGATAAGTAAGTATACCTTTGGAATCTGGTTACAATGTTAGTACACAACTTTAGACAAACTGCAGACATTTTTTCATATTATAAATTTGAATTAAATCTTTTCCAAACCTGCACTTCTTTTTATCACGTGATGGTGTGGCTCATCTATGTGGGTAAACTAGAAATAAAAAAAAAACTTATTTCAGACTTAGAAATACATCTTTTGTATTGTCACATGTTTAAATCCAACATTACGTAATCACAGTTAATGCATTTTCAAATGTTAAATGCATCTTGATCAATAGTGCAAATTACGATTATTGTAATTTTTTAATTGACTTCTCCTACCTGTAAAGTTATGCCTGGATCTGTGACATTATGCATTTCCACAATGCATGCATGTGTAAGAAGAAGAATGATTGCTGATAGGTGTTTGGTTTTTGTCATTGTCTCTACAAAGTTTTGTAATAAGATTTTTTTAAACAGTGCTCATTGTCAGAAAAGCAATAAAAACAAATATTCACAGAACAATAAGTCAGAAATAGAGATTAGAAATAGGCACTACAACGACAGACCCTGCATAAAACAACGTTAACTTCCTTGAGGATCACCCTTTACAGGATTGAACCTGTAACATTTCTGAAATGTTAGGTCTGTTCCCGGTTAATGCTATATTCTGCTATGGAATTCCAATCCTGCCTAAATAAAGACGAATAAAAACGAAAATAAATCCACACCTTTTTTTAAACAACAACAAATAAATACAGAAATAATTGTATAAAAATTAAGGAAAAATTGATATTTAAACATATATTTTTTTAATGTATTTATTTATACATTTTTGTATGTATGCATTTTGAAATATACATATATGTATTTCCACATTTTTACATTCATTTACTTTCACATTTGTTTATTTCTACATTTCTGTGTCAATATCTTAATGAAGGGCTGTGTCTTCCTTCAGACATAGCAGTCGAGCACAGAGTGCTCCTGTAGGTCACAGGCAAACTCTAAGAAGGCATGTCTTGTGCTTTGACAAAATGACATGCAAGAGTAGAGTGTGACCACATGAAACAATAATATTGTATATTATTACTGTATCTATTATTTACCTTATTAATACGTTTTTATTTTTATTTTATTTAGCCTTGTCGTGAAAGCACTGTCGAGCTTGTGCAGAGGCAGCAGCTTTTGCCGGAGGGGAACTGGAATCCCCTGGTTGGGCCTGGTTTCTCCTGAGTTTTTTTTTCTCGATAGGATATTTGGGTTCCTCGCCACCATATGCATTCCATTTTGCACTATTTGCATGGCTGTTGGGGCTGCTCTAGCCTTCAGAAATTTTACATAATTAATATTGCATATAGAAATGTATAGTCTGTTTAATATTTGACCTGTGTTTCTCTCTCCTTTATCTTAAATGTGTGCTTTCACTGTGATTGCGTGCGTGCATGTCTGTCTGTGTGTTGTGTGTGTGCGCATGCTCGTGCTTGTCTGTGTGTCCGTCCGTGTGTGCTTGTCTGTGTGTCCGTCCGTGTTTGTGTCTATATCGATGTGCGTAAATATTTATGCATATTGTGTGTGTGGAGCGTGTGTATGTGGGTATGTCTGTCTTCTGTGTTTTCACCTTTTCTTGTTTTTACAGTTATATTGATTTAGTTGTTTTACTTATAGTCGAGTTTTACTTATAGTGAGTTGAGTTGAGTATATTACAGCATTTACTATAGTTAACTTGACCTGTCTTGAAATAAAATACAGAAACCTTGACCAGATCCAGGACTGAGTACAAATCCAGTCCAGAGTATCGCTAAGATTTTATCGAACAATGTTATAACTTGTCCCCAAAAAATGACTTTTGTTTTGACGGGTTGCCGCAAAGGATGTTTGACATAGCTTCCTTGTTGTGAAATTGCAGAATAGTTTTGATTCAGCCACATTGGAGGGTGTTCGAGCATGAACAGCCTTTTTAAGGTCATGCCACAGCATTTCATTTGGATTTAAGTCCGGATGTTGACTAGGCTCCTCTGAAACCTTTATTTAGATCTTCTTCTACCATTCAGAGGTAGAGTTTCTGGTGTGTTTTTGATCTTTGTCCTGCTGTATAACCCAAGTGAATTTATGCCATGGTCACAAACCGATTACCGGACATTCTCTTTTAGGATTTTCTGGTAGAGTGCAGAATTCATAGTTCCATCAATTATTGCCAGTCGTCCAGGTCCTGAAGCTACAAAGCAGCCCAAGACAATCACACTTCCTCCATATGTTTTACTGTTGGTATGATGTCCAAATGTAACGGAATGCACACCTTCAAAGTTCAACCTTTGTCTTATCAATCCACTGAATATTTGCCCAAAAGTTTTGGGGATCAACAAGATGTTTTTTATTAGCAAATGTGAGACGAGCCTTTGTGTTCTTTTGGGTCAGCAGTGGTTTTCGCCTTGAAACTCTCTCATTGATGCCATTTTTGCACAATCTCTTTCTTATTGTAGAATCCTGAACACTGACCTTAACTGAAGCAAGAGAGACCTGCAGTTCTTTAGATGTTGTTCTGGAATCTTTTAAGTCCTCCTGGACGAGTCGTAATTGTGCTCTTGGGGTAATTTTGGTAGGCCGGCCACTCCTGAGACGGTTTACCACTGTTCCATGCTTTCTCCATTTGTGAATAATGGCTCTCACTGTGGTTCGCTGGAGTCCCAAAGCCTTAGAAACGGCTTTGTAACCCTTTCTAGATTGATACATTTCAACTACTTTGTTTCACATCTGTTCTTGAATTTCTTTAGATCGCGGCATGATGTGTTGCTATTTGAGATCTTTTAGACTACTTCAGTGTGTCAGACAAGTTCTACTTCAGTGATTTCTTGATTCAACAGGTCTGCCAGTAATTAGGCTTGAGTGTGGCTAGTGAAATTTAACTCAGTTATTCAATTCATCAGTTAATTCTTGATTTACCAAGGGGGGCAAATACTTTTTCACACAGTGTCATATAGTAATATAAAAATTTGTTTGATGATCTTAATCGTTTAAGCATGACAAATATGCTAAAAAACAAAGGGGGCAAATACTTTTTCACACATACAGAAATACAGAAATGTGAGAATAAATAAATGTGAAAATGTGGAAACACACAGTGCATAAAATAAATACTAAAAAGTATAAATAAATAAATGTTTAAATAAATAAATATAAAAATGAATGTATATTTTTTAAATAATATTTTTTAGAAAGTGATTTGCTTACATTTTTACATTTCTTCATGGATACATTTTTGTATTGATTGATTTTTAATTTTGGTAGGATTGGAATTCCCTACATAATTGAAGACAGTAAAATGCCTTCCACCTGTCTATTCTGTGATGAATTTAAGGGGGAGAACCCTCCACTGGCTCATTTGGAGTGTGGTTAAGTGACTTTGAATAGAAAACACATGTATACAAACTGACCTTCCTGACCATCCTAGGCATATATGTATGAAAATTGCCAGTTACTCAACCTCTACTCATGTCGTTCTAACTCGCAAGATTTGTTTCATGAGAGGAGAAACATGAGGAATTTTCATGAGGAATTTCCTATGGTAAATGTTAACCATCGCTCTCAAAAATTTGCTTGAGATTTCTTTAATGGAAGATAGAATATAAAATGGGTTTGTAACAATTTAGAGTGTATTCAGTGAATGTTACATTTGTCATACCTTCACTGGCCATTTTCTCTTTAAACTCAAAACCATTCAGTAGATTTTTTTCAACTTCACAACGTCTGTAAAACAAGAAGTCAATAAATTAAGATCTAATTTGTGTACTAGACACATGTGTAATGATATAAAGCAGAGACAGATTATTTCATCATGAACAGAAGCTAATGTTTGTTAATGTTCATACTGTTACATAAAGTGTTTCGTTGAATAACTCCGGCGATCAGTGTCATGATTTCGCTATCATGTCATGTCTATTCTTGGTCTTGGGGCGGAGTCATGGCATAGCCTTAGGTTGTGCGTGGAGGGAAAGATAGTGATTCCACCGGCCTTGCCTTGCCTTGCCTTGCCTTGCCTTGCCTTGCCTTGCCTTGCCATGCCTTGCCTGTCTATTTTTGGTTCCTGTGTTTCCCTAGTTTACTTTATTCTGTTCCAAGTATTATTGTGCAGTTTCAGTTTATCTTGTCACTGTTACCCCACCGTGGGTTTTTGTTTTGTCCTTTTTATTAAAGCCTTGCCTGATACCCCGTACAGCTGCCTGCATCTGGGTTCTTACCTTGCCATCTCTGACAGATCAGTATAAAACTACTTTAAAAAAAATAACCTCAGCTGGCAATAGACCTTAGCCAGGGTAAACGCAATATTCATTTTTTAAACACAAGGCAATTAAGACCTTTGCATCAATTAAAAAACCTAACAATAGGTAAAACCTCATCAAATACTTTACATTCATTTCTTGTCACTTTAACTGATTTTAATCAATAAGGTAAAATCTGTCCTGATCAACTTCTAAGCTTTCATTTTTAGGATTTTAACCTTTCAGGATCAATTAGGACATTTAAACCACTTAACAGTTACAGACAATAAATTTCATTTCAGATTAAATTTTAAAATTATATAGATAGAACATTGTAAGTTAAGGAAATTTTTCTATCTTTCCATGAACGTAATTCTAAAATAAAACACACATATATTCTACATTTAAAATAAGAACTAACAGAGTTGTCACTCTTACCTTACCTCTGGAAAACTAATTGTGATGTGGCACTTAACTGTCAGTGTTGTCTGTCAGAATATCTTTTCTCGAACAATGAAAATGTTTCCTTCAAAGGATCCACCCACCCAATTAACTTCTTAAAGTTTACTTCCCTTTATGTTTTGAACTTTTGATTTGATTTCTCAGTGGGACGTTTATTAAACAAAGAGAAAGAATCACAAATCTGTAGATTGTTTTCGTTGCTTTGATTAAAGGAACTGTACTTCATGATGAATTTTGTGATACCATATTTATATCATATGCGTCTTTAACTTCCAATTTATTTTTTAGTGGGTCAAAACTTTTCAAAGCTTTGAGAAGGCCACTTAATAAACACTTCAAACTAGAATCAAAAGAAAATCTGTGTTCAAAAACATATCATTTTAGCTTATTTTGATGATTATCCACGTCTATCAAAGACTGTTATTGATTATTTGGGTATTCCTTCAGTTCAATATTTTTTACATTATATCTTTAAGACCATCATTGCAAGAAGGGAACGAAACCCATAAACCTGAAAGATAGCATTCCTGATTAAACTTTTATGTAACAAAGCCATCACATGTCAAAGTCGTGCTGGTATCCAAAAACTTTTACCCAGTTTGATTCTTATAGCATGAGGTCTTCACATGAATGATCGTTTGGAAACATGATGCATTTTATCTTATCTGTCAGCCCTGTCTCCGTGTGGACATGGGCAACGCCTGCTCGCTATAACCATGATGTCTATGAGTAGACCTAGAAATATCTCGGACGTCACCTAAAATATCTTTATATGTGTTCCGAAGAAGCCGGGAGGTCCTAAAATATGTTGAACATCATGTGGGTGCGGTAAAAAATAACACAATTTAGATTTTGAGCTGAACTTTTCCATTAAAGAGTTGGCGGACAAAAGATTTTATATTCACTGATGTTATATTCATAGATACTCATATTACTCCCTAAACAAAATTCTGCTATAAAATTAGTCAACGTAGTAATCGTTGTACACAATGTGCTAATATGTTTAGCTAAACATGCAAATATTGTTGCTGTTGTCTGTCCAACTAAAATCCATTCAAATAGGTTGACAGCATGGATTTGTTTGGAACTATTAAACGCTCCATGAAACATGTGACTACACAGCGGTGAGATCGAGTGTCGTAACTCTGTATTTCAAGGGCTCCGGTCCTACCCTTTCATGGTGACTTTAATGGTTATCATTAAAATTGAATTGGTTTTAATGGAAATCATAATGGTCTCTGTCTCTACTGTTAATAAGTTTGGCTGTATTAGTGGGATGTTGGAAACCAAAAGAACACCATTAAATTCTACTGGAATGAAGCCTACAACACACTAAAGATAAACTGCTAATGTTTCATAATGATATTGTGTTTTTCTAGTGAGGCTTCATTTAGAATTGTATGGAATGGAGTAAAACCAAAATTTCCATTTCTGGGTAAGTTATTCCTGTACTTCAGAAATTCCTCTAGGTCGCTTAGAAAAAAATGTCTGGTATTTGCGGAAAGTATGTTACATCTATATTAAGTATAGCATTCATGTATTCCCGAAACTCAAAAAAAAAAAAATAGTTATGACAAAAACTTTATTTTGCTGCTTTCTCAGGTTACATCATCATTAACAATAATAATAAATGTCTTGGTTACATGTGTTACATCTGGAAACAGCCATAAGAATACATACATAACGTTCCACTAAACATGTTGTATTTTCAAACAGCTCATCTTCATGGGTAAGAGATCCACTAACTGAATAAAATTTTTTGGCCCACAAGTTCAGAGGTTAAATGGCCATACCGTACTATTGGGGTAAAATTGTCCACAATCCCACATCTAGCACCAGAGTGGCTTTTTAAAAGGACATTCTCTATATTGTCATGTTTGAATATGATTTCTAAAATACTTGATTTTGTGAAATGTATTTTGGTGGCACTCTAGCACATGTGAAATGACAGGATTCTAACTCCTTCAAAAGATTATCATGGAGGGATCAGCTTGTTTTAAAAAGAGTATAATAAATGCACATAAACAGTCATGATCTGCAACGTAACCAACAGGAATGATTTTCAATGCCCTTGAAATCACATAGCACACAAATTAAATTACTACAACGTATACTCTAAAATAGCTACAGTGGTCCTACTTAAGAATGTACAAAACAAACAAAAACAACAAAAATACCTTGTTGATTGGGCAACATTAACTGGTTAGTCGTAATGCAAAAAACACAATAACAAATGACCAAATGTTTACAGAGATGGTTAATAAATTACATTTTATAGCTGTTGAGTTAGACATCATGTGTGTGCAACAATATGCTACTTATTAGAGAGATTATAGCATGGACACCAGCTGTGTCCAATCCAGCACACAGACAAGAAGCTCCGAATGATACAGAGAAACTCCTTTAGGAGCATTCCAGAGTTTTGGTTGTTGCGTGCATGTTGAACTGAATAAGACGTAAAACTGTGAGCGCACATAAGAGTGTCCATCACTGTGGTTTTATAGATGACGAGGTTGCAGAGGTCTAAAGGAGGTCAGGCAAGTGGCTATAGACCGAGTCGAGCAGAGTCTGGCTTGCTTCTTGACTCTTCACCCCGGCAATCTCGAATAAGCGGTCTAGCTTGTCTTCTGCCGTAGCGATTTCCTCAATGACGTGGAGCTCGTCTGGGTTAAGGATGTGCAACATGTCATCAAAGATAGGCTGTAGGTCGCAGCGGTCCACACGCACCTGTCGCAGCACAGTGTCCTTTTTTTCTGAGTGACAGAGAAGCAGAAAGTTATTTTTGATAACATGATAAAAAATCATAGGGCTCCCTAAGAATGAGGTTACGTTTTTTATTAGTCTGAGTTTAAACTATAATCAGCTGACACCCTGCTGTACCTTTAGCAAACAGTGCACTCTATAAAAACAGTTGCACAGACTGTATTAAATTTGATGTATGTATTTGGTTCGTGTGATGTAGGTGCATGAAGCATCCACAAGGGGGCAGTGTATACAGTCAAAAATGTTGAAAGGTGTCTCAATTTCACACCATTGGTTAAGATGGGAGTTGCTATTCTGAGCCACTACTACCTCACAAATAATTTATATGTGAAAGTATTGCAAAATCACATCATCTTTAATGCTTTAACCATTATAGCATATTATAGATTAATCACTTATATTATATTATATTTTCTTCAGCAATTTCACACCCCTCAATAGCATTATGAGATACGATCTAAATAGCATAAAGAATGATGAAAACCATATACATTCATGCTGCACATATGCATGTGCAAAAAAATAAAAAGTTCCTGTCTGTACGCTTACCTTTGGTTATGAAAGAGCCTGTCCGGCTGAGGGCAGAGTCCTTGCTTGAAGTGGAGTCACACCGCAGAAGAAGCGGCTCTGATTCGTCGGTAAAGAATCCCTTGGAGCGATCGCTGGGCGACTGCTCCACCACAATGCTGGGTGACTCTAAAGGCTTATGGCTGGGGCTCAAGCATTGGGCTACATTCACAGCAGTCATCAGCTTGTTTAGGTCAACCTATGACAAAAATGATGGCATGAGTGACTTTTCTGAGACACCAGTAGACAGAGATTACAAAATATTTTGGGTGGATTTTTAATGCTAATATTTGTATTACAGTCTTGTGAAAGAATCAACTTATTCAAAGCAACCAATAAACACATGTTAGGTTGAGGAAGTAAATTAAACACGTTCAAATCTGTGGCTGCGGATGTGTAGGCCCGCCCACACCATATTATTAAGAACATGCAATAAATATTTGTTTTGAAATTCTGTATTGTTCTGATCTCATATCACTGAAGCAGTATCCTCCCTGCACAAACAACTTTTTCTTGGAACTGTTATGCGAGGAATGGACTTAAAGGACAACTTTTTGCCGAGAGACTGGGAAAACTGTATTACGCGTATTACAAAGTATTTCACTATGTACCCATTGCACAAAGGGTTTGGCCTTCACGGCCCCGTACCACCCACAATAGTCCTGTCCTTGGTGCTCTTTGCGTCAGGGGACGCCAACTTGGGGAGGCATATGAAAAAGATTCTGTCCAGCCAGCAATTCACTACCCACAGAACATATGGCCTGTGTCATTGTAACAAAGAAAGGCCCCTGTGCACAAATCATACTTATTATGTCACTGTGTTGGTACATTGATGATGTATTCTGAAAACTTGAGTCACAGTCTATAACTGCATTTAATCTTTAGAACAGAGTATTTGTGTGGTTTCTTTTGCATAAGTCACCAAGGCTGAACTGTCGCACTAATACGGTGTGACCTTGCCGACCAAATGCAATTTGAAGTGATAGTTCAACCAAAAATGAAAATTCTCTCATTACCAACCCTCTAACCCAAAATTAACATGCCCTTATGTCATTTCAGGTATGACTTTCTTTCTTCTACAGAACAAAAAAAGATATTGTTGTTAACAGCCGCCTATTCGCTTGCATTGGTCAGGGGCTGTGCTGTTATGTTACAAAATTTTTCAAAATATCTTCTTTTGTATTCTGTGGAAGAAAAAAAGTAATACCTGAAATGACACAAGGGCATGTAAATTATGACAAAATTTTAAGTTTGAAGGTGAACTATTCCTTTCATTTTGTGTCCTTCCAATAGAAGTGAATGGGTGCATCCGCTGCCGCGGTTGCCAACTTTCTTCAAAATATATTATTTTCTGTTTTGCAGAATGTAAAAAAAAGTGGAAGAGTACAAGAGGTAAATGGTGACAGAATTTTCATTTTCGGGTGAACTATCCCTTTAAATTCTCGCTTAGTTTTGGAGACTAACCTTACCCTTTTTGGAGACATTTGGTCCCCACACAACACTGTAAAAAAATATGTCTTGACTTTTCTTAAAATATATGTGCACCAATTTTGCATCATGGTTTATAAGTTAATTCAACTTAAGGAGATTTTAAGTAAAAATAACAATAAAATCTTTTTTGTGTTTACACAAATACATCAGTTCGCTTGACCTTCTTATGTAGCACGAGTTCAATCAACTTACTGTGCTCATGTGGGCTGTACTTAAATATTTCATTCATTTACCTTAATGTTCATATAGCATAGTGAAGTTTATTATTATAACAAACAGTTTTGATATAATTGATGACTTATTTGATGTCAGTCATTGAATTATTCTCCACAGAAGCACACAACAGACTGCATTTCAGATCTGTGTCTTCCTTTTAGCGGTAGGAAATATGATGGGTTGAACAGGGTCTATGCATATAAGCCAACACTAATCACCTGGATAGTAACTTCACAGAAAATCACTACAAAACAACATCAATATTACTAAATACATCTTAAATTTCGTTTTACATCTAAATAACATCTAAATAAATGCTTTTTTTAAAGTATGAATAATCAAACTTTTCAAGCGAAAGGGCGTATGGGTATTCGTCACAGCATTTGTACTGATAATATTAAGTCCATTCACTGGAAATGTATGTCAGGTTTACTTAATTTTAACTGTAGTTTTCACAACTCAATTTTTTCCATTTACTTTATGCATACTTTTGAGCTTTTCTTGTCATTTATATTTTTGTGTTGCATGAACAAAGGATTTTAAGTTCAGCTAGAAATGTTATAAATTTGTTTATTTTTAAGTAGAAGCTACTTAACATAATACAATATGGTTGTTGAGACAACGAATCACTTTTAAAAGTGAATGTAGGGTTTCCCAGAACCACACACACATTCATTTCCTGTAAATGTCTTGTCATCGACTCAGCACCGAATAATCAATGGGACGAAGCAAAGCAAAGCTTGGCTTTAAATGGCACTGTGAACAATCACATTTGGTCATTTATTAGTCACCCCACACGGAGACTAATAACTCTGAACTGCATGAACTCCACAAGTTAAATGGCAACACATAGGTCAGCCCAGTTTAGATGTGGGTAAAGGAGCATAACAAACCTTGAGGATTTTCACTGTCTGACAGACAAATGTGCCTTAAGGCTAAAATACACTACAAGACATTTGCATAGATTTTGCCCAAATTTTCAGTCTGGACTTGTTGCAGAAAGTCTGTGCCAGTCTGCAGATTTGTTCAGTTAGTGGGTTTCTATCTGAAACTTTCAAAAAGTCTGCAAGTGTATGATGTCTAGTTTAAAAAATCTTGTCATTAATTCCAGCCATTAAATGTGTGCTAGTAGACAGTAAATTTCATTAAATTCATTGATTAAACTTTACTTAATACAATTGTGTTTTTTTTACCGAAATTTAAATTAAAATAATAGAAAAAATCCTTGAATTCTAAATGCAAACATAACTTAGCGTAAGACCATTGAGTTAACAACGCAAGGTTGTGGGTTCGATCCCATGGGATTGCAAATACCTATGTGAAATGTATAGGATAAAGCAATATAAGTCGCTTTGGATAAAAGCGTCTGCAAAATGCCTAAATGTAAATGTAAATGTAACTGTATCATGTTCAATCCACTTAAACTTGTATAAAGGATCTTTTCTTATTTATTTTTGTGGTGGGACTACATTCATTATTTTAATTAATTTCACCGAGCAGTGAATTTAGAGTTTCCAGCATGCGAGTTCATAGAGTTCATTGTTTAGTTGTATAATATATTGGTGTATAATATATTGGTAGTTGTATAATATTTTGAAGAGATTCTGTTTGTATTTTTGAGTTTTGTAGTTACAATCGTTCAGAAGAGTGGTGCTTGTGAATAGGTCAGTGTTTTTTTCACTCAGTGAACAATAATGATGCAAATGCCAGTATTGAGACAACTTTTACATTATTTGTGCATCACATATGTTGTAAACAATAATACATGTTAAACAAGACGAAGTTAAAAAGATCAAGAAGTTAACTCCAATGCTCAAATGAGTATTTCTTCTGATTAGTTTATCATATGACATGTTCTTAAATAATTTAGGTTATTGTACTTGAATTATTAATGGAATATTGTGTTAAAAATACGCTTTAAAGGAAAGTAATAACAATATTGAACAAAATGTTTTTAAGAAAATACCTGTGTCATATTTTACAGTGTATAAAACTTTATGAAACAGTAACCTAACTGGCAACATGCATTAACCTAAATGTATGCTTTTCCTTTTTTGTAATTACTGATTTTCTACACATTTCTGTTCACTTGTAGTGTAACACTGTTACAGCATTAAAGGGGGTATTATTACTGATTTAAATCCTATCAGTAGTCATGCTTTTAAGAAATACACCACTCAAAAATAAACGATATTCATTTACTCATCACCTTATAATTTTAAAACAATTGGGGGTAAGAGGAGAGTTTTTATGATAAAACACTCAACTGTTGATACACAGGTCTCCCAGTGTCTGTACGGGTATTGAAAAAGTTCCTTTTTTACTTTGTTCCTAACTTCTCTGTCTGTCTTGCCATGTGTGATTCATTCACCTGATAGAAGGCCATGCGTGAGGTGGCACTGCACAGCATAAGATCCATGTGATCTCATGTTGGAACATGTGGTTCTGATGAGCGCAAACAAATAAAGCTTTTCTTATTACTCCCACCGATGTACCATTTTCATTCAGCATTGCTAATTTAATATCAGATCTCGTGAGTAACCACCAGTTCCGCCTAATATCACATTTTGTCCTCAGGAAGCTGAAAATGTGCCGGGCATCAAGCACCTGGTTTAGAACATCTTAATGCAGGTTACATAAAGGCAGAAATTCCTCATTCAATCATCCAAATTTAGATTAGGGAATGTGTGCCTTCTGTGAGATTTGACGTTTTCCTGCAACTTCAAAGGTCATGCGTTCATTCGCCAAAGAACGCACAAATAAAATATATGCCTTAGAGGGAGAGTACACTAAAACATAAAATGATGTCATCATTTACTCACCCTCTTGTCATATTGAACTGGTATAACTTTATTTCTTATGCAGAACACAAAAGAAAATGTTTTGTGGAATGTTGATAACCAAACAATGGTGGTTCCTGTTCACTTCTGTTGTATGGACACAAAACCAAAGCAAGTCAATGTGTACCATCGTAGTTTGGTTAGGAACATTCTTCAAAATATCTTCTTTTGTGTTCTGCAAAAGAAAGTCTTAAAAGTTTGGAATGACAAGAGGGTGATTAAATGATGAGATAATTATTGGGTGAACTATCCCTTTTTGTAAGTCACCTTTGATAAACATCTCTACCAAATATGGTAAGGGGCACAATGAAATGCGCATCATGTTTTTGCACCAGATCTAAATCCCTCCTTTAAGGATTTACACCTGATGTAAATTGCAACCTGTGCAGATTTCCAAACAAAACATGAAAGAATAAGGTCAGAGAATGAATAAAAAACTGCTTCGTAACAGTGCACAAAATGTGCTGGGTAAGGAATATAGCCCTGTTCCAACAAGACTACCTTTGCCCTTCCTGTACATAGGTTTAGTGAAAGTCAACACTTGCTCTGGCAATTATGTGATTATTAGGTGGTGCTGACAGGCAGACATAAAAAACAGTCATAAGAGATTTTTTGGTACATCTTGGTGATATCAGCAAAGATATCAAGTCACCAACACCATCTCCTGTGACCTTGGGACAAGGTCAGGGTTAATGAAATGGCCTTTATGGACTGGACACAGGGAGGGATTGTACCTTTAAAATGAATGTTGATGATTGATCTTATATCTCCGGGTTCGTGTCAGCCCTCTGTTATGAGCAATGAGGCTCAATATGATGCCGCCAGGAGTCATGAGGCGCTCATGTGGTTTGTCTACCCTGCGACACATGTATTATCCAAACTGTGTTCTAGACTTTGGGTGTGTACCTTACATAACACTGTGTACACATGGCTAGTTGATACATTAGTGTGCCTTGACTAATAGCTTGTGGTTCGAACAAGAGAGGCTGACGTCTTAAGTTTGCTAATTTTGAAACATTTCTATGTGTAAATCGCTTTAACACATGACACTTTAATAGCACATTGCATGTTTAGAGTGAAGTGTGTATGTCAATGCTAGATTAATGTATAACAGGTGTAAGCAAGACATTTAATGTGTGGCTTTTAAAAGCCTGTGTGTTTTCCAAATCTGGCCGTTATTCTAAACACCAGCAGACTGAAGGGGGGCTTGCAGGTTGTGGTTTGCTGGTTTAAACTGGTTTCACAGCTTGGTAACAGGGCTAGTTCACCCAAAATCAATTTATTTAATCATTTACTCACCATTATGTCATTCCAAACCTATATGACTTTTTTTTCAACACAAACAAAGATATTTTGAAGAATGTTGCTGACCAAACAACACTGGACCCCATTGACTTCCATTGTATGAACATAAAACCACTCAAAACTTTACTAAAAAATATCTTCATTTGTGTTCCAAAGAAGAAAGTCATGTACAGGTTCTGAACCACATGAGAATGATCAAATGATGACAGAATTTTTACTCTTGAGCGAACTGTCATAAACCGCCGCCTGACAAAGATGTGTTCAGCTACCTAGGACTGGTTTAAGCATATGTAGTTGATGTTCACCTGAGGATTGTCTTCCATGACACTACGTATCTTTTCCACCACGTCGATGCGCCGATGGCGGTGAAGGGCATTGATCAGCTTAGCCAGGTTTGCGTCACTATCACGTATGGTCCAGTGCTGGAGAGCGGCGTACGCACTCTCGTGATCTGCTGAGTAGCCATTGGAAAAGGCAGCCACCTCGCGCTCATTGGCACTGGCCAGTGACTTGTACATATCAATCCACTGGCTGCCGATCTGAGCTGCTACCAGCTTCAGGATGTCAATACCTGGGGAATGAGAACACGTCAATCCGATGTTCATGTACTGCATAATATAGTTACATCTGAATACTATAGTAAGCAAGCTACAGTATATGCTAAAATATGCTGTATAATACTGGGCAGTAACTTTTGTGTCTACTGTATTTAACAGGGTTTGTTGTTTGTCTAGTGACCCCATGACCTGCTATTGCCGCAGGATTCGTTCAGACGCAGCGAGGGGATGGAAGCGTCTAGATCAGAAGGGCAATGCTCTAGAGTTACGTACACAAACATCTGCAGCAGGACATGCCGTCCCGTGGGTAAGGCCATAGCAATAACCCAGACTGATGCCTGTGTTGATACACTTTAGCGTGACCAACCGTTGCATGCTGGGGAATAGTTCTAGAATACCAAGGAGAGTAGTTTTAAAAGGTCACTACAACTACTTTGTTAATTCACACTATTCTTAACGCAACGTATTCTTTCAGTTTAACAGAAGTGCAGATTTATGAGTGCTATTAGTTTAAAAAAAGATTGATCTTACCATTTTGAGCTGTCACCAAGCAGCATTACATAACCCTGAAGAAGCATTAACTAAAAATAAACTGCACTCTGCATATCAACACCTTGGCAACCACCCATAACCCCCAGCATCAGGTTGGTGGGCTGTGCATTTAAATTTGTTAAAGAAAAAACTAGACAACAGTCAAGTTTAGCTCTATAACTCTACAAAACCAGCCATCAAGTGATGAAAAATAGTCTCAAGCCAATAATTTTTTATATATCTGTAAAACCTTAAATACTATTAAAACTATAAAATTACACATAACAAAACTAAAATAGTAAAGTACATTATTGTATAGTAGGGTATGGTATAGTATGGTATGGTATGGCATAGTACCGTACAGTACATGATAGGATATACAATAGTATAGTATAGTATAGTATGGTATGGCATTGTGCAGCACGGTACAGTACAGGATATGATATATGATAGTATAGGAGATTGAGATATATGGTATGATTTATTTAAAATGTTAAACTTAAATATATATATAAAATGTAACAAAAAAAACCCTATTATCTGATACTGCAGCTGCAAAAACAAATTAGTCCCATAATATTATACAAACTGTCATTATCACCATCAACAACCTGGATCAACATAATCCAGTTTTATTTCTCTCTACTGAACATAAACCCGATGGAGTCCCTCGTAACAGGATGGTTTTAGGGGACAACGGCTGCTGGAAGGTATTAAGGCATCTATCTGAAAGCCAGATCTGTCCTGTTTGTGATCCATCTGCAGTGAATTCACTGGCGCTCTCTGGAGGATAGCGTGCCATGGATCTAAAAATGCCAAGGCCTGCGGGCTGCCTGTCCACTCGCCTGCGTCTGTCTAAGTGACAGTCTCTGTCTAAATGATCTAGGCCCAATTCGACGGGTTGGGTGATGTTGTTTTCTCTCGTCTGTGACTGTACAGACTGATGGATTTTGTTGCCCCAGTCCCGAAGGCAATTTTGCGGAATTCTGGGAAAACATGTGCAGCTACTATACGAACTCAGACAGGGTGTTTACAAATGTTTAAAGGTCTGGTTTTCATGACAGCGCTTCAATCAGCAAGTACAATGTTTTTTTAACTTTGTGACATGTGGTTATGTGGAATAAGTTTAAAAATAATTTTCTGATTAAATACTTTCTCTCATGACAAATGGTCAAATTTTGGGATAAAGGGTAAATTATCTGCCATATCGGTATCGGCCGATAAATGGTCAATATAAATGTTATCGATGATTAAAAAATTTAGGCCGATATATTATAGCAGATAGATCATAAATAATTTCCTCTGTTTAAACTTCTTCAGCTGCACACTGCTCACAGTTAAAATACAGTACAGGACTATCTTTCTGTCGTGATCGTTCACATTGTTGATTTATTGACAGTATTTATGAATTAAATTATAGGAACAAAAGCACATTGCTTGAATCATTTCTGTCTTTAGACCTGTAAGACATGTGGCTAAGAACATTTTTCTGGGTTGCTCTGGTAGAACATCTATGATTTGTTCATTTAATAAAAAATATTCCAGAAAAGTTTGAAGGTTAAAGAATCATTTACTATTGTAAAGTAGGCTTGGTGCATGATTTTTAGGGGAAAAAGGGGAACTAATAGCTACCTTGTTTTCTGCACTGAATGTTTTCAAACAAAAGCATTTGCCCACTTTTTGCCTTTTGTTTCAGTCTTTCAGTTGATTTTTATATTAATATTTAGATACTGTATATCGCCCAATAGATCGGTTATCGGCTTACAATGATTGAATTTGTGTTGTATAAGTGACTGCAAGATGCATATATATCTAAATGTGACATCAATTTCAGAGCATCTTTCCTATTTGGCATGTCCTACTTTTGTTTGAATGACAACACTCGAGCTGGCACGGATTCAGTTGAACAAAACTGGTCTATGTTATCCCAGCATGATCTGAAAACGCTCCAAAGAACATTGTGTTCGTATAATCGGATATCTGACCTTTTATAAGGATGAGCTGATATGACTTATGTCACAAGTTTGCTTATTCGATTAACTTTACTTTATTAATAGTTTAATAATCTTAAATTTTAATACTTTGTTGCTCGGTTTCACAGAAACAGGGCTTAGGACTAGTCCCAGACTAAAAAGTTATTTTAGCTGTCTTAACTGAAAATAAATTGTCTTTAAATAGGTAATTGCCATTATTTTGTCTCAAGATGCACACCAATAATGTTTTTATCTAAGGCATTTTAATAAAAGGCGTAGTTGCTCAGGCTTAAGCTAAACCTTGTCTATGAAACCCGGCCTATAATTCATTTTAGGGTTTCAATCGAGTTATGAATTACAGATTTTTATACGGGAACACTATAGACCCCTTTTGCACCGACGTCACGCTTACGTCAAGGCATTAGCTGGAGGCAAAACAAAGGGAAAACTAAAGCGGTCAATACAATCCAGGACAGATTCGGCTACATAAAGAGTTTAAAATATCATCTTGTTGTGTTGTTTATGCCACAATCGACACAATACAGTCTCCAATGTGATATTTTAGCACATACCTGCTGCCATTGCCAAACAAAAACACTGATGATAACTGTAGTTTAACACAATAAAACGAGCAGACTGAACAGAAACGATCATAAAAACTGCTTGTGTTTCTTTTCATAACACTTAAGATTTTAAAAACGACTGTCTTTTGTTTGTGTGGATTATGATTTTGTTATTTGCCTAAAAATATCTCCCGTATGCCCATCTAATCAGACACTGGGGAACAAAGTTATTTTCACGTAGTGTTAACTTTTGAACACATGGGTATGCTAGCTAACTTTGTTAGTTATACAACTAGCAGTTAACTTTCAGAAACTAAACATACAGGAAACTGTTTGTCATATATTTTTCTTTAGTTTTCACAAGTGCATTAATATAAAGGGAGAGGGAACAGTGAGAAGGCTCATGTTGTGTCCAATTAAATGCGAACTTTTGCTACTGTTAGTACATGTAGGCATATAAAGACGTATACGCTCACAGTTTATCTTTACTATACATGCTTGGTTCATCTATCTTGTAGGTGTAGATTTCAGGCCAGTTAACTGGAGGTAGTCCTATCAGATCGTCCATGGATCCATTGAGTGAGTGTGTGAAGGTCTGCCAAGTTCCTTGCATTAAAGTTAACTTTTTCAAAAGCAGTCACGGTCCTAGACAGTGACAGTGACTAAATTTTAACCTTACACGTTAAAATTTTATTTTATTTTTTTCTAGTCGTTGTCAAAAAGCAACTAAACACAATGTGCCACCTAGAGTGACAGTAGTAATGCGGACAGGGGAATCATTTTCTGCCTCCACCTAAGCTCCGCCCACAAAAATGTGTCCGCCAGACAGTGATTTGCATAACTACCCAGACACAGTATTATTTTATGACATCGATCTGGCTGTTTTGAATGGCATTAAAGCTCCAGTCATTAGTGTTTGTAATACGCGACAGTAAATGTATGAAAAAGCCTTCAGACAAAAGTGTTGAAACACATTACACGACAATAAGCACGCGTGAAGACGACACCTGATCTCTCAGCTTCTCACAATATAACAAAGTCGTAACATTCACATATCAAATTCAAACCAAGTGGCGAACCAGCTGAACCAGATCTATCTTGGCTGCCATACAAAGAAATCTATGCAATCCAGGCACTCCCCTTTGAGGAAAGTCACTGCAGTGACTTTGCAAGAATGTCTGTAACACAGCCATCCCGTAAATCTCTGACACCTCCTGCTTCATACCGCCTGCAGTAATTACCACTTCCCCATCAACACAATGAAAGTCTTCTCATGGAGTATAAAACACAGAACCGGGCGGGCTTACGAGCAGGGGGATCCTACAAGCTTCCCCCGAGTTTCCCTGACTGTTACACAAAATACTGGCAGAGCTGAGCTCACCCATGAAGTACCTAATCGTCTCCAATAAAACCCCCAGCCCACCCTGATCCTGAGCGGTGGGCTTTTATAGATAACACCTATTGCAGAGGTTGTTAAATGGGGTTTACACGCGGGTGGTTCTGTTTCTCTGTTCTCCGCCGTGCGTGCTTTGTTATACCGTACGAGGCACCTCCTGGCCGCCAATGAAAGAATTCATTATTTGTACGAACGCTCTTTCATCTTTATATATGTTTCCCATGCGGCCCTTCATGGTCATTATTTCACTAATGTAGTAAACAGACAAACATGCCTTCGGGCCGACCAATTACACACCTTGAATGAATTAAGGAAATGTTTTGTGCTGTGTTCGCGGCTGTCTAACGTTTACCTGTGCTTTTTAATTCACATGTTTCGAGATTATCCTATCTCAAAGAGTTAAGCATGTTTTTTTTTAGTAATAGAATATGTTTTCTTCGAAGTCAATAAACAATGAAATTGTTCATGTTCTGAAACTCTAGGGAGAAAAACATCACAGTAAACTCTGCACCTGGTGGAAGTGTTTTTATTTTACATTTTATTGCTTTTGCCTTCCCTGATATTTCACTGATTTCAAGGGCAACTAACTTCATCAATATTATAAAACTACAAATTTCTTCCAAAACGCTTCAAGCTTAACTCTTTTTATAGAGATAGTTCACCTGAAAATGTCAATTGTGTTATCTTTTACCCACCCTATTCAAACCTGTTTGACTTTCTTTCTTCTGAAGAACACAAAATAAGATATTTTGAAGAATGTTGGTAACCAGACAACAACGGCACCCATTTACTTCTATTTTATATACACAATGGGAGTCAATGGATACCGTTGTTGTTTGGTTATCAACATTCTTCAAAATATCTTCTATTGTGTTCTGATTAAGAAAGAAGGTCATACAGGTTTGAAATGACTAGAGGGTGAGTCAGTTATGACAAAATTGTAATTTTGGGGTGAACTTTCACTTTTTACAGATTCTGAAAATCTAAGTTTTAAATGTTGGCCAATTTAAAACTAGGATGTTGCTTTGCACTCTGTAAAAATGTTAACTTAAAACTAAATCTAGCTGTATTTTGTATTGAAGTTTGCGTGGTGGGTTCCGATTGACCCACGTCGAAGTCTCTATTATACTCCAGTCATGTGACCTTCAAAATAGGACAGATACGGGGGACGCTGAACTCACACATCTCTCAAGACACATAATTCAGACCCTCCACCCATCTCCTACCAGGACATGTCCACTGATAAACCCCAGCGGCTCTGAAACCACACAGAACTGGAATAATCTGGTTCCAACTGCTCAGGGTTAACGCAAAGTCACACACATGGGCAGATATCTCAAGCTGATATAAGCCGGTCCCAAAGAGCTGCAAGTTTCACGGACGTATCCCAGCAGCCTCTGCTGTGTAGAGTTTGAAATAAATAATAAAAGAGGAAACAAACACCGGACGAGTGATGTCAGTAAACCAAGAGAGATCAGGTTTGTTGTTTGTGTAACAGTTGGATTTCTCTATACAGTATTGATTACTCCAGAGAAGAATGGATGAGATGAATAGTTCCGTTGTGATGACAGATCCACAGATGGATTACAACAATGGAATTTCATTTTGCAAGATATCATTCACTTTGCGAAGCCCTGGATGTTGAGGTCCGGCATTTGCCAAAGCAGATTATTAACACGTTTTCATAAACCCAGCTAAATCTCTTAAAACTCTAGCTGTAGTTAAAGTTCCAATCCTTTGGAGATATTAAGCCAGTACATAAAAATCAGCCCAGGTTCAAAACTGTGTCTGTACCTAACCCCGATTCATGAGAGATAGAGATTTATTATTTGAGCAGTAGGGTACGGTTTCATGTGAAATCTCAGGTTGATTTGACTTCAAGACATGTAAAGACAAGAATGTGAAGGAACATGCATTTTATGTTTCAGTCACAGATTGCAGCATTAAAGGTTAAGCGGGTTGTTTATCATCAAACGGAATTCCAATAACAACTGTGGTCTTCCCCAAAATCACGGAATAGGTTGAGACATTGTTGCTATGTCGGGCTGCTCAAACAAACAGAACCATGTTTTGATAGTGACACACTGTTTACGCTTTTCATGAAAACCAGCTTTGACCCTTTCAGATTAAGCTCGGGTTGGAGAAGGTATTTCACCAGTTAAAAACTGTTTTACCTTGCCTGGAGTAAGACTGAATTTGAATTGGCATTAACATTTTACAAAAAACAACGTACCTCTCCAATGTAACTCCCTTACACAAAGTAGAAAATAATGTCACATGTGATAAAACTTGATTGGAGTGTTTTGAATACACCTTCTGAACTTTTTGACAAAAAAACTGGAAAGTTTTTATATGAAAATGTTCCTGTAGTTGTAATGGCATTTCCTTAGCTGTGCAAAGGTCATGGGTTCAAATTCCCTGGGATGTGTACATACAATAAATCTTGAATTCTGATGCTTTGGATAAAACGATGTGGTGCATTGAAGAGATTTAACACACCTTGGCCGTTAGAGTAGTAGATCCACCTCTCTCTGGTTTCGGCTGGAGAACTGGGTTTCTTGTGGATGGCTTTCTCCATAATGCTACTAGGATCCTGTCTGGGTCCCTTCTTTAGCACCCGTGAACTGCGCTTCACGCTGCACACAACGATGACCATCAGCACCAGCAGAAGCAGCAGCACTATCATCCAGGGCAGGTGTTCATTGATGTCAAAGTGCTTGTGACTGTTGGGCCTTGGAGAACCCTTGCGGATGGGCCGAAAGCCCCGTCCCTGTGCCTTGCCGTCGGAAAGCGTGTCCACGGCTGGTTGCTCGGCCCGCTGGAAATCTTGTGACAAGGATAATTTGTGGAGTCCTTTGGGAAGCTCCTGAGCAGCAGAAGTTTGGATTGGGGTTAGTTCATCGGGAGAAGCCGTAGTTGTGGAAACGTCTGTGTCTCCAACGGCAGTCTCTGTAATGTTGAGAGCCAGGACTAATAGCTCTTGGATTTCTGCAGCTGGTGAGACTGCAGTACTTTCTGTGAGGTGTAACAGGAGACAAAAATGGAGAGAGAGGGAATTAAATGCAGTGCTAAAGATGACCTTATCCCAGACAACAAAACAGAAGGGAGAGTAACTAAAACTTTAATCCTGCATCAAGCTGGCATGTGTAGATAACAAACTGGAGCTGTGCTGCTCAGCCTGTAAACCGTGTTTGGCCAACGTAATCTCACACGAATGACTTGTCTTTACTGCTCTAATATGAACTGAATTCAATGCAACCTGACAAAACCTCTGAGTTTTTTGTATATATATAAGTCAGGGGACCACTTGAAGTTCAATACTTCTGCCAAACAGTTGTGCTTGTTAACATTTTCATCTTTCCAAAAATAGGAATGAAACCAAATTCTTATGTTCTCTGAATGTTCCATAGACACTTCATTTAAGACTACACTATAGGGCAATTCATGCAAATATACACCTTAAGAGGATCAAGTATTTACCAAAGGTTTTCACCATACTGATAGGTCAGATGTCAATATTTGGTGTGTTAAATACCCCACATGAAGCATTTTTTTTGTTTTTAAAACAAGCAAACTTTCATATGCATCATGGTCCATATTCCTTATAAATGGGAAACATTTTAATATAGTAACTATTTATGTTCTATAAAGTGCCATCCCTTCTCCGTTTGTTGGGTATTAAAGCTTATGGTTTGACAGAATTGACAGAAATCCTACAAAGTCTTTGTGCACACTTTTTTGTTACATCCATAACACATTTTCCCTCTTTTAAAATTTAAACTTGTGTATCGACTGATATTTTTCTGATGTCTGGACTCTATCATCAGGGTTAAGTGAAATATAAACAGATGGTTTGGTATATTGGTAATAAATACATTCTCCAAAAATAAATATTTCAAGCTTTGTCTGAAAATCTCACATACACAACGTAGAAAATGTTTTTTGCTTCCTTCAATTTTTACCAGTCAAATTTTAGCCAATTGTGAGTTGTATGACTTATTAGATGAGTGTTCTAAATATACTTTGTTGAGTTAATATTAAATCATTTAAAAACTTGTATTATGTTGAACTTACTTATAAAGCCGATTCGACTGTAATTGAATATGATAACACTGCAAAAAGTGCATTTTTCATCTTGCAAATAGAAACACTTGAAAACTTTGGAAGACCTCCACTGGCAAAGCCCTTCACTCTTACCTCTATGTGCTGACTCATTGCTGGAAATCGTGGACACAGGGGCCTCTCCAACCGGTCCTGAGTCAGAACCCGCTGGAGTCGGTGCGCACACATTATCTGTTTTGTCGGTACCCTTAATCAACAGCGTCAAACCCAGAGTCTGGCAGTCCATGTGAGCTCGGCACCGCAGAACATCCGATGTTACATCAGAGAAGGTACCGCGCTGACACGTTCGACAGCGCACGTCCTCCGTTTCGCTTCCGGCTTTTCTGACGCCCCTCCCTGGTGGACACGACGAATGCCGCTCACACTCGCCACCCTGGGAGAAGCTGCCTGACGGGCACACGCACAGCCGATCCGTGGTTGACGTACAAGGCGTCTTTTCGATAAAAGGTGTTTGGCAGCGTCTCTGACAACGGTGACACTGCTCTACGCCATTTTCACCACGGGTGAACGTGCCGTCCAGGCAGGGGTTGCACTCTCGCATGCTGGATTCTGTGCAGTGAGAAGACACGTAGGTGCCTGCCGGACATTTGTTGCAAATCAGATTCTTCCCAGTGGCGGGGTCAATGTGGTTATAGTGTCGCGGAGACAGGAGCTTCTCTGTGGTCGGGCTGGGGGTCAGCGTGTGGGTTAAGGAGCCACCAAATGAAATCCACAGCAGCTTAGAGCGGGGAAAGAAGAACAAGGAGACTGTTATGTAATGCAAACAATACAAACAATCAAAACCATAATAAATGAATGGCTGCTGTGTCACGGGTCTGTGGAAGAAGTTGTTTTTGGAATTGCAACTAAGTCATTTTTACTCTATAGATGCCTTACAGACATGACAATAAAAGTTTAAATAACATTTACACAATCTGCTACAAGTTACCCATGCACGTGACACGTTTTAAAACAAAAAAAAGGAATCCCTGTTGACAGGACTCTTTTAGGCCACTGACCTTGAAAATGACCTTTGATGACAAGAAGCCAGTAAACACAAGCGCTCTAAAGTTACAACAGACCTAACGTAATCCCGAAAGCCAAATTCCAGACATAACTGTCGATTCCTCCCGACTGCACAGCAGGATAACAGCACCTAATATTCATTATGACGTTACCCCACGTTGAAATCCTCCCCCTAAATGGGGCTTTGGCTACACATGGCGGCTTAATTCACCGTATCTTCGCCAGGCCACAAAAGTCGTCACCAAAATATGATGCCGGAAAGCAATAAGCTTTCACATTCAGCACACGAGCACCTCGCTGCATCATCACTTTCTAACCCCAAAGTTCAATTAACTGCAGATCATGAAACCCCCAGTGTTTTATTACGGTTCCTTTGCAACAGACCGCACAGAAGACTTGAATAAAAGCGAAGAGGACTAATTTCCTTATAATAATGGGAGGACTGACAAAGTGGTCGTGTTGCTTCGAATAAAACATACAAAGAGGACGTTTATATTCTCCAGCCGACACACGCTGACACAGATGGGGCAATGCCAGACCTCATGGTGCACGTGTTGCTCTCCGTGAGGTGATGGGGAGCATCTCGGTGCAGCCTGACAGAAGGACAAATGGCGATTAGACAAAGCTGTGCGTTCCCATTAGCCTCTGCTTTAGGAGAGGGCAACGGAGCAGGCCAGCAGATGAGGGTTTGGAGTAGGGCAGTGAGGCTACAAAAGCAGTTCGCATGAACAATCTCCCTTCGCTGAATGAGTAGACTGTTGCATTAAGAGATAGGCTTGTGAAGTTTGTTCTCTTTTAGAAAGGTTTTAAAAGAAGAACTGGTCATCTGAGATAAAGAGGAAGAACTTTTTGCTTCTTTCATAAAAAGACATTTCACAACGCCACCTCCAAATATTGTTCTGGTTAAAAGGGATCGCTTATGCCATTGGCTTTTATACGATTTTTGGTAAAGTTTGTGTACTTTTAATTATAGTGTGTGAAAACTGCAAAATATAGAATAAACAAATGCTAATGTCTGCTACAAAGTGAGAATAGTTTTTAATTGTTCTCAGAGTCTTTGTCTGCAAAGGCAAGACATGCAAATCACATTCGCATGTTCCAATGTTGAAGAGATATGCATTACTGGCACCTACTCAAAACACTTTAGGTTATGACTTTGAAAGTGCCTGAGGATTCGTGTTCTCCGTCATATAATAAAGCATGTATAAACATTATCCCCAAGGCATAAATATATTTTTTCTCAAAAGCTATGAGAAAGTATAAGCATGCAAAAGATGGAATGTTCCCTTTTGGCTCCAATGCAAATTCTATCTATCCAACGCTTAACTGTTGATTCAGCTGCTCTTATGAGCTTGTAAAGAAAATTTATGATGGTTTCAAATGAATCATCGGGTTTCCTGCGTAACCTGTGAGTAAACAGACTTGGCATTTTACAACCTGACTTCACAAGCTTGTAACATCTGTACGTATATCCTTTACATAATTCTACAATTACACATATTTAGTGAGTAATACCGAAGACGTTTTCATATAATACCAAGTATAAAAGTGCAAGAACAACATTAAAACCCATAACAGTCATCCACTACGATGAATGTTGTGTTTTTCGTCTATGGTGGTAGGAGCTCCTAGGAACATAACAACCCACTGGTATTAACCACAGATGTAGATGCTTTACGCTAAATGGAAAATCTGAATTGGCGTGTGCTTCAGGGAACGTGACTACAGGCTTTAGGTTTGTATAGATCTCTGACTGTTTGTTGATTCACGAGTAAACATGGCGTGCGAATCTGCAGGACCAACTATGGGGACAGATGTGATATCATCGGGGCTCCATGTGCCAAACTCTCAGTACCAGACAAAGAGGACACCTGTTACACCTGTGATACATCATAGGTGAAATATAAACACTCCCTGCCTTGAGGCAATCGTGCTTAAGTTTATAATCGACAACAGCCAATGACTCTGAAGGCTTTGTGTATGAGCGAGGAATATTCCTGCAAATGTCAGGCACCTTGCCAAACGTATTACATCACCGCCAGCAAACATGCTTTTGACTGGTACTGTACATGAATGGTGCAAATTGACAGAGCAAACGGTTAAACCGTCCGGTGCGGTTGCAATAATGCATTGACAGTCATGTGTATTAAACAACTGAATCCAGCAGTAAACTGATACAGTATGGGACTTGATGGTCTCTTGAATAAAACCTGCTAATGGATGTTATAAACCAAATGAACATCCAATGAATCTATGCTGAAACAACATAGGCATATCATGACATATAGAACAAAGTTGGTGTCTAAACAATACAGCTGCATGGGGATATGGAGTCATGAAATTGTTTTAATGCAATAAAAACACAGACATTAACAACAGCCTATAGAATAAGTCATGCAAATGCATTTAAAATAGCAAAGTGATGTAAAATGACAAAGACAAGAGTCTTTAAAATAATTACGTTACTCAAACACAACAATGTAGCTCTCTAAGCATCAACATAATGTGTTATGTCAGCAATGTTTATGTTATGTGCTATGTTGTATTTGTGTATTCTGTGTGCAAGGAAGAGGGGATGTTTGGGGATATGGGGTGGGGGGTTCCATTGTTCCATCTAAACCAAAACAAGGATAATGTAATGTGACCTCCCAAACAGGTAGAGTCCTTAATTGAACATTTTCACATTTGTGCTAGGCGAATCACTTTTTGAATAACAAAAATCGACAGATGTATGATGATTAAATAAAGTGGCACCACAAACAAAACCATTAGAAAGCCTCCAACTATCTTGCTATTAGTCACAAAGAGTAAAAAATAAAAATGTGCTGAACAGAAACCACATGAAAATACGTTAAATAACCATGAAAAATGGTACAGTTCTAAAACAGATATTTTCCCCATGCATAGGCTATTCGAGCGATCAACACCAGGTAAGATGTGCTGTCCCTTTAAATCCAACAAAAGCCAGAATATTCGAGAGGATAGGAGAAAACAAATGTATCGTTGACTTACCACCACTGTCAAACTCACAGACATGTTTCCAGGCAGAGTCTCAATCGATTCACTCTTGTTGAAATATGCCCAGATCTACCTCTGTTACTTTTGATCTTCATAGGTGGAGCATCACCATCATCGCATCAAGAGGCGCCACATTGTCCTTTCAGTTCACAAATAACGTTAATGTCCACTGACGCCTTTTTATAGTCTGTGCCGCGGAGTCAACCGGCTTCAAGTAGTAGGGCATGGGCGCTTCGTCTTGGAAGAGCAGCGGTATAATTCCCATAGCGATGATGGATGAATGTGTGGACTGAAGTCTGGCTTCTGTTTGTCCGGGTTACGGAATCCCTGTGCAGCAAACACGGGCTGCGACTGGTGAGGGCGGGTACTAGCGACGCGCGTCACGGCCGAAACTCGCCACTGGCTGCGCGTGGGCGCCGTAGATCGTATCACAGGCCTGCAGTGAGACCGTTTCCGGGAAGATACTGGGGATGACAGACTTCTAGCTGGATTAGATTGCTACTGTATTTTGCACAATTGGACTGTACGTTGATTGGCATTTCGGCACTAATCATTTACATTGACTTTTAAGAGCACTTGGAAACGTAAAGGGATTTAGGAAACATATAAATTAAATTAATAAATTATATATTTTTTAAATTAAATTTAAAATATTAAAGATAACAATTGGCATATTTCTACTGTGTTCCAGACACCTCGGATTTAAGATATTTAAATTACGATTTGGTACTTTTAAAAGTATTTACTCACATTAATATTACTAATGATTCAGTAACATTTAAAGACGCAGTGAAATTAAAAATGACAATTCGTATTTTCTCATGAAGTATTGCAGCGTTTATAGTAAAAAGATTATCAATGTGGGTCATTTTCTTTTTAAAATTCATGTGCCCTCATAATCTTCGATTAAAATCTGAAAATGCACTTCCACCATGAAATAGCCGTTCACATCAAATATGTAAATTAGACGGCATGGGTGGAGCATCCATTAACTCCTGCCCTTAAAATGTAGGTCTGCTGCCAGTTTCATTTCAAAATGCAATGGCTGTTTTTGTGCATCCATTCAATTCGCTGTAAAAACACAAGCCACATCATCATATTTTGATATTACTTTTCACTTGGAAGTGCGTCAGAATGAGGATGTGAAAACGATCGCAACTACCAGCTCACGGGGACTTTCAGCAAAGCCTTTTAAAAAGGGTATTTTTAGCTCTTCTCCGCCCTCCTCCAATGGCCTCCCTGCGTTGTCTTTGGTTGATATTAACCAACGTTTCGTTTCGACAAATAAAAATATCCTAAACTTAAAGCGTGAAACATAATCTGCCTGAACATATGGGAATTGCTGTACCTAACCTAATGCAGTTTCTAATGTGACATAATCAACTCAGGCGTCATGATCGAGGAGGAGACTGATGGCTTTTTATTTTACTATAAACGCTGCAATATTTCATGAAAAAATACAAATTGTTGTTTTTAAATTGACTGGGACTTTAAACATTTAATGAGGTTATTAACATTGAAAAAAGTGCAGCTTTTAGAAACTACTTCTGAATTGAGTTGAGAAATACCCTGCATTATATTGCATTTATTTTCAATTGTTTATGCATTATGGGAAGCAACTTGAATGGCATTTAATGTATATATTTGAATGTATATTTTTTCATTTTTTGATCTGCAAAAGCGTATGTCATTCAAACATTCTGTGACAGCCTTGGACAAACAGTACACTCTAATAACCTTTTGTGTCACTGGCACAAGGATAAAATATATTTTCTAGCATTTTATAGACAGAGCTAATAGCATACTGGCAGAAAATGGACACACCATCTGGCACAGGCCTAAGCATCTCTGAGCTAAAAGGATCAAAGGGGGAAACGCTCTTATGTGCCCCCTTTTTTGTTGTTGCAGGAAATCACTCTTAAGTGGGTTAGTGACTCAGACTGTGGTAGAAGAGTTTGACTAACTTAAGTGCAGCAATACTGAAATGTGCAACATTACGGCTAGTTGTACTATTGTTTGGGTGTACCAATGGCTTTAAACAAACAATAGTCCGCCAGGCCATTTTGTTTGTTGTGTTTTGAAACCATATTATAGTTCTTGACTAAAGCCAAATTTGATGTTCGATACTGTTCACAGGTGTTAAAATGTTTAAAGAACAAATGGTTTACTGAATACTCAGAATGTCTTAGAAACTATCTGTAAATCAGTAACAGGGACTGAGTCAACCTGATGAGCTCATGTTAAAGGGCCTATGAGTCAACATTACAGTGAAACTGAAATGCAACGTACGCCATCTGCTGGTAGAATATATATTCGTTCTTTACATACATTTTGGTTAATTCAGTGAAGACCTTAAATTTTTAATTGTAAGAGCAAGATTAAGTCAATGTTAAATAGCAACCTAATGTTAGTTTTAGGGTCACTCCAGTAAGCAGACTAGATCAGTGTTCTAGGCTTCATGCAGAAAATAAATGTAGCTCTCTAACACACAACATTAAATAAACCACTCAAATCCTGTGAAGGTTTGTACAGCCCAATTGTTGATAAAAATGTCCCACCCACTTGCAGCGGACCCGCGCCTCCGTTTATACCTAATTAGATATCTGACTGCAAACATCTCAGCTGTCAGATAATGTTCCCCCTGCTCTAGCTGGCAAAATTCAGCCTTGATGTGCTTCACATTCAAACCAGCCTATCCAATGTTCCAATTGGTCTAGTGGTTTGTGCTTTAAGTTTGGGACGGGTGGGTCAATGTTTCGAGGCCTGTCTCCTTTCTTCCCCTCATTGAACAAAAGGGAACCTAATCTGACAGCAACATAGTTGTCATACGTTCTCCTGCTTTGATTAAAAACATTTGTGACATGCGCCTAAAACTCTGAGAACCTACTTCTTGTAGTTTGGAGAGTCAGCAGTGTACATGTGAGACAAGTATGAACTTTCTATCTCTAGTGTTAATTCTATTCTACCAAGTGTGGAATACGAACCAATACTACAACACATGACATTAAATAAACCAATCAACATACTCTGAAGGCTATACAGCCAACTTGTACAGCTGTCCAGCTAAAGCCCTGAGAATTGTACATAGGCTTTGATCTTTAAAATGTTCTGGTGAACGTTTTACTGAGCATATGCTGCCATCTGGCGGTAAAACATTACGTGACTTCAAAGAGCACAATTCTATCATTTAAAACGAATTAAAATTTTGCCAATACTTGATTATTGGATCTGAAACCACAAATCAGAATTTTATTTTATAGCACATTTATTTACACTAATTAATAATACTAGAGTTTAATAGTCTATACAAATGCTTGTCTAAGTGATGTTTGTCTAAATTCCTTATTATTATGAGATCACACAGATCGACAGAGAGACTATTAATACAGACATTTCAACGAAAGTAAGAGAGGTACATAAGCATTAAAAAGTGTTTTTATTGGAGCAATTGCACTTCACCGTTAACAGCTTAACAGCCAAATTTAATGCAAATATTTTAGCTACAGAGAAGCTGCAGGGAAGCCACTCTGCCGCCCACGTACTCTGTGTTTACAAAAAAGATTAGGGGATGCAGAATCAGGTATCCCCTTACACAATAAATGCAATATATACATCTATAGACAAAATAGATAGGAAGGGAAAACTTTAATATGCATTATAAGTACATTCTTTCTATGCCTATGATAAAGTATAAAAATGACTTCTTCCTATGGCCTGTAAAAATGATAAAAATGACTTCTTCCTATGGACTATGTGCAACAGTGACTGACAACTACGTACAGTATTGCATACAGTTATAAAACTATATACAATCATATATTGGCATCTCTGAGAACAAGTAAATCACTGCAACACTTGCGTGCATGTGTGCTTTATTTTATTCTGCCTTTATTCTTAAAAACCCCGTCTACACACAAATGTCATACTACAATCTGACATTCCAGCGAGGAAATCTCACTTCTCGCGGGATCCTACTGGTTAAATATCGCGGAGTCAAATCTAAGAAAGGTGGAGACTTCGGGATAACTTCCTGCACAGTAACTTACTCTTACAAATCATACCTCACACTTAAACAACAGTCCGACATTACAACAAGGTCGAATGGATTAATACAGCAAATAAACGCGCTAACAAGCACTTCACCGACACGATTCCCCGCACAAGTAGGATTTACAGCTAGCATCCAGCCTGCTAGCTAACATCAGCCACCGGGACGGCAGATTGTACACATCAGATCAAGACGGTCTCGTATCGAAGGACAGTATGGGTGAGTTCAGCTCGGCTCTTATGCATCGCTTACAGTGTCACCCCGCGTTTAGTTTCCAAGGGAACGTCGCGACATTCGAGCGTCGTTGAAAGCAACATTGTATCCAAGTTGGAAAAATAAACTTGTAACGTTAACCAGATGAATATTTGACTAGGCGCCAGTTTCGCAAACTAGCTCGGGTTGTACAGACCAATAAATTCCTGGCGTTTTGCGCCAGACTTAACAACTAACGTTATCTGCCTTGGTAGTGTACCTAAGTGTTGGCTTTTCGCTGAAAGTGGGTACGAAGCTGCCTTAATTGTTTTTAAAGCAGTTTATAAGGCGCTATGGCTCATTTCCAAGGAACCCCACTTAAGTTTTATGAAGCTTTAATAGGAAGCCCCTCCCCCTTGCTAGAAGTTGGGCAGGTAAACAAATGTGATAGTGGAGAATTGGTGGCTGTACTTTCATGCTCTTGTGGATCGTGCTGGTTTGAATAAAGTGCAAATGTTTTCTGCAAATCCTCTTTTCGGTCAGCTTCATTTCCATATTTACTACTCTCGATTGCAGCTATTGGTACCTATTGTGCCTGATGGGTGCTTATCTGAAGGTATTTTTTTGGAAGTGATTTGAGAAACGGTTCACAGGAAAAAGAACGACTATTTGCATTTACGCATTGGCAGACTAATCTGTATAACTAGTTAAACTAGTGCCAAGGTTTTGATGTGAATCACAACCTGCGAAATGTGAAGGTGTGATACTACAATTTCAGTGTAGTGTTTAAAAGACCACTTGGCTTACACCCAAAAATGTTTACATTCTGTTTTCTGATGTTACGTGGTGTATGATGTTTGTTTTCTTAGATGTAGGTTGAATTTATCAATCTGTAGCATTGGCTGGCTGAGAGGTTGCTTTCAGGGCCTGGTCAGCAATTCATCATCTTGTCACAAAGTTATGTAAGCACTGGAAACTGAGTCAGTCCATCAGGAAGTTCGGAAGCGTGGTGAAGGAATATGAAGGTATACTTGCACAGGTGCGAGTGGACTTTGCTTGGTCATGTCAGGTCTTGACTCCAAACTAAGTCAGTTCGGGTGAATTGAAAAGAGATTCTATTTCTCAATGATCTCGGGTTTCAGATGGGTTTATCACGTGATCTGCTCTCATGTGGGAATGTGCTCAACAGATATACCGTGTATCTTGTTTACCATATCTAGGGCCTAGTAAGCATTAAAATGAACAACTACAAAAACAAACCTACAAAGGTAGGCTTCTAGTAATTTAATGCAAACATTACGTGCACACAACTGATATTAAAGTGATAGTTCAACCAGAAATGAAAATTCTGTCATCATTTACTCACTCTCTTGTTAAGATATTTTGATGAAAGTTGGTAACCGGACTGCACTTGACCCCATTCACTTCTACTGTAAGGACAAAAAACCCAACGCAAGTGAATGCGGTTCAGTTAACACCAATTAAAAATAAAATAGTAGTGTTCTGCTGAAGAAAGAAAGTCACACAGGTTTGAAATGACAAGAGGGTTAGTAAAGATCTATATCTTTTATTTTTGGGTGAACTATTACTTTAATGGTTCAACATATTTTGAGTTTTAGTTCAGTGATTGAAACTAATAAACGATTATTTCAAGAAAACATATCTACATGTGTATATTTATGTAAGTTTCCGGGAACACTGACAGAGTATTTCAGCTTGAATGCAGACATTCAGGAACAGTTTAAACCAAACACAGTAAAAAATCTTCTGGAACCTTTCGTCTATACTTGCCTTATATGTGCATATAACATCTTTAAACCTGCTTTTCAAACCCTGCTCGTGACATCATACAAAACCTATAGCTGAAAAAATGTGGGGAATCTCTGCTGCCTCTCCCTACACGTAGGTTACAGCACTGCTACTTATCCTGCAAAGTTACTGTATAGAAAAAGACTATGCTGAAAATTGATGATAGAAGATGTATGATAATAACAATAATGAGCTTGCATGCATTTAATTAACCTTATCAAAACAATGTTGATATTTTGCTAAAGTTATTTGCATTTCTCATATTTGTTGTTTGAAGTCAAAACATTGGCATTGTTATAGGAAATACTAATCTAGATTTATGTTTGTGGTGAGCTGACATCATCCGCAAATACTTATACCTGGATGAAATCATCTGCTAGTCAAAAAACATGAGTCTAAATTACTATTTTGGTTAGTCCAAGTACTGCTTCCTGTTTCCTGTATTATTCTAGAATCTCAAACACATTTTAAATGATGATACGTAAGGGTTTATTCACTGTGCGTGTGTGTGTTGTTGTCAGCCATGTTTTTGATGGGCTGTGTTAAGAGTGCTTTAGGGCATCATGAGGTTAAAATGAAGCGTCCCATATTTAGGGCATTCAGGGGGTTAATTTCTTCCAAGCTTCAGACAATATTGATCGCAGTTGTATGTGTTTTTGTTTAGTGCCGTAGTTTTATTTTCCTAAATCACTGACCCATTTAATGTCTGACCTGTATCTCTGCTTCACAACACACACTGGTTTGCTGTATTGTAAACACATGCTGTAGCGTATCCTGACTAGGACCTCCCATTTTCCCAGAAAACATTGCAAGCATCTGCCAGCCTCTGTCATTTTTGTGCGCGATGTGCATGTTTATATGCATCTCTCTTTTTACAAGCTTCAAGACAAGAGATTCATATTGCATCATATATATTGTCTTCTGAATTCATTAATGGGTCATCTTTAGTCATTCCTGTACTGAAAGGGATAGTTCACCCTAAAATGAAAATTATGTCATCAATTACTCACCCTCTTGTCAAGATATTTTGAAGAATGTTGGTAACCGAACAATGACGATACTCATTGGCCTTGCATTGATTTTGCGTCTGTAGAATAGAGTAAAGAAAGAGTGTGAGTAAATGATGTCAGATTTTAAATCTTTGCGTGAACTATCACTTCAAGTGAGATACTCACAGACTGTTTTTTCACCCCTTGAGCTGTTACTGAATAAACAGGGGAGTGCTTTTTTCATTTCCAGCTGTGGAAATATCCATCCGTAACTTCTGAATTTCTATGATGTGAAGCTTGAGATGTAGTAGCTGAATGAAACTTATGTAGCTTTATTTCTGGGACTGTTCAAGCTGAAGTTATTTCCTGTTCACTTCAGGTTTTTTTTCTAATTTCACTTTTTCGGAATTTACCCAGTGGAAAAATCGCAACAGTGGCACGTGAACAAAGCATGTAGAGATTTTAACTCTCAGAAGTGATTTGCCTTATCTGCTTTCCGTTCTGAATGGCAGCAGAGGGAATAAGGGAGGGAAGACCGTTAAATTGAAGGCTCTGGGTTTGCGCCCGCTCCTGAAGCTGATGCCAAGAAACCACAGTCCGCCTTACTTGTCATTATGTCAACTCGTGGTAGACGGTTTCTGCAGAGCTTTGCTCTACATTAGGGCACCTTGGGAGCTGCAAAAAACATAGTCAAAACTAAAGCCCCTTTTTGGTAGGTGTGACATCGATATAATCAATATTTCTATTGACATTTTCTGGAACAAGGAGATAAATTTAAAGCTCAACTGTGCAACATTAATACAATTTTTAAATACATCTTTAAAAGGGATAGTTCACCCCAAATTTTTAATTTTGTCAACATTTACTCGCCCTTGGATTGTTCCAATTCCATACCTCTCCCTGTTTTGCTAAACACAAAGATGTTTGGAAGAGTGTCAGTAATCAAACCAATCTCATCCCCAATTGACTCCCGAAGTATTTCTTTTCCTTACTATGGCAGTAAATGGGAGATGAGATCTGTTTGGTTACTGACATTCTTCCGAATATCTTCCTTTGTATTTAGTAGAACAAAGACATTTATACAGGTAAGGAACAATCTGAGAGTACGTAAATTTTCAGGTGAACTATCCCAATATATTTGAATGAAAAACTGTTGCTGTGACATCAGTTTTGTCCAGGAGTGACGATAAGGAGACATGGAAGAGATCTAATCGGACAAACTCCTTGTAAACTCCCTATGTCCCAAATTCCCTGTTTTCCAGCCTATGCTATATCTGACATCACTGTGTAAATAAACTCTGTCAACATAGATAGTGTGTGTGTGTGTGTGATATGCTGCCCATCACATTCTTCACAGTATCATGTGCGAATCTCGCAGACAGATTTAGTGGTTTTGCTGAAGTCATTCTTCAGGACACTCCACAAGACTGTGAGGACGACTAACGGAATGGGATTTTTGTCTCTGTGTATCCGTAGTAATGATTAGGTTGTACACGAAAACACATCACCAAGACATTGCAAATATAGTATTTGTCCCTTTCTTCCATCAAGCTTATGAACAAACATAAAATCCAAAGTACTCGAGAAGGAGTTTAAATCATTCTTCTTGCTGTTGTGTTTTGATCTAACCATGTGGTCAAATTCCAATAGAGAATGTCTACAAACAATAATTTTGTACTTAACTGAAGTATCTGAACAAAAGTGTCTGAAAGTCAAGGTGCACAATGTGTCTGAGAAGGTCAGAAGAAACACTATTGAGTATTTAGAAACTCTTTGGAGTTCTACACATTTTTAACACCACCAAAATATGACATATTTAAATATAAATGTTGCAGGTTATGAAATGTTTGTAGTGCAGGCATAAAATTAGTGTAAAAAACCACATACCTATTAATTTAATGACAGAATTACTTGACATCAGAGAAAACTTTTGGGCATGCATGTACCTAAATATATAATGTTTTATAAAAAAACATTCATGTTCTTGAGGTGAGTTTCATGAATACTAAAATATGTTCTCCTCTCTTTGTAGTTGAGGTGGTGGTGGAGTACGAATATCAAGCCCTCCACGACGACGAGTTAACCCTCAAACTCGGAGACGTGATAAAAAATGTACGAAGAATCGACGAGGACGGATGGATGGAAGGAATGCTCAATGGAAAACGAGGCATTTTCCCAGACAACTTCGTAAAGGTACAATTCTATGTATTTTCGTGGTGTGTTATAAGATAATGTTAGGAAATAATGAAAGAGAAAATGTGAATGAGGTCATGAGATTTGAAGCACATTCATTGGCTCCAGGATTGAATCTGGCTCACAACGCTGTCCTGCTTATCTCCATTTTTACCATTTCTACCATACCAACATGTATGCAATGAGCACTTTCACAAAACTTAAAGGCAGGGTCGGGGATCCTTAGGGGTGGGTGGAAAAATTTATTCACATATGAATCGCGATTCAGTCCTCTAGCGATTCTCATAGATTCACAGATTTAAAAGAATCAATGTTCTAGTTAATATAACAATTGTTGATATAATCAAAAAAAAAATTGTTGCGAGAACAGTGCGGCACCCGGACAGTCGAGAGACAGCTTCAGCAATGGCAGGGGTAAAAGAAATACACCAGACTAAATGCGAGCAGTTTTCAAGACAGCTCAAGAATTTCTTTTACAAGTACTCGCGCATGCGCGACCCGCAAATTTGTAAAAGTTTTTATTTCATGTGAAAAGACGAGAAGAAGCGCCAGTGCAGGCTGTGTGGGATAGTCAACTGCGCATCAGTCAGTGGGTCACTCACATGTCTGATGTTTCCTACAATCCAGAACCGCATTGACAAGTTTACACACACAATGTGAGCGCATTAGCATTACTACGAGTTGCTGTTTGCTGTTACTGATTTCTTGAGCCCGCGGAAGAACGTTTTGATATAGGAGACGTTTAAAACGAAACTTTACGCGGAGGAGTTCAGGAAACGTTATTTATCTGTGGATTACTTTAGAGACATCGCCGAATCATTTCAAGTCCGTTCACAGCAAGAACGAACCGCAGGCGAATGTTTTGTTAAGATTTATTTGACCTGTTGTGAATATGGTGAATATGTCCTTAATACACAATAAAATCATCGTAAGAACATAACACGAAGCCTTCCATTTTGCTTTAATGTGTAACACTGTAAACACTTAAATTACATACTTTTGGAGAAGCACAACTTCTGTAGGTTCAAATAAATTCAGATTACACTCTCTCTATTTAGCACCATTCAATAACGAAGCTGCTCTGCAGACATTGCATCTTTTAAAATAAGCAGAACCAAATCTGCTGTCATTAACTTATTTTTCAGTATGAGTAATACAGTTAGTTTTGGGAAAATGTGAGAAAATGCATTGCTGACTGATTTAAGGTTTGCCCCTAATTTTTCAGCTGGCGCTCCTAAAACTTTCAGTCAGGTGCTACAGTGCTCCCAGTAAAAAAAGTTAGTCTGGAGCCCTGTACACCCCATCCCATTTTTAGCGAAGGGTAGGTTTTTGGAAATACTTCGGATTTTATCAACTCTTTGGTAAGAAGGAGCTTGACAAGACGTATGCAATATGCAAGGTTTGTGAAGCGAAGATGAAGTATTCTGAGATCTCTTAATGTAAAGACTCACATCGTACGCCATCATTCCAGCAAGATTTAATTAAATCTAAACATATATCACATCGAATTTTGAGGAAGAAATGTTATTAAAAATCGTGAATCGATTTTTCATCGAATTAACAGCGGTTCAGCTTTTACACGATTGAGATAGTTTCGGCAGGCAAAGGGTCTGAAAGTAGACCACATGGTTGATCTCTTTCATTTGGACAGGTATGTACATGCTTTGGGAAGAATTTAATGGAATTAGTTGTAATTCGTTACATGGATTTAGGAAATACATTCATGTGTTTGGAGGAGGCGTGGCTTTGGACGGCGAATCGCATAGAGCTGGGGTCTTCAATGTTTTTCAGGTCAAGGACCCCTTAGATGAGAGATGCATGGAGCAGGGTACCCCCTTACACTAAATGTGTAAACCGGGCTATTTAAATAGACACAACCCTATTGTCAAAGCAATATTATGTTAAGACATTACATGAGCACTTCTATGTTATTGTTGCACATAGGTTAAAAACTTTTCTGTGTAATATTTTTGTTTTTAATATAGATTGCTTGATTATTTTAAGGGATTTGAAGCATCAAACATTTGAATTTTATTGTATGAAACATTTATTTTAACCTTAGTTTTTATTTAGGCTTCAATGAGATGACTGACCCTGGTTAATAGCACAAAGACTATTCTAGCGGAGGTAGAGGTTGTCTCTGGATGCGAAAGTAATTAGTATTATGTATTATTAGATTTATTAGTAATTAATGCATTATGTCATCAGACCGTTATATGAAGCATCATTCTTTTTTTTCCCTCCGCTTCTCTGTGTGTTGCAGAACACATCGCTATTTTATAATTCTGAGTTTTGTTGTCTTTCTCCTGGATGAGCATTGTCACGGCTGTTACACAAAAGTTTACACGAGCAGAGCATCAAATTGACTGAAAGCAACAACAAGATGCAGCGGTGTGCGTTTCATCGATTTTAAACACGTACGATAGTTCTGTCAGAGTTTACAATGCAGAACCAATGTGATGTCATTTGGCTGTCAAATTATTGCTTTACAGCTTCAACAAATTTGAACAGAAGTTCAGAAACAAATGAGAGTGCACGTTATTTGCACGAAACTCCTTTCATGCGTACTTTTATCTGAAGGGAGACTGAGACCCTACCGGTTTTTATGATGCAGATGTAATGTTTCTTCCATTACTTGCTTTCGCTGCCTGAACGGATGTTTATGTCTGCACGCATGCAGGTGGTTCAATGCGGCTGTGCATGTGCGCAGCTTAAAGAGAACATTGGTTGAAATATTTTAGTACCCATGCTTTACATTTTAACAAAAAGTTGCCTGAGAGTAAAGAGTAATTAGCGGACCCCTTGCAATTCCATCGCGGATCCCCCGATGAAGACCCCTGGCATAGAATGTGGGATTATAATTTCAGTGCTAGCTGGCTAAATTAAGCAGCTTTCCAAATCAACAACTCCACCTTTAGAAAGATGCTTTCTTTAGAAAAATAACTCATTCTAAGGTAATGAAAACATAACGCTTCATTAGGTTAGGTCTTAAAACCCCTCTGAAGACAGTTATGTATATTATTTAGCATTTCTGTCAGTAGATCCTCCAAAAAATGTTCACATTGGAGTCTCCCATTTGTGTAGCTACTTTATAATTAGTAGTTTGACTGAAAGGCCATGTGAGGAAAGCCACATTAAAGTCAGTGGTAATTCCAAATCTCGTCAAAGGAAGGAAATTATTGCTTTCGTTTCCTTGTGGATACTCCTTTAGTTGGGTATGAGGTAATCTTCCACTCCCTTAAATGAACTTTGATCCCGGAAAGATTTGATAGTCACCACTGTGGTAGTTTAAGAAGAGGACCATGGAATGCGAGCAGGTAAGGAGCTGATTTTAGGCAGTTTTGTATCTAAATAAGATCTTTGTTGTGCTTGGAGGATGTGTTGTAGGTAATGTTTGTCTTTGGTGGTTTTTGTATTCCTTGAGATTCTCACAGCGTGGCACTCTGTTCGCTCTGTTTCTATGAATCACCAGCCAGGTTTAAAAGGGCACTTAACAGACAAATATAACTTTATTGGAAAGGTGTTTTTATACCTTTCATGGCTTAGATGCTTTCATTGTTCTGGTTGTGTTGCTAAGAAAAGCAGTGTTTTAGGAAAAATGCTTTTTATCTGGGTGGTCCATTACCACAAAATTTTGTGTCTATATTTATTCTTTAGCAGATGCTTTTATCTAAATTGACTTACAAATGAGGGAGCATTCACAATTTAGTTCAGATAGAAGACGTTTTTTCTAATAATGTTTCCGTTGCAATTCTAGTGTTGATTTGATGTAATTGGGATACTTCTAGTTGTTATAAAAGGCAGGTGTTTGTGTTGTCTGAAAGTGGGCGCTAGGGAAGGTCATTGGCTCTCGATGTGAGCATCATTAAACCTATCAAAAATTTAAAATAAGATTCAAATATGTTATTACTATACTACCTATAACGTTCTTTATACTATACAAAGAATTAAAGGGATAGATCATCCAAAATGAAAAATGACATAATTTATTCACCCCTATGAAATTCCAAAACCTCAATATGACTCTCCATTCAGTGTAACAAAAAATAAGATATTTTGAGAAATGTCTCAATGGTTTTGTCTATAATATGGAAGTCAATGGGACCCCAAAATGTTTAGACAACCAAATTGTTGTATTTTTTTTCTTAAAGAAAGCAATTCAGATTTGGAATAACATGAGGTGAATAATTGAAAGAATTTTCCTTTTGGGGTACACAATCCCTTGAAAAGAGAGTCCTGGCACCACTGCGGTCGACGATTTTGAGTTTTCCTAATGAAATTTTCTTTTTACTTAACTCCATCACGTTGTTTTAAAGTCGTATAAGCTTTATTCTTTTCAGAAATTCAGGTCCTTATGATGGTTGAGAAGGCTGACCTTAAGCTGGTTCTTAAGGAACAGGGAGTAACAATGAGGAATTTCTTTGTCAGCATCTCAGACAGGAAGTTTGGAACGGATGCAGCCTGTGGCATTCTCCATTCTGTACTGGAGTCTCCAGGAAACACAGAGCTGCACCACATGTCTGTCTGTGTGTAAAGACCCTGAACCCGGCTGAACAGATCAATGGAGACTTTTAGTACTGCTATATTCTCCTGTATACACCTCGGTTTGAATAAACAATTTGTATAAGAAATCACTTAAACTTTGTTTTAATACAGTTTATGTGGTATCGACAGTAGTAAAAATACATGAGATGGATGAAAAAAAAAATCTTTAAATGACATATTGTGCTGTCATTCACTGACTCTATAAGCTTTATAATGTTTATTCTTGTTCATGCTAGTTTTAAGTGGTACACTTAGGGTCTTCTGTTATTATGTACACATTTAGAAGTGATTCTAGTAGAAATCGGATCTTTTAGAAGTCCTGAGCATGTTTCAACAGGGCGAGTTGAACATACTTCTGAGGGCTGAAACCACACTGCTGTCATTATCACTCTTCTGTTGGATTCTTTCTTTCTCTCTACACTTTTTGTAAGAATGAAATGCAAATTTTGAGTGTGAGAATTCTCAATTTTATAGGTATTTGTAAATTTACATCTGTTTGGAAACGATAAATATAGGCTGTAGTTGACTGTTGCTGTAAAGTTCTAAATGATGTTGGTGTGACTTGGAAATATTGAAACCAGGGCTAAATTGCATAATTAATGGTGTATGTGATATTTGTCTGAATAATACTAAAAGCAGAACATAAGGGCAGAAATAGATTTGTGTGGCAGATGTTTTTGTCTGTTTCAGCTGTTCAGCCCCAACGATGTAGTATTTACATTTTTTAATAAAACGGAAATTAGTTTTGTTAAAGGGGAAGTTCTACGAAATATGACAATGCTTTCATCATTCACTGACCCGTGTGTCATTCCAAGCCTGTATATCTTAATATTTCTTAAAGGGGTCAGATGACATGGCTAAACAAATGTTATCGTTTGTTTTAGATGAAATGAAATGTGTATAGACGATTTAGGGTTAAAAAACGCTGTATTTTGCCACATACCTGGCATGTTTGCATCTCCTCCCTGCCCCGCCACTCTGAAACGCACTGATTTTTTACAAAGCTCATTGCTCTGAAAAGTGAGGTGTGCTATGATTGGCAATGCAAAGTGATTGGTTGAATACTTCAAGTGTGTGACGGAATTGTAACACTTCTTACCATATTTGGAACATCAGGTTCCAAAGTAATTGTACTGACAGGTGATAAAATGTCATCGGTAGTTCCTTATATTAATTCGAATCTGATACAGAAAATGATGATGATGAAGCCGATACATCAACTTTGCCGGCGCGAATTGAGCAGGATGTAAAGGATTGTTAAGGTTTTATTAAAAAAAATGTATGTTAAATAGTAAAAAACTATAGCTTACTGTTTTACCTTTTATATACAACGTGATGAAGACTATAAACAAACAACCATATACATCATACAGAGTTTTTGTGAGAAAGAAACAAGCTCGCATTAAAGCAGGGAATGGTTACATAATAAATTATGCGAGTGCTTTGGCCCTTCTTGATCAACCAGCATAACGCCACGTCACGTCAAGACTCAAAAAAGACAATAAACCCCATTATAAACATGACATTTGTCACCTCTGATTGGTACATAGATACCGATTAGCAAATCGCAAACACATAACAAACTCAACCCCCCTAAGTCCGTCTTTTACAGGCACAGACTTTTACAGTGAAAATATGCTTACAGGATGCGAATCTGAACTGCTAGACTGTCTTTGCAAAGTCTTTATGGTTGGAATGGGTCAACTTTTTAACCACAGCTTTCGTGCACAGCCGGTCTTGATCTCTCCCAGGTTCGTGAAGCAAACGTCGGTGAATTGTGATGCACAAACTTGAACATTCGGATCGTTCTTTTCTGGAACAGTGTTGTACATAACATGTACCATGTAACCATTCGTTTTAGTTGTGTCATCTTTTGGCAGGGCAAACAAAGAGGCTTCTTTTGCAACGAAACACACAGCCTCTCTGCGACATGGCTGTGGCGGTGATGATAAGTACGCCCATCTTACGTTTAGATTTGGGCGGTCTTAGTCAAATCATGTTACGAAGTGACGTACATTTGCCGGGGTGTGGTTACACAAGGCTTTTCAGGGAGGTCTTGTTGAGCATTCGCTTTTAGAAAGAATGGATCATTTGTTCCGATACTTTAATTTTAGAATTTTACGTGTTTAATACATGCATGGTCAACTTATAACATACCAAAGACACAGAATAACACGTATTCGCGCCATACGACCCCTTAAAACCATCTTCTAAATTTTGTTTTCACTTTTTATAGGTCTACAGGCCTTTTAAAAGGATTTGAGAGTGAATAAATGATATCAGATCTTTTTGATTCACACGTTTTATCATCCATGAAAAATGTCTTTCTCCATTTACTGTAAAATGCATGTTAGGAACGTAATATTTTATAACGGAAACATTCTATACATCACATTAGAAGTGCAGTAAACACCACCACATTTGACTGTTTCTGATTCTATGTGTTTTGTCATTTTCAAATATTTTTACTGTTTTGTAATTCAGGAGGTGAAAAAAGAGGAGCCAAAGACCAAAGAGGAGCCGAAGGAGGCTAAAGAAGTGAAGGAATTGAAAGAGGAATCTCCGATACAGCGACGAGCGTCGGGGAACGTTGCGAGTCTGGTGCAGAGGATCAGCACTTACGGCATCCCCACCGGAGGACTCGGATTCCAGCCCAACTCTCAACCCCGTGCCTCAAAAAAGAGTGGGTTTCCCTTTCATTTCACATTTTTACAAGTCTCCGACTCTTTTTAAGTTAAACTAAAAGGTGGATTAGGAGATCTATTTTGCAAAACGGCAAAATGTTTTTGAATCCGTTTGTATGTGTTTACTTAAAAGATGGGGTTTTGGGAAGAGGACCGTGAAGTTAGGCCAGTGGACCAATATATTTCTTCGCTTATTAACCTTTAATCTTTTTGTACCTGCGAGAATTTAGAATAAAAGAGTTCAGCAGAAAATAGGTTTGGCCATTAGTGGGCAGCAGTAGCTTTGTTTATTTAAGTGTCTTTAGAATACAAGTTTTTTTATTTTTCCGTGCCTGATTCTATAATGCAGATGATGTGTTTATCGGTTCCTGCACAGGATCATTATCACAGAACACACACTGACTGTGATGCTGTTCAAGGTTCCTTGTGAAAAAATCATTTAAAGCCATGATAACAGAGGAATGTAGCTTGGTGGACTTAGTCTCATTACTCTCCTGTGCAACAGCTTGACCAGAATGAAATAAACTTTAACTAGGTGGTACTGCTATGGGATGCTGAATAAATACTATATTTATGCACTGTGCTTTAAAGAATGTTGTGATATTACCACGGTACATGTCCAAAATAACATTTGTAATACGGTGGTGATTTTGCATTCTTGCAATGCATTGTCAAGGTAAAGCTGGACTATACATTTTAAGGATACCGAAAATTAACTTTTTTACATTTATGCAATCGGCGCTTTTACTCAAAGCATTCAAGGTACATTTTGTTAGTTTTATCAAATGACACAATGCCCTATCAAATGTGCTTCAGCACCTTTTTCAGATGGTCCCTTATACCTTATAGAGCAATGGATTCTACACATGAAACACAAAAAATGTTTCCGAAGAGGGTGTGGTGTGAATGTGTGTGAGAGTTCATGTGTGTATGCACATGGGTAAATGCTGTGCTTGTGATTGTGCCCTCTATAGGTCATGCATACGTTTTTGGCTGAGCGTGTCGAGCCGGATCCTCAATGAATGTGTTTTCGTTACAGAGCCCAAAAAGCGTCAGTGCAAAGCCCTGTTTGAATATGTGCCTCAGAATGAAGACGAGCTGGAACTGAAAGTTGGAGATATCATTGACATCACAGAAGAGGTAAGCAAGAGCACCTGTCATGAGTGTCATTTGTTTTCAGTGTGGGTTTAAAACTGCCCTGAATGAAATAAATAAAAAAATTGCGTGCAACTTCTGGGTGCAGGAATATGCAGTCTCGCACTGAGCTCAGATGCGCGATCACCACCTCCTTATTGCAGTTTTTAACTGTAGCTTTGGTTTTGTTTGGTTGCGTTTGCAAACAACTGCAAATTGTTTTAGACTGTTTGTACAATTTACAGTAAGACTGCATTTGCTAGCATTACCTTAACACAAAATTTAAGTATCTAGTTATCTTCTTAATGTTAATTTCTACTATGATAATATATTTATTATTAGTTTATGATACCTGATGCATTGTCTTATGGTAACATGTCAAGTGTTCTTTAACTTAAATCGTACTGTTTTATAAATTTAGGTTACATTGTAAACGAATGTTTGACTTGGATTGTTTGTGCTGACTGCGGGGTGTTTTCAGGTCGAAGAAGGCTGGTGGAGCGGAACTATGAATGGGAAGTCTGGACTTTTTCCTTCCAACTTTGTCAAAGAAATAGAAACAGCTGAAGACACAGAGACAAGCGATGTAACAGACGAGCCAGGTATCGTTCAGATAACCTTGCAAAACTTTGATAGGGCATGTCCTTACACGAAAAAAACTCAACTCAGGCCTTTGTTTGACTTACTGTTGAATACTTAAGGGTGTGTGCAGTTGTGACTAAATCCTGTTATGGCACATGAAAGTGTAGTGTTTGTTTTGGCTATTTGAACCATGAGATCATCAAAAAAAAAAAGTGGTTGTAAACCCTGGCAATGCTCATACAGTGATGCGTTCCCACAGATAACAGAGATGGGACCACCAGCCCTACGTCCCCTCATCCCGGCAATGGGATAATGGCTCAGCCAAGAAGGTCAAGGGCATCGGCTTTGGTGACATTTTCCGAGAGGGTTCTGTCAAACTCCACAAAGTCCAAAGAACTCCTTCTGAAAGTGAAGAAAAGAAAGAAAGGGTATGTTTGCTTTCTGCACCTGACAGTTCTTTTATGATAATTATAGCGTTAAAGGGATAGTTAACCCCCAAAAAAGAAAGTTCTGTCATCATTTACTCACCCTCTTGTCATTTCAAACCTGTATGACTTTCTTTCTTACGCTGTACACAAAAGAAGATATTTGGAAGAATGTTGGTAACTGAACAACATAGGCACCCATTCCCTTCTATTGTATGGACACAAATCCAATGTAAGTGAATGGGTGCTGGCTACCAACATTCCGCAAAGTATCTTAATTTGTGTTCTGCGGAAGAAAGAAAGTAATACAGGTAAAAAAAAATCACAAGGGTGCTTGAATGATGACAGAATTTTCATTTTTGTGGAAACTATCCCTTTATAAGAATTAAAAAATAAGAATTAAAGGAGATGTGCATTTTCTGTGTCACTTTCAGAATATGTCATTGCAGTCTAACCGAGCAGTTTAACACATGCTATATGAAATGAGATCCTTGTCATGGCATGTATGAAAATCAGTGCTGCCTGTTCCCCCTCGCTATGAGCAATGGAGCGTTGAAGGGTAATTACATGTCTAACTGCTCTGCAAGTCCAGCCAGAGATTGCTCAAGGCCACGCTGTAAAGCAGAAGACAGACAGTCTCACTGTGAGACCTTCCTTTTTAGGCAATGTGTCTCTATTCTTGGATTTGATTATTTAGGGTACTTGTTTCTATGCTTTCTGGAAATGCCACTTCTTATAAGATCACTTGTGATCTGCACAGCCCAAAGAGACAATAGACTACTCCTGTCTGTGCATGTTTGTAGAAAAAGATTACCCATAGCACAGGGCTGGATACACCACTAATTTTAAAGGGACAGTTCACCCAAAAATGTCATATCAAACCTTTATAGCTTACTTTTCTTCTGCAGAACACAAAAGATATTTTGAACAACGTTGGTAACCAAACATCCATTAAATGGCCACAAAACCTTGAAATATCTTCTTTTATGTTCCACAGAAGAAAGCGTCACATACTGATCATGAGAGTTGAATAAATGATGATCAAACCTTTCCTTAAAAGACATTTTTTGAAATTGACATTTGTTGAAATATCAGTCTTTTATTTTCCGAATGAATATTCTGTCATTATTTACACGCCCTCTCGTCATCTCAAACTTGTATGACTTTCGTTCTTGTGCAGAACGAGACGATATTTTGAAAAATGTTTATTACAGAAAACTGTTGGTCCCCATTGACTTGCATTTGTTTTGTTTCCATACAATAGGAGTCAATGGGGATCAACAGTTTTTGGTTGCAAACATTTTTCAAAATATCTTATTTTGTGTCTTCCAGACGAAAATCACACAGGTTTAAAATGACAACAGTGTGAGTAAATGATGACAGAATTTTCATTGTGAAGGCGAACTATTCCTTTAATGGGGTCATATCTTGAGTTCTTATCACTTTATTTGATCTTTCAAAATAGTTTCAGAACTCAAGTGTTCCTCCCCTGCTCAGAAGATAAAAAATAGTTTAGGAAAGAGGAGAAAGTGTGATTTATATATCTAATCCAAAACACCAAAATAACAGAAGATGAAACTAAAATGATATAAAAATAAAGGGCCTGATTCCGTCAATGAGCTGAAAGAGGGTGGAAACGGTCATGAAAAACTCAATCCTTTCATTAATAAACGTGAACCTCCAAATAAATCAAATGCTTAAAAACATGTACGATATACCCTCTTGAAGTTATCAAGTCTGCTAACATAAAGGGTTTAACCTATTATCAATCTTTTCCTTTTTTTGATAGTCTTCTCACCATGTACATCTCATAATTTCATTTAAACGAGTGTCATCCTCTGCTACATTCTTACACATGACCTTTGAACTCATGATGTCAAACCACATGACTTAAGGGTCAGTGGAACTCACAGATAACGATCTTCATATAAAAACAAAACATGTGGTTTTGTCTCTATGCTTGAAGATCTCTGTCGCTTTAAAGAATGACTCTGCGGTGGGTAAAGGCCAGGACTAAAATCAGCTTGCTCTCCCATTTGCTCTGTATATACGTGACAGTAATTGTTGTTTTCCCAGCATTCCTTTCATGCAGGAATGGCTGATCTGTCTCTGCAGTCCGGCGTGCGACTGCATGCGTTTGTGTGGCTGCTGTGTCAGTAAATCCATTTGTGGTTCTGCTTCATTTTAGCCAATTCCATCATTACCATCTGCCACAAAACCCTCCCCTTTGAGCACTCCTGACCCTCATAAAGGAGAAAAAGAGGCTGAAAACAAAGGAAAAGGTGAGTGCTTGGGAAAGATGGGGTGAAGAGAATGGTCACACACTTAACAATAAACTTTCATTTAATAGCTTTAGTCAGGATCCATTAAAGGTCCAATGTGTACATTTTGGAGGATCATTTACAGAAATGCAATATAATATACATAACTAGGTCTTCAAAGGTGTATAAAGACCTTACATAAGGAACTTTGATTTTTTTATTACCTTAGAATGAGCTATTATTTATAATACATACATAGCGGGTCCCATTGCATAGAATTCGGCATGTTGTTTGTACAGTAGCCCTAAAGTAAAAACTGCTCTACAGAGTCTGTTTTATAAATACGTTATCTTCCTCGGCAAAGAAGCAAAAACGTGGTGACATCTTAGCCATGTGTCAGCAACGTAGTGGTTCGAAAGCAAAGGGGTGAGCGGTGGAGTGAGACAGTGGTTGCTATTGGCAACCTCACCGTTGGATGCCGCTAAATTTGTTTCACTGGACCTTTAACAATTGGCAACGTGTTTTTACAGCATTAGCCTTCATTAATGCCAATACTTTTTGTTTATTAATGTTAGTTCATTGTGCAACCATGTTAACAGATGCAACGTTTCATTTGAAATATGTATGAGTTAATGTTGATGTTAATGTTAATAAATGCTTTTAGTGGTTTAGTTAGCATTGTACATGTTAATTAACTTATTTGGCTGATAGAATCTTATTGTAAAGTGTTTTTAATAAACATAAGTGTGATGACCAATGTAGTAACCGTAGATTTATAGGAATCCCACCCATGTGACCCTTGGGGCTCTTCTAGATTTAGTATTTAGTATTGAGAAAAGACTGACACCTTTTGCTCTATCAATGTATATTGGATTGCAAGTAAATGCTCAAAATTGAGTTTTTATTTGGTTTGCTTTGGGTAGTGCTCAAACATGTGATGGATATATATGATGTGTCTTTCTTGCTTTGTGTCTCTCTACAGTAAAAGAATACTGCAAGGCCATCTTCCCGTATGATGCAACTAACCAAGATGAGCTGGATTTAAAGGAGGGTGACGCCATTCTTTTACTAAGCAAAGTATGTATGACAAGCTGAGCGACTGTCTACGCTATTATTTATTGTTTTAATTTTACAAGCTTTTGCTGAACAACACAGACAGGTTTTTTTTCTCTTTTCAACATCACGATTTTAGGTTTAAATGTACAGTATCGTTCTAAAGTTTTGTAACCATTCACTAAAACGCCTCTCATGATCTTACTTTGCATAACTAAATGATTGAAATTACATAAGAAAGGCCACAAGTACTTTGAGGACTACTTAAAAGATGCTTGAATGTAAATTTGACTTTTATTCAAAACGTGGAAAAATTGACAATGAGGAAATGTTTCAAAACTATTGAATGGTATTGTATTAAGGAAATAATATGTTTGATGTTCTTTGTAGAAGCTTGATTTGGAAGCTTAAAATATGTTTTTTGTTTGTTTGTTGTGGACAAGGCTGTCAGTAAATATTGTAGTATTCACCAAAAAAGGTGCCTGGCCTATATATTAGTTTATGACCTATGTTTATGTTAAATCCTGTCCTGTAATGGAGTATTTGAACTGCTGTCACTGCATGTCATATGTCAACCTCCCACATCCTCATATGCAAACAGAAACACACTTTTAGTCTAGTTAGATAAGCCCTGTTTAGGCAGCAGTGTAAACCAGTTTGGGTAGTTACCTGTGAAGCAGGAATGATTGATTTCATTCAAACGAGACTGTTCACCAATTAGTTCTCAGTATCAGCCCCCAGTCATTCCTGTCCAGGTCTCCATACTAGTCCAATGTGTGAAAATGCCTGTTGAAACAAAAAAGTTTAAGGAATGTTTTTCTGCAAACTGCAAAAGCAAGATTTATTTATTTTTAACTTTATTCTTACCTGTGATGCATCATAATCATGACTTGGCTTTTCTCTTGCCATGCAAGAACATTCTGTTTTGCCTGTTTTCCACAAAACACCATAAGGGGGCTTTTAGTCTCTTTCATAAATCATAAATGTGCTGTAAGTGTTTGGTTTATTTAAATCAAGAAACATGGAAACTGTTTATTATAAAGCAGTATTTATCTAAGCCTTTAAACAGGAAGCAAATAAGAGGTTGAAAGATGTTTTGCACATGACCTCCATCTAGTGGCAAGATATATATCTGCATTTTGGTTTTGTAATGACATAAATAAAAAAATTAAGAGACCATTTCATATAGGCCTTTTTTCAGAATTTACTATTTATTGCTTTGACTTTAACTAAAATGATCATTTTAGTTTTATTCTGCGAACTACTAACAATATTCTTTCCACATTTCAATAAAAATGTTGTTTCAATTTGCATTTATTTGCAGAAAATGAAAACTGAGAAACGGGTCAAAATAGCAGAAAAGATGCTGTGTATTTTTAGGACCTCAAATATTGCAAAGAAAACAAGTTGATATTCACTTTTTTTCACATGTATTTAGGAAAAGTTCAATTTTTTTTTTTTAATGTGATAATCTGATTTGTTCTCACAGTTTTCATATGTCTTCTCATGCTGTCACTCTTTCACATTGCTGTTGGATGACTTAATGTCACTCCTGGGGTTCTAATTTGGTTGAAAGTCAACAGACACGGGCTGGAATGGCCAAAATACATCTAGAAATGCTGATTAAATGGAAAATGTTATTTTTTCACGGCTGCATATACAGCACGTGCATCATTGGGATTTCTTTTATTACATCCTAGTGTGTATTTAGTTCCTTTTATTTATAATAGTCTTAATAAAACTTGGCCCTATAAAGTCGAAGAAACACCTTAATCTTTTGTTTATAAGCAACGGAATTTGTGTTCAGAGATTTTGTGATGTTGTAGGACACGGGTGAGCAGGGCTGGTGGAGAGGAGAGATCAACGGAAGACAAGGAGTTTTTCCAGACAACTTTGTGGCTCTTTTACTTGAAACAGAAAAAGAGGTAAAACCGTTGTTTGATGTTCACTGCGAGGGTCCTCATTACCTTTTTATGAACTCAAAAAGAAATGTCATCATGCTGTGAAGAAGTATACAGTTTTAAAGCAGTGTTAAGTTATTTTTTAATGGCAATAAAAGTAGTTCTTTCTGTCTTTATGCAGACTCTCGCGTCCAAAGGCTCCATTAAAGCATCTCCTAAACTGGAACCAGAGGAGGTATGAAACATTCTCAGATTCTTTTGTTCAGAAAATCACCTGAGGTGCGGTTCTTATTAGTGCCGGGCATTATGTTTGCAATGGTTTTGCTGGAGAGAAGAAGGTTTTCGCATTTTACAATAATGGCAAAGTCATTTAAACGTTGCAATAACAAACTGTTGTATGGGAATAATGTATTGGCTAAAAAGGTCAAACAAATTATAAAATAAAAGCATTTGAGCGTATATCCTTACTTGACTTGTTTAGGGCCCTATGAAGTACATTTTATTTTTTCCCAAATTCAGTTTTTTCCATTTGAATTTTTCTGGATTCCTTCATTTGCCCCCATGAAAAAATAATTCAGTAAACTATAGTATTCAATTATAAACTATTTAAAAAAACAGTGGATACTTTGAACCATAAAAGGAAAACATCTTTAATAATAGGGTATAATGCCGATAGGCTCGTGGGCAGTGTGCCGGCACGTGGCGCGGTGGCACATCGGGTAGCCTCAGCCTCAGACATCACACCCACGGACCATTGGCTAAACATCTGATGCGTAAGGCACACTTTTCTGAGAACACTTCAGCACATTCAAAGTCGTGCAAAAATACCCCCCCCACAAAAAAAGGGTATAATGTTCTAAACTATTTTACTCAACATTTTTTTTTTGTCAAACATCGAGTTGTTTGGAATTAGCTTAGTGTGCTCGTACACAATAATAACAAAATATAGTAATATTAGTTATTAATATAGTAATATATATTTTTTAGAGTTAAATAATTTACTTAGTGGTAGAACTATAAAAGAATTTAAGGTGGAGGAGGATTCTGTGGTAAAATGTGGGTGTTATAACTTATTACAATTATCCTGACTTTTATTTTGACGGGTGGCCGCAAGGTTATTTGACAGTAATCTGGAGTACATGCAATTTTACCATTTTAATACAGCAAACAAGCAGATTATTTAAATCGCATCTGAATACTTCTAACGTTATTGGTAGCCCAATTTGTATTTTGTTAGCTGTTCAGCGCTACTTCTAGTTAAGAAGTAATATATTTGCCAGATTCCGTGTTATACAGCAAATTCCCTTTATGTGCCTGGATTCTGCGATTCCGTCCACATTTTCCACATCGCGTTAATCACGGAGCCCTTCTTGTTGTGGGTCTCTGTTATGTATTTAATCCCAACTGGAGCATTTAAATCACTATCATTAAACCTCCATGTAAAAGCATGTTTCACAAATAATGCTTCAATCTAGTTTTTGAATTCTTCTTGCTCACCCCGAGGGGGCGTGTTTAACCACAAAACAGTTGTATGCTGTTGCAAAAAGAGACTTGTGTTCCAACATTTGCCAAAGCACCAGCCGTGCCTTCTAGAGAACAAGCAGAAGGATTGTCTGGGCGGAGGGGTCTCCCCTGTTACGCCCATTTTTGCGGAGAAGTTTTCAGATGTTTCACTAAACGGGGTCATTGGTTCATACACTCCCAGCATAACTGTTTGTTTCGGCCTGATTGGCCTGAATGATCGTCTTTGTGCTGCCGTGGTGAGGTCGTTATGAGATGAAGCTCATGTGATGTTTGGTAGAGGTCAGTGGATGGTAAGCAGTGAAATGTGGAAGTTTCTGGCCCTCAGGCAACTCCGGGTGGGCCCGTTGCACAGGGTGGATTGGATGCGAGAAACGAATGATCAATTCTTCATGTAAGCGTGTCTGATGAGATGTTAACCTCCTCATCGGGGTTATGTGTTAAAGGGATATTTCACCTGAAAAGAAAAACTTGTATTTGACGCTTTCTTCGATGGAACACAAAAGATATAATGAGAAACGGTTTTGTGCCCATACAAGGGGAGTCTGTGTTGTTTGGTGACAAACATTCTTTAGAATACCTTTTTAAAACAAAGAAGGGTACATACTTTTAAGGCCACTGTTCTGAAGTTAAGCTTTTTGAGGTTCATTTTCATGACACAGCACTTTAAACATTGAATTTCTAACGGACGTTGTGTAATCTACTTCTATTATTATTTTGCGATGATTGTTTTGTTGTCTAGTAGTCCTGTCTGTATGGCCTCAAGTACTTGTTTTTTCGACCGATATATGCTGCTTAGACGATATTTGAATGCACAAAGTAATTTTACACTGGAAAAGAGATTGTGATCTGTAGGATTTGACTGTTTGGTCTCGCTGTGAGGGATTTGAGCATGACCCCTTCAGCCCTTGAAATTCAGGTTATGTCTCTGATATTCAGCGAAAGGAAATACTTTGGCCTTAAACAGATCCTTTCATAGATACGTCTTTTCGGAGACAGTCTGACTCTCATTTTATGTGAAGCGAGAACTCTTGTCTGACTCTGAACTGACTGTGAAATGTACTGTAATGTCACGACTTATTTCTGTGCTTCATGAGAATCCAGTCCTTTTACTTTTTTGTAAATACATATTTTCCCAAACAACTATCGTCCGATACTGATATTTGTCACTTGTTTACTTAATCGAACCTTTGTCATTAAACAAACCATGTTCAAAAGCACTTGAATTATACAAGCTATTTTCATCAAATCATTTTCATTCAACATGGATCCATTTATAATTTAACAGGCCAACATTATCAGAGATGCACAAAGTAAGATAGAGAATTAATTTTGTTTAGGCAAGTGTTTAATTATTTTAGCCATTGATAAATGTTGAATTATGCAAGAGAGATAATTAGGCAGTACCTATGCATTTATAAACAGTTTTATCGGCCACGCTGTAACCAAAATGCCGAAGGCAGTCAATCAAAAACGGCCATTGAAAGTCCAGTGTATGAGATTTAGCAACCAACGTCTCACTCCATCCCTCCCTTTCCCCTTCGAAGCACTATAGTGGCCGACACAGAACTAAGATGTCGCCAAGATTTTGCTTCTTTCCCGAAAGAGATGATGTATTACAAACAGTTTGTCTGTTTAGGGATACTGTAGAAACAAATGGAAGGGGTGTATGTAGATAGAAATAGCCCATTCTAAGGTAGTGAAAAGATAAGACTTCCTTATGTATGTTTTTTATACACCTCGAAGACTAAATTATGTTTATTATATTTAATTTCTTTCAAAAGAACCTACAAAAAAATTCACACAGCACCTTTAAATGTAATAATATAATAATGTAAAAAATCTCTTTCTCCACAGAAGCCAAAGAAGCCACCGCCCCCCTCCAAGACCCCAGGTATGACGCCACATCCTCGGCACAACGCTATTTATTCTGATCACTTACCTTGAATACATTTTCTCATTATTTCAAGCTTTTGTGAGATTATTGAAGGTATTAAAGAGCTCCAAGCATCATCAGATGTGATTTGATGTCTGAGGTTATTTCTCAGTGACCCACAACCAGTCATGAATGATAACAGCACTACTTGATTTGATTGATTGTTTAGACTTTGGAGAACATGCCAATATAAATGCATCGGTATGTGAGTGGATGAAAACTGCTGTGAGATGACGTGTTGATTTAAGCTGCTTATATAAAAATATTTTTGGTCAAAAATACTAGCCTAACTAAACAAATTCGAATTGATAGAAGAATAAAAACAACATGACTGCTTGAAATTGTAAACACACTTTGCTGGAAAACAATGCCTGTGGGTTTTCATTTCAAGTGCGGGGTGTGGTAAATCTAACAATTCGAGTTACACAGTCAGTCTGCAAATGCAGCGGATGTTGGTATGACCACATCATCCTGACAGCTTTTGAGAAAGCTTGCAGAGAGCTGCAAAGATTTGGCCCAGCTTTCCTACCCACACAGGAAATGCACTGCCTGCATGTTTCCTATTCTGATGTAACGTCGGTCTTATAAGTTGCCTTGTTCTTTTGTTTGTCGTGTATTGAATGTAAAATAGGACCTGAGTAACAGGTGAATAATTAAGATAATATGCTTCGTTTCACAGTTCTGAAACCAGAGGCTCCCATCGCGGACAGGAGGCAACCGCAGCCACGGCCTGATGATAAAGGTAAGACGGTTTGCTGTCTGGTTCCTCAAAACACATGGTCACAGACACTAAAGAAAAACACACTATATATTTCTATTCGCTTAATAGGACTAGGTGTATATATATTAACCTTACTGTCCTTCAAAATCCATGGATGTCCAAATTTGCTGTTCTTCAGGAAATGGAATAAACTTTACAAAAAAACTTTACATAAAAATGACATACTGTGTTTTCAGTACTTTTTAATACTTTTTAGTTGTTAAATATTTGTAAAACCCGTAAAAAAAATAAAGGGTGACTAATAATAATGATTTATGGCATAAGATAAAAATCACAAAATATGGAGATACAAGGTTTTAAAAGAACCGCAGTGATATTATATTGATGTAAATATACTGTAGTAAACATTAGTGTACCGTAGTATATTATAGTTATTACTATAATTTGTTTATATATACTATAGTATTGTGGTATTAACAATAGTGAATTGATAAACTGTAAGATATACTGTTTTATACTTATATACTATGAAATATTAACTCTGATAAGTTTAGAAAACACTAGTTTCTTATTGTTATTGTTGTCTTTTAAAAAAAGAAATGACATGCCTTAAGGGATAGTTAATAAAAAATATGTTATTGTTTATTTGCCCTCATGTCATGTAAAACTTGTATATGAAATATTTTGTTAAATGTCTTGTGGTTAAGTGTTCATACAATGGGGTCGAACATTTTTGGTCACCAACAATCTTCAATACATATTTTGTGTTCTGCAAAAGAAAATACACCCGTTCTGGAAGTGTCTGCGTTGTGCGTAAATGTAAATGTTGCAGGAAACATCATGGCACTCGATAAGTTTGCAGTTATGTTGGCCTTCTAACTTCATTTTGGTCATATTGGCCTGCAAAAGCGTGTCAATGACTTGAAATGTATATAACGAATATTACTATATGTCTGATTCAATGTATAAGCAGATTTTGGGTTTCAGATTTTCAAGTTAATGTGTCTTCTATTTACATTGAGCATCACAAATCGATCGCAGACCTTGTGATGTGACATTACAAATGAGATGAGAGCATCGATTTGAGATGATATAAGAAGGGGTCTATGAGGTGCAAACATCCTGTGAAAATGTCTCCTGACCTACTTTTAGACTTGAAGAACTGTATGTCAGTTTGCGTGCTCGTAAGAGGTTTCAATTCATGCATTAAATGCTGTAGAAGTTGGAATAATCAAGCTTTTAATGCTTTTGTCATGGGTTTCTATTGGTTGCTGAAACCATGGGTAGAGAACAGAGAACCGATAGAGATGTATATCGTTATACAATTTATTTAAGCATATGTTTTCTTTTTCCTTCAAAGCTGTCAAACCCTTGCCGGAGAAACCCGCCAAACCCGCTGCCCCCATCGTACCCCCCAAAAAACCCGTGCCTCCGAGCAAGGCGCTGCTGCGTCCAACTCCCGTCCACAGCAAACCTATCGCTCCATCGCCATCTGTCAAGCAAGTGTGGGTGTCACAAACTATTTCTATATACATTTGATTTTTTTTGACGGTTCATTTTGGTGGTTTTGACAGAATCGTTGCAAAACATCTTTAAAAAATAATCATTAGTTTTATGTACGTATAAGTTGTAGCACTGAATAAAAAAGCAATTTTTTTCTTACTTCTGTCATATTAGTTTCTCATTAGTAAAGACTGCAAGGACTGAATTGCTTATGTCCGATATGGCAGACATCCAAAATGTGCTAGAGGCGGCTTCAGGACCGGAGTCATAGACACTGTGTTATGAGATTTTCTTTATTTATAATGGATGCCTTGCATTTTAATCATAAATTGGCTGACTACTACCTAAACTGCCTTAAATGTTAAATAGTTTAATGGATTATTGTTTAATATATTACATAAATAATACTAAAAAACGTAATAGGTTTTATGGGTTAACTATTCTTTAGGCATTTTTATGTAGCTAGTAACATTACAAATGATTATGACCCAACAGCCACAATGGAGAAGTTCCCCTTATTCGACCAAAGTCGGAGGGCGACCTTTTACCCAGCAAGCCAAAAGCAACAGTTGTGGATGGCATCGAGAAGAATCCAGACGCAGGTAAGTTGATGTTATTTTATGTTGCTTAAACCGCCTACACAGGCTGTGATGTTGGTGTTTGGACTGGTTTTGGCTGTGGGTGTTTGTGTTTGTGTGTGGATTAGTATCATGAATCCCTCACTGGGAGAAGGATTACTCTTGCTGCATGGAGGATAATGGTCCAGATCTGTAGAGCAGGTGGCACGGTTTCAAAAGAACATGAGGACCTCCCATCCTGTACTAATGCGTCCTTCTACAAATCTCACCATGATCTCCCATCCGTTTGTCGCTTCATTTGTGCCTTATTAATATTGCACAGGTTTACCCAAATATGTTTACTTGACTTGTCTGTTTAATAGTAGAGGGCAACGGCACAAATTTGCTTTGAGGGTCTGTTCTGAAAAATCTGTGGGATTAATAAAATGTAAATCAACATATAATCATGTTAGGATAGCTATAGAGAAATCTGTTTATCATCATGTGGTTGTCTGTCCGTTGATGGAAGCCTGCCAGGTTTTGGTTAACATGGAGATGCATTATCGATACAAATCATCGCTGTCGGTTGGAAACCTTATATCTCCTTATCAATTGTTTTTCATAAATCATAGCTATTGGTCAGTCACACTTCATGTTTAACTTTGGTTTATAAAAATATTTAACCAATAAATAGCTTGTCAACTTCGACAACACAGTGTGCTTGGTCATTAAAGTAATTAAATAAATAAAATACAGCATTTTTACATTTTCCTGTAAAGTAGCAGTTTTGGAGAGACCAAGCTTCTGCCCGACAGTCTCGCAATCTCGCAGGAATAGGTAACTATTTTACAATGTGCCTAATTCGTATGCATTTATACAGTCTTATTCATACGTTGTGGTACATTTTGCTTTCGTGCCAGTGACGTTAGGTTTAGGGGTGGAGTTGAGGGGGGCTTTAATATTGCATTTTTCTAATAATCATACGTCTTGGTTCATACGAATTTGCCTCAATGTTAAGAGTTACGAATTCCTGTGAGATCAGGTGGGATAAACATGATTGGTGGTGTCCTCTATGTTTGTCAGGATGTTTAGAAAGCAAAATGCTAAATATTTATCCTGGTAATACGGGCTCTGTTCAAAATATCGATACGATGATACTGCCTCCGTATCGATTCTACTGCATTTATTATGCGTCAAATATTTTGTAACTATTCTTAGTGGTGTAAAAGACCTAATTGTGGTTTATCCCAGCCCCTGAAAATGTATTCATGCAAAGGTTTAGCAAAGTTAGCATTGATTTGTCAGGATAACTTGTAAGTAGTTATGAATGGCAAGTTTCTACATGTAACCCATGATCACAGTTGAATTGCTATTCAGTTTATGTAATTAAAAGTGACCCGTATTGGGATGCCGATCGTATCATGGCCTTGTATCTTGATGCGCATCCTATCGTGAAGTTGTTGGCGATACACTGACCTATTAGTACAGTTACAGTTGATTTTCAAACCTCTTGGCTCAAGTCCTACTCAAAATGTTAACAATTTTTCCCTAGTCATTCTCATGACATTTGAGGACGTCTCCGCTACCTCAGAGAAGTTATCCCACCCCACCGCAAACCGACCAAAGATGCCTGGGAGGAGACTGCCTGGTCACAGAGGCCATTCTGTAAGTAAAAAAAGATTGACCTCGTACTGTATGAGAGGTCACGCTGGATTGTAATGAAATGAATGAATGAAACATTTATATAGCACTTTACTGGGTATGGCTGTACACCCATAGTGCTTTACAATCATATGAGGGGGGGTCTCTCCTCACCCATCACAAGTGTTATGCCAGATGTCAACTTGAATGAAGTCAAGGCTAAAATGTAGTGTGCGTGCACATTACAGTATGTCTTTTGAGTAACTTGAGTGCTTTTTAGAAACATTTGCTATAAAATAAAAAATTAGTGCTGTCAAGCAATTAAAATAATAGTATCGATTAACCCCACATTGTTTCTGTGACATTGATGTTTTTAATATACTTTTACATTCTAATAATTTTCACATTCACGTCGAAATCTGTGATTACTAAAATTCTAGACATATCTAACTTTCTGACATATCTTAAACGGATGCTGCGTTTATTGTGTAAAATATTTGAACGCGTTAATCTAAAAAAAATATGTCGCATGTGTTTATGAGTTAACAGCCCTATAAAAAATATTAACGACACATGTCAATACATTTTTATAAACTATCATCATATGTTATTTTATCATGTATTTTACCACAACATCAACTCTGTATTTCGATTGAGAAAGAAAACATTATATGCTGTGAATGTGAGATGGTTAGTAGTATTAGCGCTATAGCTTTATCATTCATGTAATGTCCCACGCTCTGTAACGTCTTACAGCCGAGCAAAGAGTCTGTCGAGAAACCTGAGAAAATTGAGAAACTGGATGAAGAGGACAAGACATCTTCCTCACAGAAGGTAAAGAAGGGTTTATAGCCCAACATTTACAGTGTTTACATCAAAACTGTCTGTTAATTGAATCATCTTATGTTCTTTTCTATAATTACTAAATGTAATAATCGAAAGCCAACTCAAAGAAATATGCGAGGTTTAATTTTCCTCACCAGAAGATATACCATGAAGATACACCGCAAGGGTTTCTAAGTGAACTGCTCATGAGCCGTTTTGATATGACCTTGATCTGAATTGACCGCTCTTCTCTTTCCTTGTGGTTTTGCATTCTTTGTTAATAATAGCACTGTTCCTTTTACAAGCCGTGTAGTTCCTGGTACCTGTCATATTCCCTGTTTTTTTTCTCAGACAAATTTCTCATCAGCATTACCGTCTCCTGCACCTAAAGCAAGTTTAGCCACCCTAATCGCACCCGAGTCCAAACCAAAAGCTGACAAGGAGGAGGAGAAAAAGGGCTCTGAGCTGGAGGACCTTAAGGCCCAGATGAAGGAGCTGATGCTCTCTGTAGAGTTACTGAAGACACAACAAATGTAAGTAATCAAATTAATGAGGGCATCTTGACTCTTTTTAAAGCTGTCAAAGATTTTTTATCTTATTTAAAGTCTTAAAATAATGTTACTATGTGGAAACAATGGGATAGTTGTATTAAAGTTCAGTGCAGTTTGTTTGTTGATAGTCATTTACCTTATTGAAGGGCTGCGTGTTCTTGAAGGGAGAGTTCAACCAAAAATAACATTTATTTTTTAATTATTTTTCATTTACTCACCCTTGAGTTGTTCCAAATCTGTATACATTTCTTTGTTCTGATTAACACAGAGAACGTTATTTGTAGGAATGCTTGTAACCAAACAGTTCTCTGCCACCATTGACTACCATAGAAATCAAAAGAGCCCCAGAGCCATTTTCTTTCCTACATTCTTCAAAATATCTTCCTTTGCAATTAATAGAAATGTATTCAAAAAAATCTTGAGGGTACATTAATAATCACAGAATTTCAACAGTTCCTTTAAATAAAGTTTTATGTTTTAGCAATGTGCTTTGTCATTTTAATATTTTCTGTTATATAGCAGTTTAGGTTAATTTTAAGTTTTAATTTAGTTTATAAATTACGATAAAGAAATGAGGGTAATTATTTCCTGATTTTAGTGCCTTATCTTAAACTTATGTCATTTTATTTCTAAGTTAACATCTCTAATTTTGTTTAGTTACATTTTTTCTAATTAAGTACAAGCCATATATAAATGAGGTCACGTGGCTTTTTCTATTTAATCAGCAAACATTACTTAATTTAAAAAATATGTTTTTGCACGTCAAAAATTGTTAGATAGAAAGTAATTTTATCCAGCTGCATATTTATATTTTCATTGTTACTCATTTCCGATATTGAATCCCAGTACATCATCTGACTATCTTATAAAAGTTTTCTCGTTCTACTGATAAACATTATGAATGATGGGACACATCTTTCGTCTTGTTTTGCAGGAGAGAATTACATGAACTCAGAAATGAACTGGATGACGAGAAGCTCAAACGTGTGGCTCTGCAGGTACATCCATCTTTACATCAAAGGTTCTCTTTATAGGTTTTTCGAGTCTTTGTATGTGTGCACTACCCTTAGATGCTGGTTCTTAGCATCTCAAGGGTACGCTGTAGTTTAAGCTGATCTTTCGCTCCCACACACCACAGGGGGGATTCCAGGGGGTCTGGCATAGCCCTGGGTCTCCTGCTGGGTATCTGCATCAACCATAAAACTAGCAATTTTGTACCTACTGTCAATCTGCATTCAACAGATGACATGCATAGAGATTGATCATTTCATGTCGCTGTGGCCAAATGTGAGTTGATCGAAAACATATTGGCCCAGAAAAAAAATATTTTCAGTTTTTCCGAATTTTCTATTTATTGTTGTGAGTTTAGGTAAAATATTCATTTCGGTGCTGTGAACTACAAAAAAATATCCAAAATTTCTAATAAAATAATTGTTTTCTTTGCTGTTATTTGCAGAAGATTTAAACTGGAGAAACAGGGCAAAATAAAACAAAATTTACTTTGTAATTTTTAAGATCTTAAATACTGCAAAGTATACAAGTTCATATTCATTTTTAAGAAATATACCAGTAAGATTTTAATTTGTTTTATTTACAGTACGTGATAACCACGGTTTTCATGTGTCTTGTCACATTGCCGTTTGGATGACTTTGTTACTCCTGAAGTTTGATTTTTGTTGAAATTCAACACACACCGGACTGGAATGGCTACACTACATCGAGAAATACTGATTAAATTAAGATTTGGAATAGTCTTTTAAGTTTTCTTACTGCATTTACACACAGTGAGGCATTTTATGAAACTCCTAAACAATAGCATTACATTTGGTGCACAACCCGTCCTTCATCATTTGTGCTGGAATAATCCCTGATATTCAAACATCATAATGCTGTTGTGTTGAATATGAGCACAACTCCTCACCATGTAAAGAAAAGACTGTTTACTGTACCGTTTTATTTTTAGATGGAGATAGAAAAACTGAAGAAGATTGTACAGTCAACGTGAAACCTGGCACCAATCTGGACTTGAAGCTCCGCTGTAATGTCACGGGTGAAAAACGACTCCAGCTGGAGGGACAAATGTCGTTTTTACACTTACTGACTTCTACAAATTGTAAGATTCACATATTTGCACATAATGAGTTTTTCTAGGTCTAGAAAAGTGTAATTACATCAGATGTATATGTTTGTTTGTTTCTTTTTTTTTGCCAAGAAAACATGATTGAGGCCTTACTTAACTACTGTGCTGAATATGCAATCTCCGTACTTATTGACAAGTGCAGTGGATTATGCATTTAATACTACTGAGTCTGTATAAATGAGGGTGGATTATGTCATTTCCTTGTTTTTTATGACATGGGTTAGTTTTTAAAGCAAACTGTTATGCTCTCAGCAATGCTCTTGTCTGTATTAGCTTCTTTTGATGATTATGTATGGCATACTCTTGTTTGCAAAGTGATGATGTATTCTGTTGCCGTTTCGAAAGGGAGACATTTTTTTCTTTTGTTGTTTTCTAACATTCCTATCCAGGGTAACACTATTGTGCCTGTTAAGATTTTTACAAGTGTTAATACTGGGAGCGCTCATACTATATAAATATATATATATATAAATATATATGTGTATACTTAGATTTACAGCATGATATATATTTTTATGGTCTGATTGAGACATCATAATGACAAATGTACTGGGATTGTTATCTGTGTTTGGTTTAAAACGTGCATCGCCACAAGAAAAAGATCTTATAAACGCGGTGTCATTTCACCAATGACATGCAATCAATTCATAATTTAAATCCAGTTTTAGACCTAGTGGTTTTGTCCTACTGGACCAATACTCCCGAAAATCATGTTGAAATTTTAATGATCCACTTTATTTTTTTTGTGTTTTGTCATCTTTTACATTATAAAGAAACATACCAGACAACTTTGCTTTACTCCAATAATGTTCCAGTCTTGGTAGCATGTTTCTACATCACAGCCTGCCGGTACCTGTTTCAAGATGACTGGTTGGCTAGTTAAAACATCTGGTTTATTCTGATGGGACTCAATTTGTTAAACTCACCTCTGGAGATGGAGGAAACTGTCTCTCGGTGGAAGAGACGAAGGCCAGTCAGCCGGAAAGACACGATGAGAAAAGACAGATACCAGGTGTAGAAAATAACCAGTGAAATTTATTTATTTAATTCCTAAACTCTGATTGGGCTTTTAATAGTAACCAGAATGTATGTATCAACAAGTGGAGTACTGCATTGCTCAACAAACTCAACTTGAACTCGAGTTTGTCTTAAACCCAATAAATGAAATGCTCTCAGATACACAGAAAAGTGTTCCCGTTCTTTAGGCTTTGTTAAAAAGCTTACATTTCCTTATGTTTAAAAAATCCTAAATAAAAGCATTCCTGATCAGGGATTGTTTTAGCGAGCAAGGAAGTGAGGAAGTGAGCGAGCAAAGAATCGCATGCTGCCCTTTGTTGACGCAGTTGGATGAAATTTATCCTTAAAGCAATAAACAAACATCTCTTTGATTTCCATCTCTCTCTGTAAAATGAATATGTTCTTGTGCAGATGTTTTGTTGTATGTAGCTACTTCAGAAGATAAAGAACATAAAAAATGTGTGTCGTATGAAATGGGAAACACATTCCAGTTTCTTTCTGAAGATCTGTTGTGCATTCGTCATCTCTTAAATGATCTTGTTTACATGATTTCCTGAATTGCATGAACTGAGATTTTTTCCAGGCTAAATAAATGTGTTTATTTACAGATACTGCTATGGTTGTTATTAATTAGATGTGCGATTTCACAAATCATGTCTGAAATTAAAAAAAATCTTTTCATTTGAAAAGGTTAATTTTGCTGAGTTTAAAAGAAAATTTCCACCTCAAGCAAAAATCGCCCTTCTAATATTTATCCTAATATTTATAATAGTGGTCAACAAGTGTTGGCAGTTCAATGGTTAGTACCTTATAAAGTAACAAACATCACACTTGGTTTTGAAACTCTGAAGCACGAAATTAGATCATTTGAACCCCATTGGGTAAATTCTGTTAGTTTTGGTTTTCCACTTAAAACAATGGTGGATTATTTAAGCCCATGAATATGAACAGACCCAACCGTTGTTTTAAATACAAATAGAAATATAAAATGTACATCAATTGATGTTAGCACGTTCTTTTAAAAAGTGTTTTTAGAAAGAAAAATCTTAATTCGATTTTTGCCCTTTTACCACTAGGCTAACAAATATATCATCTTAATATTGTAGGAGCTCATTTCGTGCCATTTTATAAGAGTTCCCCTCTTGTCTTGCTGAGAAATGTTAATGAGAATCAGAAAATAAGGAGAACGTTTTATTATTAGGCACTGAAACAGGTGACCAAGGGCAAAAGTCTTATGGAAACCCTCCAGCCTCCAGAGCCAAAGGAAGACCAAATCCAGCAAGATGAGCCATGCGAGTCACACTTCCATCTGCCAACATACATCTCAACCCATAGTGTCTAAAGCTATGCATGAGTGCATGTCTGTCTCCTAAGGCTATTTTCACTTTCAGCTCTAGCCATGCTTACACAATTCAGCATTGACGCTGTTGACAATTCTCAGGCACTCAGACACTGTTTACAATTTACATTAAGTCATTTAGCAGGTGCTTTTATCCAAAGCGACTAATAAGTTTGGTAAACAATTGAACCAATTGGGTCAACATTATAGGACAGCAAGAAGCATAAGTGCAATAAGACACGTCTCACAAAGCCTGCTACAGTGTACAGAGCCAAGGTTTTATTTATTTATTTATAGATAGAGTTTATAAAAAGTTTATAAAAGATATAGAAGTCAGATATGATCGGTCAGGTGTTGACGAAAGTTATGTGTTTTCAGCCGATTCTTTAAGACGGCCAGAGGATCGGCTGATCTTGTAGCAGCAGGAAGATCATTCCACAACATGTGGAACCGATCCAAAGAAGGTTTGTTAGAGTGATTTTTGCCTTTTTGGGATGGCAGCACAAGGCAGAGCATAAGGATCTGATAGGTACATAAGTCTGCATAAGTGAATGAAGTTAAGGGGATGCCAAACCAGTGGTGGTCTTGACGGCCAGGAGCAGAATCTTGAATTTGATGCAAGCAATTATAGGGAGCCAATCTAACTTAATGAAGAGAGGGGAGACTTGTGCTCTCTTCGGTTCATTGACGACCACTCTTGCCGCTGCGTTCTGGATCATCTGTAGAGGTTTCGTTGTTATGTCAGTCTGTGTCTAGATTTTGAATAGCAATTGAACTCTTTCAAATAAAAGGAGATGTTAGGAACGAGTAGGGAATTATTTCTTGTGTTGTAGTGAAAAGTTGCTCGTTTGATTGCTAATGCAATACAGTATTTACATTTAAGTGTCAGTGTATTTTGCATGAATGTAGCTGTTAAAAAATCTGAAATGGCCTTTTCATGCAAATTGGGTTCGTCAGGTGGTTGCTGTTGTTACAATTTGAAAATAGCAAAAGATTTTGAATAAAGTTTGTTTACTGCAGAAAATATGCTTTGGCTGTGACATGTTTGTTGAATTTAGTTTCCAACATGTCCTTTAATACTGCATATAACCAAATCAACTATTCTTAGATGACCTTTATTAGTTTAATACTTTTATCTTATAATTTCTTTTGTAATATTTAGATATTCTTTTACATAAGCCTGTGTATGGTGTCATAAATAATAGTTAAAGCTGATCAAACATAATTATATGATCATATCTCTGATGTACTTCTGAAATCTCCTATCTTCATATTTGGTCATTTTAATTTTTTGCCATAAATCATTTTTATAACTCATCCTTTATGTTGTCACTGGGTTTTGCAAATATCTAATCAATAAAAAATACAAGTACAGTGTCTCACCGTTTATTGAAAAACAGCAAATTTCAAGGTCCAGGGTTTTGGAATGACTGCGGCGATATGATAACAATTATGATGAATACATTTTTCATAATTCATTGGAATTTATTTATTTATCAAATCGTTTTGAAATTATTTTCCTGTGATTTTACTAAGGAAAATATTTGTATGGCGTAATTGGTTGAACCGTGTGACCTTTCTTTATTAATTTCATCCATTCATTAAGTGCTTCCTTCAGGGAAGAGAAGCGAGGTCTGTGATGTGCACACACATCAACAGTATAATCCTTTAGTTAAAGGCTTGCTTCATTTTTTAAGTCAGCTGACAGCTTATGATCTCATGTTATGGCATTTTTATAGAGTTGCTTTGTGTTCTTTCCTAGAAGTCTTTCTTGAAACAAACTCATGACTTTCAATAGAGTCGAATATGGTAATTTGCAAACCACCTATTTAATTACTATACTGTTTAATCTCCTTATTTCTGTAATTTTTTTATTGTGTCAAAATAAGAGTATTATAATTGTAAGCTTAATTTACAGATGTATTGACAAGCAGCATTATTTTAAAAACATTGTTGGTGTCATTCCTTTGAGACCCTATGTCAAAGCTTATATCCGTCCCATCCTAATACATTTGTCTGTCCATGATCCATAAGACCACTCAACTGTGTTACGATATCAAGCTGTTACCTCTTAGCTTTAACGATTGAATTTTCCAATGGTTCATCTTGAGATATTTTCCCACTTTACTGCAGTTCATGAAAACTGACTGTGACTGAATGCAAATTATTTCATATTTTAAAGGAACTTATCATCTTTTTATTTTGTTTGTCCAGCGACAATGGTCTGCAGCATATCTCTGCAGTTAGTATACCTTTATTTTGGAATATAATAGGTCATGCTTTTTAATCGCTTCTAACCACCCTAATGTGGCCAAGGCCATTACATAGCAAGTGCAGATTTTTGACCTACAGGTTTGCAGTTGCTATAGAAATATTAAAAGGTGAGCTGGACATCTATTGTGAAAAATGGAAATGGAGCTCAAAGCAACTCCATGAAAGGGACTAAACGACAACAAAGACAAAACATTTGTGACCCTGGATCACAAAACCAGTCTAAAGCAGGGGAACATTTTTAGGAAAATCCAAAATACACTCACCTAAAGGATTAGGAGCACCATACTAATACTGTGTTTGACCCCCTTTCGCCTTCAGAACTGCCTTAATTCTACGTGGCATTGATTCAACAAGGTGCTGAAAGCATTCTTTAGAAATGTTGGCCCATGTTGATAGGACAGCATCTTGGAGTTGATGGAGATTTGTGGGATGCACGAAGCTCCCGTTCCACCACATCCTAAAGATGCTCTATTGGGTTGAGATCTGGTGACTGTGGGGGCCATTTTAGTACAGTGAACTCATTGTCATGTTCAAGAAACCAATTTGAAATGATTCGAGCTTTGTGACGTGGTGCATTATCCTGCTGGAAGTAGCCATCAGAGGATGTGTACATGGTGGACATAAAGGGATGGACATGGTCAGAAACAATGCTCAGGTAGGCCGTGGCATTTAAACGATGCCCAATTGGCACTTAGGGGCCTAAAGTGTGCCAAGAAAACATCCCCCACACCATAACACCACCACCATAATTGCATTAAGGAGAAATTGAACAGGTGTTCCTAATAATCCTTTAGGTGAGTGCACATTGTATGCGTCAAAATGATAGATTTTCTTTAATAGAAAGAGCTTTTTATTGCCAAGTGTGCTTAGACACGCAAGGAATTTGTCTTAGTGACAGAAAATTCCAGTGCACCTACAGGTTAAAAGTGACAAGGCACAGGTAAAGAAACTTAAAAAATAAATATGTGAGAGACAATACACATTTGACAAAAATGACAATATTAGACAAAAGGACAATAGACAGTATTGTAAGTACAGATGTGCTATATAAAAATTATACTGTGTTATATCCAACACAATATTTAACATCAGTCGAACCTTTTGGTTACATAAATAAATTATAAATGAAAAGTCAGTGGAAAGATAAGGTTACAATCAGAAATCACTATAAAGAACCTTTGACAAATATGATTATTTTTGTCAAAAATGTATTTGTCATGTACTTTATGCTGCGCTGGGAATAAAAACTAATTTGCTCAATTTTTTGTAACAATATTCAAAAGCAGATTTACTTAATTTTTGTGGCGTTCTTTGTGAATTTACTTAACAAACAGTTAATTAACATAAAAGGTTCTTAAGAACCTTTCTGCTTCACAATGGAACCCAAAATGGTTATGTCATCACTGTGAAGAACCTTTTAGGGACCTTTTTTTTAAGAGTGTAGTTGTTTCTTATCAGCATAGGTCCTAATTCTAATCAGTTATCTACAGTAATGTTTTTTCTGCAGATATAGTTATAGGATTATCTTCATACAGACTGAGACCCCACGAGAAAATGTTACAATTTAACACTTATGTTTTCCTTTTTATTATATATTTAGTATATTATATTATATCAGGTCGATACTTGGAGTGAAAAGTTTTGTGAAAACAAGATATTATATATTTCTTTCTTAATCAGAGTGGACACCCATGACCAAAATATTTTCACAGAAAGCACATTGATAATTGTAGGGAAAATGTTAGCTAAGCAAATAGCATCAGTATTTAAATATACTTATGGTCTTCTCATATTCCTTTTGACGAACTGATTTAAACCTAAAATATAAAGCAGTCCAAAGATGCTTAATACTATTCAATGTGTTAGTCCTACCATTTATAATATTTAGCGTATTAGAAAGCGTAACTGTCTTTAAGAAATGGCTATGACATTTGTTCTTTGTTGGAACCGGTTAAGAACGCTACCGATTGCACACATTTACCCTGCATGCACTGTGTGTCCCTATCAACAAAGACTTCCAGCTCCACAAACAGACATGTGTGAATAAGGTTCCTTCATGCATGAGTAATAGGTCATGCTTTTTAATAGAATAATGTGGCCAAGGCCATTACATGGCGAGTGCAGGTTTTTGACCCACAGGTTTGCAGTTGCTATAGAGATATTAAAGGTGAGCTGGACTTCTACTGTGAAAAATGTGAAAAACGAAAAAGCAGTGCAAAGCAGTTCTTGTAAATAAAAGGTGCTTAATGATGACAAAGACAAAACATTTGTGCCCTAGATCACAAAACCAGTCTTAAGAAGCACAGGAACATTTTTAGTAAAAATCAAATACATTGTAAGGGTGCAAATTATACATTTTCTCGTATGCCAAAAATCATTAGGATTTCAATTAAAGATCATGTGCCATGAAAAAATTTGGTAAATTAAATGCCATAAATATATGATAACTTTATTTTTGTGAGTGGATGGCCCGCTAAAGTCCCTCTGATTAACTTCAAAGGCAATTTTCTCAATATTTAGATTTTTTGCACACACTTTTTGTAATAAATTGACAAAAAAAAGTGTGTCAAGTATTTTTCACACAGTTTTTAAAAATAAATGTACTTAATTTTTTTGGGCAGTTTATGCGAATTTACTTTAAAAAACTGTGTGCAAAAAATTAAGCAAATTAACACAAAAAATTATTTAAGTAAATCCTATATACTCTTAAATAAAAGGTACTTCAAAAGGTTATTTGATGCCACAAAAGAACCTTGCATTTCAAGAACCTTTCTGTTTCACAAATGCTTCTTTGTGGCAAAAAAATGTTCTTTAGATTATAAAAAAATTAGAAAGAACCTTTGGCGGCATGTTTCTTTTTGGAATCAAAAATGGTTCTTCTATGGCATCACTGTGAAGAACATTTTAAGCACCTTTATTTTAAAGAGTGTAGTTGTGTTTTTATAGCATGGGTCCTTAATATAATCAGTTATCTACAGTAAAATGTTTTCTGCATATAGTTAGAGGATTAACTTCTTAATGACTGTGTTCAAAAGTCTGAGACCCCACGAGAAAATGTTCCAATTTAACACTAATGTTTTCTTTTTTATCATGTTATCAGGTTGATACTTGGTGAAATGTTTCGTGAAAACGTTACTTGAATTTCAATATCTCTTTCTTAATCACCGTGGACACTCATGGCAACATATTTTCACAGAAAGCACACTGATAATTGTTGGGGGATTATTAGCTAAACAAATCGCATCGGTTTTAAAAATAACTATATTGTCTTCTCATTTTCCTGACGAACTGATTTAGTCCTAAAACATAAAGCAATCCAAAGATGTGTAATATTATTCAATGTGTTAGTCCAACCAATTTATAATATTCAGTGTATTAGAAAGCGTATTTGTCTTTTTAATCCCACTTTTATTCGGTGAGTCTGGTCTAAAGGAGCATTTGAGTTCCTGAATCTTTATGAAATGTATATTGTTATATATAAATGTTTGTTCTATATAAGAACCGGATTAGAAACGCTACCGATTGCACACATTTACCTTGCATGCACTGGTGTGTTCCTGTGAATGAAGACTTCCAGCTCCACAAACAGGCATGTGTGAATCCGCTAATGCATTTTTCTGATCTGTTTTCAACACTTTGTATGGTTTTCTACACAAACTGCCATTAAAGGTGGGAATGGATTTTTTTTCCTCATATTCCACGGTGTCCTGTTCCATTTTTCTAACAGTGTCTTTTTTTTAAACTCTGTGATTTTTTATAATCAATCAGTGGAATAAATTGTGAAGGAAGTTCGTCCTTTTAAATTCAAAAAGATGAACACAATGAAAAATGCTCAAATGTGTTTTTGTTTCATTTTACTTTGTTTTCTTGAGCGATCTGTTAGGTCAGGAGGTCTGTTAGAATGCTGTGTGAAATCATGAAGGTTTTTCCATGACAACCAAATGTGTCTGTATGACCCCATGTTCTGGTCTTTAACCTGGATGTTCAATGTTCACTTAAAGGTAAATGGCTAGAAGAGAATCTTTGACGTAATCAACTCTTCCACTTTCAGCACTTTCTATCTCTTCGACATTGTTTTTAACCAAGGACACCTCAAGGTTCACCAAAGTTGAACGTATTTGCTTGATTTAACAATTATGAAATGTAAAATTTTCTTGGCTTACTTGCTTGCTGAGCCGCCCGTCACATTGTGTATTGAATTGAAAATCTGAGGGGATATCCTTTCATGATATACTCACCCTTATGCCATTCTAAACCTGTATGACTTTCCTTCTTCTGCAGAACACAAAAGAAGATATTTTAAAGAGGGGTTATAAGCAACCAACACTGGGCATCATTGACTTCTATTGGAAGGGAAATTCTTGAAATAAATCTCAGGAAATTTGAAACAGCCAACCATCAGATGTCTGAAGTGGGGAAAAATCGCACATTGCAAAATCAATCTCAAAAAGAACCCATTACACAAGATTACAGTCTATTGCGTATTCACACAAAACTGTTCTGTTCATTTCTCTTCAAGTGCTATAATAAGTGGATGTGTGGATATTATGTTCCTTTCAGAAATCACTGACAAACACTCCAGTTTGATTGCATTGATCTAGAGCACATGTTCCTTTAGCAATTTCTACATGTTTACCAAAATCCTCTAAATCCACAGCCAATGGATTTCATAAATCTCTTTATTATGATCCATTAACATAACACATATTACCATAATCCAGTATGAAACTACACTATTTACATGAACAGATTATGTGTTCACAGATTAAATCCCCTTTTTTATCTCAATGATTGTGTCCGTGTGAGCATATGGACCAATAAAATTCAAACATCTACCTTTCTAACCAGCGGACTCATAAGTTTCATGTGTGCGTGAGATACACAGCGTACAAATTCAGTCTGTCTGGAGGCAAAAGAGATGTAGAAAACATGTTTTTATTGGCTCCGAGGTCATCCTTGGCCGAACAGGAGGAAAGAAAGTAGCAAAGGGCGTGTGAATTTGTGCTAAGTCATGCAAAAATAGGAAAGGCAGCTACCGGCCAGCGCTTGTGTAAATGGCAGGGAGACTGCATCTGTGACCTTCATCCATTGAGCGTGCGCAAAATATGGTCCATATTTGTTACTTGCCAATTATAGTTTCTTTCCTCAGCAGCAGCTGAAAAGACAGTATCTGCAATCCCAAATTTGCATTAAATTGCATTTATGCATGTGGAAGATAGTTTTCCCCTATAGGCCCATTTGTTTATTTATGCATTTTTACAGGTGTTTTAAAATATGATTGTGATCCAACATGCTTATTTCCAACAATTATTTAACATAATTTTAAATGGTTCAAAGTTATGTTTTTTAGTTTCTCATTTATATTCGCACAATTATAATTGTATTATAATTTATAGATGTTTATAAATGTTTTTTGTTGATTTATTATATCTATAATTGCCTTTTTCCTTCAATGATCTAAAATGCATTTTCTATAAAGCTCCTTTGTAATAAATTAAATGATGAAAAGTGTTGAAGAAACAAGTTTGAATTAAAATGCAAATCATGTCTTTATAAAGAAGTTTAAAATTCTGAAAGAAGAACCCTTATTTGTAACCTTCAAAATCACATCATATTTCACATGAAGAAACGAAAGTTCACCACGAACAAGCGGAAATCTCCGTGGGTTACATATAGCGGTCATCTATAATTGACCCCTCCATCCCAAACAAGGGGGCGGGGTTTAACCGCTCATTATGCGTGTGTTTTGGTCCAGCCTCTTTGGAGGAAACCGAGATGGTTTGTATGGATTTGTAACCCGTCGCTTACTAAGATCTCTCACTTTACACCAGGACTACCAGACGCGCGCTCCCTCCTACACATGAGCTCCAGAAATCTTGTGCATTACTGCGTTTTGGTTTCCCAGCAGTTCAGATCAAACTAGTTTGAAGGATCGTGTATAAAAATCACAATCACCTCCGGATAAAGAAGTCAAGCAAACAAGCGTTGGATAACAGAAGGAAAGATCACCGGCGCAGTGCGTGTTGTAAGCGAAGACGATGAAGAGGATATCAACTCAATTTTAGCATCACTGCAAAAGTGCACAAACCCATCGGGATGCTTTTACAATCACAGGTAAATATTTGCTCTTCAATAATGTATTCTACATTCCCAGTGAGTGGCATCATTTTGACACCTGTCGATAGCTTGCGCAACTGTGATCTTGTGTTTGCGTTACAGTATTTTGTATTCGTATGGACACGTCACAAGAATGCTGTCTGTAAATAAAATATCACTTATTGAAGGCATACATCACTTTAGGCTACATTCTAAAAGACCTATTTAGACTGCAGTTCCACGTGATGACTACAAAGCTATCATACATAGTTATGTACAAAGAAGTGCCACAAGCAACGCTTTGGTTTCATCTGTTTGGTTTGATGTTGCCGCTTTAGGAGAGTTATGAAACATGAAATATGAACGTCAATTGTTCTCATCAGAAACAGATTTTTTTTTTTAATGTGTGATACTGTTATTAAAACATATTTCACTATACAGGTTGTTACTGCCACTTATGTTAAATTGATTTTTTAAAATATATACATTAAACGTTTGATAAGTGGCATCCAGCCAGCCATCACAAAAGAGAAAAGAAGGTTTTTATTCTCCTTACAAAAGAGCAATTATGGCCTTCACTGTGCTATTATTAAGAAGTCACATTATTTCTCATATTAAGTGTAGTGGTTTGTAGGTGTGCTCAGAAAATATCTTGTAGCCTATGACTCAGTTTTTTTATAAATAAAACATGAATCTGGTAGTTAGACCCGTTGAGTGTATTACATTTTTAATCAGTTTTATTGAAAGGTCTTATTCTTTACTTTGGCAATGTCATTTAGAAGCTACATGTTTCTTATAGAAGACTTATATTGTCTATATCTGCCAATAAAAATTTTCCAGATTCCAGATGAGTTGCGCATATAATAAGTGTGCTGCACTACGGAGAACAGCATTATTGCGAGCTGATTTGCATTATGGTAAAGTAGGGGGAAAAATGAGTTTTAAGAAAATCTGATGAATCTGGATTGTCTCATTTCTAGTTTGAAGCAATTGATTGACGCAAAGTGACATAATTATACCGAACTAACCAATTCAGACATAATGTCTTAAATGCTTTCACAGCAGACATAATGTCATTATGTTTATGTAGCCTTCCCTTTTTAGTTCAGTAATCCTCTCTTGCGGCATTATCCACTTTTCATTTCATTACGCACTACATCAAAAACAGATAATCTGGGGGAGGGGGAGAGGGTGTGTGGTTTAGTAACCTCTCACTTTTTGTAATATTCTAAAATCACGTGTTAGGAGTTGCAGAACCGTGTTACCTAAAACACGGAAGTGTGACGAATGCAACATCACCTCTGATCTCCCGTGAGATGATTGTAAAATCTGTGTGTCACCAGAGAGTCCAGTGAATGCTCATTACGTTAAGCTTGTGCTGTTTGCTCTCCATAGATCACCTGCAGAGACCGACAACGTTCGCGAAAAACTCGAGTGTTGTTTTAATTGTTTTGTGAACAACTTTTGTACGTGTCACATACTATTATCAGGAGATCGTTTACATGCAAACAGTTCTGCCGTTCTCGTAGGCTGCTATTTTCTCTGCATGGTGTTAACCCCACTGAGAAAAAAATGCAATACATAATTCAATGAAATATTTATTAATTTATGAAAATTATTTTTTTAAATTGAGGACATTTATCCTTGCAGTTGTAATAAAAGACTGACTGAATCAATAATTATCCATCACTGTCTCACACAATCTTGTCCATTCCTTTTCTGTCCAGTGGTCAGTCAGAAAAAATGGTATAGTGCACAATATTTTTTATAATGGCTGTGTTTGGTTAAAAGCATCCATTAAACGCCTTTTGAGAGGAATGGTAAAGAAGGAATGCTGTAATATCGTGTACGAAAACGCAGAGTTGTGCACAAATCCCGACAGTTTCTTTGCTTGTTAAGCTGCAAATGTTGTTTCTTAGAATTTCTTGAGAAAACTTGCATGCATTTTGGTTTTAAAGAAAGAGACTGAAATTATTTTTGGTTTACCCAATAATGAAAAATTATGTCATCAATGAACCTAATCTCAAGTTTTTCCAAACCTCTATGAATTTCAATGTTTTGCTAAACAAAAAGAAAGATATTTGGAAAAATGTTTGTAAGTTCTTGGCCACCATTGACTACCATAGTAGGAAAATGTGCTGTATATATTTAATTGTTCTGCTTAACACAAAGAAAGATATTTAGAAGAATGTTTGTAAGCAAATAGTCCTCTGGTACTATTGACTCTCATAGAAGAAAACTACTATGGCAGTCAATGGTGGCCCAGAACTATTTTTATATACCTTCTTTGTGTTCAACAGAACAAATAAGTTTATACCATGTTGGGACAAACTTAGGGTGAGTACATTTTTGTAACATTTTGGGCAAACTATCCCTCAACTGATTGTCGGCATATCCCCTACAAACCTCGAAATATAAATAAAAATATGTAATAATACAATAACAATCTAAACCATTTCATATCCCTCTTAAAAGATGCTAAACCTAGTTCTTTTGCTATCGTACCATGATTCTTAATGCTCATAGTCGCATACATTTGCTGCATATGACCCCAAGACCTGTGATAATTTTTTTGGCTGCAAGCTACCCACCAACTAAAAAACACTGATCTTAGACATATAAAAAATCAATAGGTGAAGGAAATAACTGATCAAAATAAAACCGATGGTAATCTTTTGGTGAAGCATCATTGAAGATATTGCTCAGTAATGACCCTGTAAACACTTACATTTATGCATTTGGCAGACGCTTTTATCCAAATCGACTTACATTGCGTTTATATATTTATACATATACATTGCAATCCCCTGGGATCGGACCCACAACCTTGCGTTGTTAACGCAATGCTCTTACCACTTGAGCTACAGGGAAGCAGGAAATGTACATGCTGCTCATGTAGGATTCTAACCGGTGTGTAATGTTATAAATTTGAAGATCTGCCTTAAAACCTGAAAATTGCCCATATATCCATCAAAGTGTCCTATAAATCTGAAATATCCCAAATTCATAAGCACCTGCATGTCATCTCACCATTCTTGAGCTTTAGAGTGTTAGCTGGAGGTTTTGTGGATCACAAAGCTCTTGAATATGGCCCTGCTCCGGCACATGTGGCACACTGAGCTAAAAGACACGTTCAAGTGCTTAATCTGAACATCTTTTCTTATTCCCCGTGGCAGTTTATCACATTCCTCAGTGTTTCTAATGGAGAATGAGACGTCAGCACCCTCGGGCTATGTACCGCACTATCTTCTTCTAGGGGATCCCTTTGCCTCCAAGCTTTCCAAGGAAGCGGACATAGTGGCTGCATTCTACATCCTCGTCATTGGTGAGTGTGAATATCTACTAAGCTTTAATATTGTATTGGTTTATAAAAAATAGACATTGCTAATAAACAATCTAGGGAGTATTTCAAAGGCACATGCAGGAAAGGATTGATTCAATATACTTTGAAGCATGTGCTTTGTTCGTTGATTATGAATATGGACCATAAAATAATGTAATACATATTCACGGGCACACCATGGACAATTATTGAATGTATTCATGCAGATTTTATGTTTTAATCTAAATTTGTCAGTTTGGATTGATCTATTTAATTTGCCAGTCATTGATTGACAGTAAGACATCTGTAGGACACATCTAATATTAATATTTAATGCTTTTGTTTGCAATAAAAATGTTCTGCAGAAAATAGATCAATATAAGATAGAATTACTTGATAAAATGAAACCATTCCAAATTTTCATTCAATCAGTGTTTCTTAATGTGTTGCGGTCATTCATCAGTTCTTGATGAATTTCAGCAAAATTAAACCTCAGGAGTGTCAGCCAACATAAATGTGAAAAACTGACAGCATGAAGACACAGGAACACTGTGATAAAAACCCAGGTTATCACATAAAAAAATATTTTTGAACTTTACTAAATACATGCACAAATATTTTATGCCTAAAAGTGAAAAGTTCCTTTGCCGTATTTGAGGTCTGAAAAAATACAAAGAATCTTTTCTGCAATTTTCACCTGTTTCTCCTGTTTACATTTTATGCAAGTTAACGCAAATAGAAAGAAACAAAAATTGTATTTAAAATTTGCCAGAAATATTGTATGTAATTCACAGAATGAAAAAAACAGATAATTTTATCTAAACATATACCTAGTATAAATTGTAAATTTTAATAGCAGAAATATAGATTTTAAAAAGCCTCTTATTACAATATACATATACTGTATATATAACCATATATATGAAGAGTTTGGTGTTAGTTATTATGGCTTAAATCAAAACAAACTAACTGTTGTTTGATTTATTAGATTGCACATTAAGACATGACATGATTTTTTTTCATTTTGGAACCAAACTGGTCTTTGTATACATGTCTGTAAAATATTACACAGAACAATTACAGTATTTCCACATTATGGGCTTACAACTAATGCAGACCTTTCTTTGCTGTAAATCCTTTGGCAAACAAATGCACAAATATTTGTCATGCCAATAAAACATCCTAAAACAGAAATCTATAGCTGAAAGAAGCAATTCTCGCAGTCTCTAACAGAATGGTAGAAATGCCCACTCATTAGAGTTTTTCAGAAAGCAGTTTGATGTTCTGCCAGTACATTTCTTGTGCACTATGGTTTTAGAAAAAAAAAATCAATTTTCAATTCACCTATCTCTCTCGAAGCGGATTCCTTGTTGCCAAGGTTTCAAAACAATTCTTATATGACCTAGAAAATTGTGAACATATTTCCTTGCGATTGGAAAACACCAAATCAATAATTGTCCATCTCTGTTTGTCAGACTGTCTAGTCTTTTCCTTTCTGTCCAGTGGTCAGCGAGAGGAGATGTGTTTGAGCTAGACTGTGTTAGAACCAGACAACAGTAAATAACTTCTGAGGGTTCTTGTTGCTCTTCTGATAGAGCCAAGACTGAAGCATTTGGTAAATGCACATTCATAAATAACTTCTCTGTGTTAAAACTTTAATCTGTAGCTTTTGCCTTCCTGTCACCAACTTTGTTTGACACATACAATTGCGTCTTTATGTGTGATGAAAAACAAGTGAGGTTTACGGTCGTATCAGAACCGATAAATTATAAATCATTATTATTATCTTACCATTGTGGATTGGGTTGAGGTAAGGAGACCTATTTGTAATTGTATTATGTTTCTTTTTAACCAAACAAAGAAATTACTTTTGTAGCTTTAGGGTGACCTACAGTTAAACCAATGCCTTGCCAAGTGAATCAAATTGAACAATTAAAAACTTTCAGTTTATGCCTAAATTGCTTAATATTTTGGTCAACAATCTCAAAACCACAAACCGTAGAAAGAATGTATCAGTTGTTTCAATGTGTGCCATTCACGTCACATCTATTCATGATCATATGAGGACAGCAGACTGAAAAATGAAAGAGTTCATTGAATTATTCACTGTCGCATCAAATAAACCTAATTTGCTAGTGGGTCACTCAAATGAGATAATATGCTAGGATATGAAAAGTATGTCAAAGGTGACCTCCATGTAGAAATCTGAAGTTTGACTGTTGGATCTTGCTTTCATTTACAGGTATCTTGTCAGCCACTGGAAATGGTTACGTCATCTATAAGACCATCAAACGGAAGACCAAGTTAAAGCCGCCAGAGTTCATGACACTGAATCTCGCTTTGTTCGACTTTGGCATATCAGGTGAGGTCATGACTTGATCTGTCAGATGTGTATGTTAAAATTCTTTTAAATTAGACATTTTGTATATTATCTGAATACAAGATAAACAGAACGGATTGAAGGATAGGAAGCACCTTTGAAAAAATGTTAACCTTTGATAACTTTTATTCTGTATTGTTCCTTGGGCATTAAGTTTGGAGTCAACAATCACCTGAGGTTATGCAGCGTTGCCAACCAAAGTGAATGAAAGATTCAATTACTTTCACAATATAATTTGTGCATCTAATCAATCATGAGACATGTGTAAAGCATGTCCTTGTCAGACATCCTTCAGTCACTCTTCTCTTTCGGCTATTTTTATTTATAGCTGTACTGTATCGCCTCTTAGAGGAGAGCCTTGAAATTACACTGCACCAAAGGCATGCAGGGATCATTGGTTGAGGCCTTGACTCTGTACTATCCTTTACTATGATTTTTTAGTACGATTTAAACAATATATTACTTCTTCTTTGGTATAACTACTTTTAGATGTCAATGGAAGTTGTAGCCACTAGGGAACCCATCCATTCTCCAAAGTTGCTGGTCCTATGCAGGGTCGTGAAAGGACTGGATACCATCCTAGGTTTTTTGGATACACTTGGGAAACGTCTTCCTCTTATTAATCTAATAAATTATCCGTTGGCTGCTTGAACTGAGTGCAGGGTTGTGAGCGAGACATCGCTAATTTGACTTAAATTTGTAAACTTAAATAGACCAAGAACAGGAACTTAGGCATTAATATTGACTACCTCACAAATATGGTTTAAGTCACTTTTGTGGTTAAGTCTTTCATTTCTTGGATTAGCACGAGGAGCATGATGTAGATCAGATGATTTATCATTTGACATGCTTGAGAAATGGCCTTGTCAATCATGCGGTTTATATTCAGCATTGCCATTCATAGCAATTTCTAGATGAATTAAGTTTCAAAGTTTGGGGTAGACATCAGGAATTTCCCAGGGCTGGATGACAAAGTGCAGTATCTAATGGATTAATGAGACCGCCTTTGTAACTTGTTGCTTATTACCAGCACGGCGTCGCTGTATTTGAGGATAATGTGGCTTTTGTTTTCCTAAGAGTCATGCCTTCTAACTCTGGTTACCCTCCCAATGCATTTGTCTGGTAAACAGATGTGTATGTCACATATATAATGGACCTAGAGGGAGAACCTGTGTGAATCATGGTAATATGGAGACAATTAAGGCAATATGTCAAGAACAGGCGTAGTGTGTGGAATTATAATAAAGTGCTTTTTAATGTGATTTTTAGTTATTTTAGATTCTGTGCCGTGTCTTTTCTGCAATGGCCTTTAATTAAAAGCTTTGCGCTGTAACACAAAAGTTAATGTATTCATCCCACAGAGCATGCAAAAATAATGCTCTCCTGTGCTCTCCTGTGCTAATAGCAGCCAGTCTATCATTAGTGTCCAGAAAGACAGTCAATTTGCTGGAATTTTATTATGAAAAATTTCTTTCAATCAAAGTTAATCGATTGGACTACATAATATTTGAATGTTTTATAGTAAAACAATCTGTAAAAACTGAACAAAAAATACTGTTTAAATATAAATTAATTTTCCGTATCATTATTTTTTGCAGCTGTTCACATGCACTGCATTGCGTTGTGTATCGTTATCAAATTATTTTATTTACAATGTATGCACACACAACTAACTAGCTCATTGAACATTAAGTTTGAAATTTGCGTACGTAAAGAAATAAATTTGACCTCACGTTGTGTCAATCACATTTACACACTGCCTCCTATATTTTCCGATAAGAACTGGAATTGACATGTATTTCCTTTTTTGTTTCTGTCAGTCACTGGAAAGCCATTTTTTGTGGTGTCCAGTTTTTCTCACCGCTGGCTCTTCGGCTGGGAAGGCTGCCGCTTCTACGGCTGGGCTGGCTTTTTCTTTGGATGTGGAAGTCTCATCACAATGACGATCGTCAGCTTAGACCGCTACTTGAAAATCTGTCATTTAAGATATGGTAAGAAAACTATTCATTACTGTTGATTGTCTGCCACACATTTCTATAGATGATATTTATGAATTTAGTGCAGAAAAGGTGCATTCAAGCTATACATTTTATCAGTATGTGTTCTCTGGGATTCAAATCCACAACCTTTGCGCTGTACTACCATTTGAGCTACAGCAATTCTTTCTTATCCTAACATGAATTTCCATTTCCAACAGGTACATGGTTCAAGCGCCGCCACGCTATTCTCTATGTGGTGTTCACTTGGATCTACGCCATATTCTGGGCCACCATGCCTCTGGTGGGCTGGGGGAATTATGCACCCGAGCCGTTTGGCACCTCCTGCACTTTGGATTGGTGGCTGGCCCAGGCCTCTGTGTCCGGTCAGAGCTTTGTTATGTGCATGCTTATCTTCTGTCTGGTCCTCCCCACTGGAATTATCGTCTTTTCTTACATCATGATCATCTTCAAAGTGAAGTCCTCGGCTAAAGAAGTCTCTCATTTTGACACGCGGAATAAGCACAACCACAACCTGGAGATGAAATTGACTAAGGTGTGTATTTGCACTATGAAAATATATTACAAAGGCATAAATAAAAAGTTGGCTATAGAGTAATACGATGTTGTATTGCATGTGATTCTGCTTGACTCCACCAGGTGGCAATGTTGATCTGTGCAGGATTTTTAATAGCTTGGATCCCTTATGCTGTAGTATCGGTGATATCTGCTTTTGGAGAACCTGATTCTGTGCCTATTTCAGTCTCGGTTGTACCGACTCTGCTGGCAAAGTCCTCCGCCGTGTACAATCCAATCATCTATCAAGTCATAGACTGCAAGAAGAACTGCACAAATTCTGCCTGCTTTCAATCTTGGAATAAAAAAAGGAAACAATACCGGACCCCAAGGTGGGTGTTGGGGTCACACACTTTAGTTGTGTATCAAACTTTATACTTTGTTAAAAATATGTTAATGAATATAAATATGTGAATATGAATATAAAAAAGTGTAAACACCTAAGCACTGTTTTAAAAAAAGAGATGATAAATTTCATACATCAGGTTCAAAAAGTTTAGAATATCTTTGCTTTGGGATGTTTTGTATGGATGTAGAAAAACATTTTGATCCATGATTTAATGTTGCCAAGGACATCTTGTGTGCTGAAATGTAAGCGAAAAAATCTGACATTTAATACTGGAAATTGAATCATCTTCTTCTGAAAATACAGTATCATGGCATAAATCAAAAGCATTATGACAGTACTCCATTCAACACAATTTGATGTCTGGATTTATTTTTTAACTATTTGTGGAAATGAGCTTGACATATGAAATAATAAAAACTGAATGACTAAAGATGGTCTTGTTTTGGTATTCAGGCTTTACTCCATCACTGCATCCCTGAAGGAGAGGGCACTCCATGAAGTTCAGATTGAAACATGAGGAGATGATCCACAACAGACCTGTGATAGGTCACTGGGCACATTCATTAACATTCTTCCATTTACACACATGCACGGCACTGCTGAACTCTGCGAAACAGTGTGTATAGAAAAATTAAGAGATAAAGATGTGTATTTTTATAATTCTATGGTTATTTGTATTGTCTCTAAAGCACTTCACAGAAACGTTCACATATTAACAGCACCACAAATCAACAGAGGATCTGCTTTACATGGCTTATGTCACATCACAAATCGTTAGTTGCACAAGATGGCGCCGGTGAGCTTTTGAGATGCCAGGGTCGGCAGTCGTATAACATTGTATGAAAAAAAGGAGGGATTTGGGGGTTGCAAATATGGATGTTTTTAGGTAAAAAAGTATAAATATATCAGCGAAATTACAGATCATCTTTCCATTGCTGAGCACTTCGTTAACCAAAACAACTTGATAGTGTTATACCACCGGAAATGAATCTGCCGACCCTGGCATCGCAAAAGCTCACCGGCACCATCTTGTGCAACTAGCCCATTTAAAGCAAACACTAGTATCTGTTCAGTATACATGTCTTGTTTGGTATTGGTACACTCAGTAAACATATTTTAAACAGGCCACACACATTGACAGATGAACAACTGAGTGTGTGCTTTTTGTGTTACAATAAATACAACTACAACAAAAAATAACAGCAATGATTACTATTGCATTTCTTTTGCATTAAAAGAGAGTTGAGGATGGAGAAGCTGGGTCATGTGCAATGAGTATAGATATTTCAAAAATGATCCATGTGTCTGCCAAATTCAGTCCGTAGATTTTTGTGCTACATTCTTAACATTCAACTCATTTTAAAACCTACAATTTGAGAGAATCAGATGGGCTTTATTTCTATTAAACATAATGGCTTTCTTTATTTATTCGATTTTAAGCCACATAAAACCAGACAATCTCTGTACTCTTAAATATTTGAAGTAGGACATATAGAGTACAGTGGGTACAGATAAGTTGTTGCAAGATTGCAATTGAAAGTTTTCCAAAAACATATTACAGAGATCTGAGAGATCTTACGCAGAATGCAACTAATGGATGTTCAAATAGATACTGAAGCAAGCAATATGTCTAGAATACTAAGAAGGTGCTGGGTAAATTTTCTTTAAAATAACCGAGCCACTCACTTATCTCAGCAAATTGGATTTCCAAGGCTTATAATGAACTCGTACTCTATCACGATTCAAAACACTCAAGAGTATTAGACTGATAAATGCTAGAGTAAACCTGCTATTGAAAATGCATATCTTGACCCATGTGTCAACATACATTAGTTTGATTAGTTTTCAATCTGTATTATACAAGTCGCCCACAATCCCCTGCTCTTAGTTTCCCCCCTGCAGTTTTTTAGCAGTTTTGCCCTCATCCTTTCTACTCTGCCGTCATGCTTTTGTGACAGAGAGCTGACGTCATCTGTAAATCAAAATGTCCTCCAGTCGCAGGAAGTGAAAATACACTAGACACATCTTTTCCAGTCTTCTGTGTGCCATTATGAAGTTAACAGCCAGCATGAGCTAGAATTCAGTCTTTATGTGAAATCCATAGGAACTCCCACCTGGAGGGTAAAACAAGGTTTTCGCCAAAAAGGCAGTGAGGAATTGACAAGAGGTTTGTTTAAAAGAACTACTGTAAAGATGTAGTCTACTTGATTTAGAAAATTATTTTGATTTGAATTTTTATAAAATTTAGGTTAAACAAAATACATAAAGCACAGTGATATACTTTTTCTGAGTTGCTGTGACCAAAATAGTAGAAATTGTTTCATTTCCAAAGATGATACAAAAGTAATACAACATTTTTTTAATTACTTGAAATGTAATCCAGCAATTTTATTTACCGTTTTTTCCCTCACCTTTAGTTTTCGAATTTGAGAAAGAAGACTTCATTTCCATTGAAAACACTTATAACTGTTTGTACTTTTGAATCCTTTTCAACCTGGCAGCAGTGTAAGAATCACCCAAGTGCAGTTGTGGCTGTTGACTATGTTTTGGCCTCTTGGTCTCCGCTTCAGTCATGTGATTAAAGCTATAAATAAATCCAAGCTCAGTCTTGACAGGGTTATCAGAGTTTATGACTTATAAAAAAGCCTTTAAAGAAGCTCAAATTCTAGCACTGATATTAAATGGATGGACATTTACATGAGTACATTTTATATTTTAATGTTTTTTGAAAATGGTCGTGAAAAGCACTTAAAAGCAACCAGAAAGTGTTCTGCTAAGTGAATACTTGTCAAATGTAGGGCAGCTAAAGAATGCTCATACCGCTGATAGACTGAAGGATTCTTATTAAAGAGTATTTCACAAACTATGGGCGGAATTCTCTTATTTATTTGTACAACTTATGTTGTATTCATGGCTTTGTTCTTGCCCTAAAGGTTATCCCAATAGCTAATTAATTTTTTTTGCGGTGCATTCAGCTTTAAAAAGCCATTGAATTAAACACAAAAATTCAACGATTCAATATACCTTTGCAAAACATTGCTCATTCCTTGTTGAGATTCCAGTTAAGTTTTCTATAAGATACATGACGTAATACATTACAGTTACATTAGCAATTATGGTAAACAGGGTTTAATTCATTCATAAATTAAAATGAAAAAATTATTTCATTTATTCAGTGTTGCCAAATTGAATGTCTATTAATTTCTGGTTTGAAATTCTTGGTAACATTTCACGTGTTGAGTCAAAAAGCTTGAGAAGCTTTTACTTTCTCAGTATATGGCCCACATTTACTTATCTACTTATAATATACAGTAAAATGACCAATACATTTATTTAAAGAGTTGAGTGATCGTGTCATAATAAATAGCTGCAATTGTGAATTCACATGAAAGTTCTGTGTACTCAAGTGAACAGGTGTGACGTCAATATGCCAACTACATTAAAAGTGGATGATGGTTTAAAATCTAGCACTCATGTTTATTCTTCCTTTATTTTTTTGGAAAATATGCAAATCTGTTATATCAGTTGTATCATCTTTTGATGGTCATCAGGGCCTTGCTGTTGTTGATACTCCCAGTCTGATATTGCCTGGCTATAAATAACATGAAGTGTACATTTGTATTTTGTAAATGTCCTTCATTCAGCCTGTAGGTGAAATCGAAATACTGCCTCAACTGGGATGGTGAAGAATTTGCTGACATCAAGCATGAAATGCATTTAAACAAAACGTTGAAGAACTCGAAAGGACATTTTGGGATCAGTCCAAGAAAAGTAGCTAAGAGGACTAATCCCTGGTGAGAAAGCTGGCCGTGGAGGAATGTGCCCTGAAGACATTACACAAGTCTTAAGCCTAAAGCCTCACAAGCTATCAGCTGGTAGCCTCACTGTAAAAAAACAGTTGAATCAACTAAAAATTATAATAATAAGGCAACCTATCACAAGCACGTTTTTTAGTTGACTCAACAAACAGAGACTAAAAACCAACCAACTTTTAGGAGCCCGTCTTTGATTTTTTTAAAGATTTGATTATATATATATATATATATATATATATATATATTATTTTTTGTAATTTCAAAAAAACTCTTTGTATTTCACATATTTCAAGTCTCTTGTTCATCGCTATCCCTCTTCTAGCAAAACAACTGGATTTTTTCCGTTCTACATAAAGTCCCTCCTTCCGAAAAGCAGACCAGGTCTGTCATGATTGGTTCCCCTCTAAGAGTTTGTGTGTGAAGATGTCCACCCATACCAGCGAGCTTCCGCTTCTCAGGCTGTTGTGATTGGTCAATGCACGTCTCAGTGCACGTATATTCATAAACTTTGGCTTTGACCAAGAAACGGTAACATGGCGTCAACTTCACTTTATCAGTAAAAAAACATGTGGATCTATCGAAATGTAACGGAGGTCTGCTAGTGCATGTGGAAACGTCAATCTTTGTTAGAGATCGCAAATTCTTTGCCTACTGTGGCGAGGGAAATGACACCGGACCGAATGGTGTCAGACAGGTTATATTAATTAACACTAATAACAGAAGTGTTAGTTTTGCCTTGCGTATATTGGACCCGAGTTTGATAATAAAACAAGCAGATTGACCAGGAAACATTTGCAAGCAGGACTTCAAAGGATGTTTCATAGAAGTGTTTAAGAGGTAAGCGCACACAAACACAATATCAGTGTATTACACAGAACAGCTTTCACAGTTAAAGTCAAGGAAGCTGTAATTTGACCGTTGGTTATCTTAGAATGTGTGTCGCTGAATTCTAATTACCAGCTGTAGGAGTGTGATGAAAGTGAAAGCAGTTTAGCGCGTAACTCAGTCAAATGTTTATAATCTCTGATATTCAAACACAACTCCAGCGGCTCTTGCTCTTCTCTAAGGAAGGCCTCGCCCCTTTTTTGGCGTATTCCTGTGGGAGGAGGTTATTAATAGCACTCGGAATAGTGACATCATGTACCCGGGAAGTAGAGGGCTGTAGTCCGATTCCAGCCTTTCTATGTAGTCCTTGAAAAGTGAATTCTGTTAAAGACAATATCTCGCTTGGCAGTGAACTTTGAGCTTTCTCATGTTGCAGGTATTATTTATGCTCTAACAGCAACTTACACACTAACTAAAGGTTAAAAAATGCTAAAAAATTACAGTCGTCACAACATGAACATAAATTGAGAATAAAGATGGATAACTTAAAATAAACAAATTGATTCGTCTTTTACTACAACTGAACATGTTTTCTCCATCAGACAGACCAAAACTGTGATCAAATAACTATTCAACCAGTTTGTCTTGAGTGCTATTGCAGTTGTGCCACTCTGTCATAAACTTACTCCTCAACTTTGAACACAAAAACCTCAACTGTAGTAACAATCAAAAACCAGATAACTAGTAACAACAACATTAAAGCATAAATTAAACCAGCAAGAACTAAAACAATAATAATAATAAAAAAAAAACGAATTGAATATGTTGCAATGCATCTTACGGAACTTTCAAACTTTTGCAATATTGTTTGTTCAGAATACACTGTTCTGCAAGTTGAGCAAACTTTCTGACACATTTTGTCCAAAAACTTGAGAATCTTAGTTCTGTCAACTAAACAATCTCTGTTAGAAACATGTTAACACTAATTTTGTTTAGTATATGCATATACAAGCGCATTAAAATTATATTTTCAAGTTACTCATTTATCTTTGTAGCGAAAACATTTTGCAAGTTGGATTTTTAACAATTCTCTAATTGAAAGCAAAATTCTTGCTGAGGTACAGTAAATAAAAATGATGTTCAGAGAAATAAGTGAATGAAGCATTTGGCAGTAGCTGTGATTTTTCTTTCCTTCCATTGACACTGTCCTAATAAAAAATGATTTACTCCATGATGCTGAACCTTTTTTGTCTTAATGTTCCCTGAAGAACCTTTAACATCCTTTAACGTTTTGTTTCACAAAAGGTTCTTTGAGGCAAAAACAATCTTCAGATTATGAAAAGGTAAGAAAGAAATTGCTTTCCTTTAACGTTTATTCCACATGTGTAGCAAGTTTTCATAAATTAAAGCAAATGAAGTGATATTTAGGCAATGTAAATAATGCAGTCAGCTTTTATAAATCTGGGTATTCTATAACGGCTTAGAACTCGGCTCAACCAATCAGAATCAATGACAAGAACTGACCGTTTCATAACATGCATTTTTTTATTCGTTTATTTAACTGACAGCTACAGCCATCAGAGGCAGAGGCAACAAGTTGCACAGCATCAATATCAAACAAACCATGATGTCAAAGATTGATCAGTTAAATAATTTAACACATTCCGGACATTTCAAGGGCATCTATCATTTCAGTGTTGGATAACTATTTGCCATTCATTTCTTTGGATATAGCTTTTCATTTTTCATTGAATGTCGAGTCTGCTCCTGCCAGCACTCTGCTCTCGAAATAAACAGTATTTCAGCGGGGGCAGCCATGAGATTGGCAGGAGATAAACGGCACACTCGTCATGCATTTTGGATTGTAGAGAGCAGGGATTGGGCTGAGAACGGAGAGGTTCAGCTCAAAGTAACATGAAGGCAGAGCGGATGAGATCACATTTACTTCACCACATGCAAACACTCGCTTATATTTCCCTGTTCAGATGGACCTTATGAGCTTCATAATTAGCACAGATGATTCTGTTTATTAATCCAGTTTGAAAGATCTAGACAGGTCATTTTTTATTTGCCGAATAAGGACTAATAAGTAAATAATGTTTTTTGTTTGTATAATTAAATAGTATGAAATTACTTGTTCAGTATATTGCTAATGTATATTGTGAACATAATCATGGCCAAAGAATGCAGCGTGTTATGCTTCATATACTTGCAAATGTTTTTGTAAAAAAAATGCCGGCTATATTCGAATGCACATATAACGTACCCGCCTAGACAAAGGTTGAACAAAAAACTTTGGACTGGAGAGAGATTTCCCTGAACATGTCATGATCCTCAGATTTTCCTCTTCAATTAAATTAATTGAGTTACACATTTTACAGCTCTGATGGGATGCTGAGATCATTTTTCTCTTGACAGCTGGTCTTATCAGCATCCGTAAAATGAAACTGATGTAATGTAGTGCATGCCACTCTTGAAGACAAAGTGCAGCTTATCTGAACAGCAGCACAGATAACAATTATTATTTGAACACTAAAAATGTACACATACCTGTAATCTTTTAGCATAAGAAAGCTATTATCACCAAAAGTACTACAGTAGCAACAAAAATGTTACGGAATTGAACAGTATTATACAAAAAATAAAAGTTACAAGATGGGCTGGAAGATTTTTCAAGTAAATGTTTAATGTTGATTCATAATGGATTTGATGGATAGTTTTTATAGAGACTAATTTTACGTTTTGAATTGAATAAAATTGAATTAAAGAAACCTTTTTGACGTTTGATGTAGTTTTTGTGAACCGATCGACAGATGGGTGACGTCACTTTCTAATAACAAAAAATCTTATTAGAGTCCATACCATAGTAACTAATAGAATCTATATAGGCAAAACAAGGTGATGGTTACATTAGGCATGACACTAACAACATTAGTTTGTCACACTAATGCTAAACACTAAGATCCTCATTTATCATTCGGTGTCACCAGAGAAGAAAGACATTAGTTTTCCAGCCACCCACAGAAAAAACAAAACACACAGAAGCCTCGCAGTCATTATGCCATGAAGTTTCATAGACAAAAGCTTTAATGAAAAATCCATATTTTCGTGTTTCCTTATAAAAATGTACATCGGCATAATATTTATAGCTTCAACGTAGCAGGCAGTAAAAAATAGTTTACAATGAAAATAGTCAAAGCATTCAGATGCATACCCCTTACAAATTCAGACTTAAAGACATTCCTTGAAATGATCGCTTTTCTGTGATTTCTATTTTTGGCTGATCAACTCAGTTCATGTTTCTCACTACCTTATATGATGTAATCTTCACACTCCACAGAGATGAAATGAAAAACAAGAACAGTATTCTGGTGCATGATACAAACAAACTGAACACTATGATAATGGAAGACATATTTATTTTATGCTAGGGGATTCTGTTTGCTGTGCTGTGCGTTCTGTGACAGGTTGAAACAAAGTCATTACATCATAACGAAATCATCACAGTGAACTCAAAACTTCAAAACACCCAACAAGTACAACTGCACAAACAGACTGAAATGTGACATGAATGTAGCGGGTCGTTTCTTTTCTCAGTTACATATGCATTTGGCAGACGCTTTTATCTATTACAACGTACATTGCATTCAGAAATGACATTTTCTTTGTGCGTTCCTTGGAAATCGAACCCATGACCTAACCAATCCAGGCACCATGCTCTACAGGACGACTTTCTTTTGCTTTCTTTCTTTCTTCGGATGTAATCAGGTAAGAATAGAGTATCACTGCAGATAGGTTATGTAACCTACGTTTGGCAGTTCATTGAATTAAGCGCTGGAGCTGCTGAGCGCAGAGATAAATAAGAGCGGAGAGCATGAGGTACATGAACGCATATTCAGATAACCACAAGTACACAAATCACAGACTAAGAATTACATAACTGGGTTGTGTTAGGCCACAACACCGTAACATTGTCTAGCTCGAAGCCATTGCAAGCGTCACAGTTTCATTTGATCTGTACTGATTTGTTCCATTTGTTATAAATGGGTCTATACCTCCAACACTGGGTGCAAAACCAGACCTCTTCATTTACATTATACACCAATGGCTTCAATCCCTTTCCAATGCAAGCAACGTAAACTTTGTATGAGCATCACAGTGTTATACACAAGCACACAACTCTTATGATAAAAAAACATATGAATATCTTGCATACATAGTAGTTTAATTCTATTTTGCTATGGCTGTAAACAGATGCTTTTTCAAACGGTGCCATTTAGAAATGTTTCGTCCAAGATTTCTACTGTACATTTCTAAAACCCATACTATTGATCTGTGTTTGTTTTCTTTAGAAAGACTTTGTGAAATGCAGTACAGTACCATGTTTCTTTATTATTAACCGCGCATTAAAATAACACTTTTGTATTATGCTTTATATTTGCACATATTTGGGCCATTTTCCTGAAATGATTTCAATAATTGCATTACTCATTATCTGTTAGAATTACATCAATGGCACTGTGCTACAGATTTAATGCACTGTTTTGACTACGACCTGAAGTTTACTTTTCTTTAAAACCGAACATTAAACAGACATACTATAGACAGCTTTTTAGATTACTATGCTAAACATTGACCACTCTTATTAGGTAGTCTCATGTTGCAGTATTGTTATTTACTGTAAATGTTGCGTATAAGTTGTTGAAGATTCATATAACCCTTTCTGCTCTGTAGACCCTTTAAATGTTCACAACCAGCAAAACACAAAAAACTGAACACATAATACGCTTTGTAATTTGAAATGACTCTGAAATGAAGCTATTGATGTTTGATTGTATACGGTAACAAAGCTTTCACATGCAATCCAAGCAGTCTAATTCTGTTTCAACAAAACTGATGAACACACACTGAATTACCATAAATGAATGCCACCCAAATGAATCAAAAACAAAACATCATCTTTAAATCGCTGTTCCTAAAATTCGTGCATCGTCAAATATTGTTGGCTTATAAAAACCAGCAAATCAAATCATTTCAGCAACGATTGGTTTTATCCTCATCACTTATTAAAATTCTGGATGACGGTTTTTAAAACAAGTGTAGAGCTGAGCAGACGAAAGCGATGAACGGAAGATGCTTTGTTCGTCTATGCACACATAAATGTTTCTGAGCTTACTTGAATTGAGGTTACAGATTACGTAACCTCTCGTAAATGAAAGTTCGCAATACTCAAAAGCTTATTATAGAGCGTGCACCTGCATGTGTAATTCAACATGATGAAACTGGTGTCTTAGTAGGCGACAGATTAATGCCCGTTTCACACGGCGCACATAGCAACAGAAATGTAACGGCGCTTTCACGCTATTCTGCAGTGAAATTAAAGTCGTTTCTGGGTTCCAGCATTGAGTGTTTTCTTTAATACCGATCATAAATTATAAAATGGTTATCAGGAGTGGGCCATTGAGAATTATTACGAACTTAATCGTGGAAGAATCTAATTTGTACATGAGGAAGGACCCACATTTACATTCAGATGGTAATTAATCTACATGAATGGAACACAAACCACAAAGTGTAGCTTTAAACTGCTTAAACTGCTCTGGATGTATTGAGAAAGTGCTGTTGCAAAACATCCTTACATACTCTCCATTATTACGTGGCTTTTCCTTTTAAAAACGGATATTGTTCAAAAGGTTTTGTAGATAAATACTTTGAAACAACTTGTTGAGTTGAGCGCACAACCCGCAGCAAACACAAGCTTCATATGAGCTGTGAAATAAATACACCCTGCTTATGTATGCCATGTGAAACACGTGTTATACTTTTCCTGTGCTGTGAAACTGACATTATAAAAAGTATGAAAGCTTTTGCCATGGATGTATAGCCCTACCTAAAAAAGGTGGTAAAGACTGTTGTGTTTGAAAAATGGATGTGAGAAAATTCAATTTCAACTTTGCAGCACATTATTGCTGTGTATGGGTGATCTGAATATGACAAATACTACATACTGGTGTTAAAAAGCAGATGCAAAGCCAGATATCAAAGATACAGTGACAGGTTTAATTTTTAATAAATGTTGAATTGCAACATTGATTCAACATTAAATCAATAATTAAATCAATAAATGGCAAAAGGGATACTTTGCTCAAAAACTAAAATTCTGTCATTTACTGGCATAATTTACTGCCTATTCAAATATCTTCCTGTGCGTTCAGCTTCAAATTTATACAAGTTTGGAACAATCTGAGGTTGAGTAAATGATGACAGAATTTTCATTTTGTGAAGTACCCCTTTAAAAGTTGAATATTATATGACAGATGAGTGAGTTCCATTTAAAAATGTATATTGCATTGACCCCATCCGTGGCATGGCAGTTTCTTAAAATACAGTTAACACAAGTAGAAAATAGAAAGCCAGAGATGTATTCTGTTATTTGTATATGAAAGCAAAGGCTCACAAGATTAAACAGCAACTAACTGGGACAAAACGCATTTGGACACTTAGACCACAGTTAAAAATGCATCATCTTGTGATATGTGACCAAAAAAAACAAGCAAGAAAGATTTTAACAAAGCCATAGATATTGTGTTCGAAACTAAGTATTTGGACGATTTATGGTAACATCATATGATGTCAAACACTTGCTTTCATGTTATTACAATGTGTAAATTCATGTATGTGACTTCAGTGTCTAACAATGTGGATGTTTTGCTGCCAATATTTATCGAATAATCTTCAAATACAGTTTGATGCTGTAGTGGGTGACTGTCGACATTCAGCAATGAATGTTCCAGGGTCCACAGAGCAACGCATAATCTCATGTTTGATCTCTGACACTGCATTTAACATGTGGCCCTAAACAAATTTGTTCCCTGTGATGAAAATGATTCACATATACTCACAGTCTCAGCTGGTGAAATCTAAGATCACACGCTCGTCTCATAGCAATTTAAGCCCCAAAAGTGCATATTTGATTTATGGTCATCAGAAAACGAAGCCGCTTGCCTCAAGTCAGTAGTTTCTTTATAACGACGGTGACTTTGCATTGACTTTGATTTGTGGGCCACTTTAAAGTGAAATAAAGCAGATAATAAGGATGTCGACTTGGTGATTTATGGCCTGATCCAAGAACATGCATCACAACAAAAAACAACAGTATACAGATTTTCATCTATGCAGCTTTAACTCTAAAGATATAACCAGAGGTTTGGTAGATATAATACTGTTGGGTTACGTGATAAAACTGAACTGACAACATAGTTATTTGGTGTTTTAATAGCTTTATCATTGTATAGTTAGCAAACTCTTTACACCTATGAATACATTGCATTATAATTATATTTCTAATTAAGATTCAGTATTGGCCACCTATGAAGAAATAGATTATAAGTGTCGGAAAGCCGCATAGCATGGAGAAATGTCATCTCCGGTAAAATAACATTATTATGGTTTTATATAGGCTACTATTGTAGATATGTTGAATTGACAGTGAAGCAACTATTATATTAAAGTGAGAAAAGAACTGATTCGCTGAGGATACAGTAACACATTCCATAAATTATTACCGGCATACTGACCTTAGAATTGATCTGTTTTTTTTGCTTTATTGCTATTTATAATAATATGACTCATCTTAAAAATGTTTTCTTTAAAAAATTAGAAAATTCTATACATTTATTTTACAATTCAATATTTTTCTACTGGCTTAGCATAACCAAACTAAATTTAAAACAGAAATGACTAAAGATGGAATCAAGAATGTATAAACCAAAAAACTCGTCTACAGGTCTCAAAAAGTCAAAGTAAATTACGCACACTAACCAAACACATGCATACAGAACATACAATACATGCATACACAATTATTCTGGGAAATATATGACTTTCACCATTTTCATTATGCATCTCCTACCTACTTAAATTTTCATGCCCTCTTCCGACACAAATATTTATGTATGCCTGTCTCACGAAATGTAGGGATGTCATAATTTAAGACAACACGCTCAAATGTTTTACTGACTTTTAGTTACGAATCCTGTCTGGATTTGAATGTTGCGTCTAACAAAGTGGCCATTTAACTGAGGTGCCCGATATCTGTAACAAATTGTCTTTAAACAGCCCTCAACAACATCAGCTCACCAAGCGTTAATGAAGCGTTTTACCATTTGTGGTTTGTAATGGACTCTGTCTCTTCTTCCCATGCTAATCTGCTTCAAGACCGTGCCAAACATTTGGTCCATTTATCTCAACCTTTCGAGTGAACTCTGGTTACCTTCAAAAAAAGACCCTTTGCCTTTGGAATGACTCTACAATGAAGCCAGTGATTTTACTGGACCAATAAGGCATGTCATGGAATAACAAACAAAAGTTTAGCACAGTCCAACGATTATGAAATGCGTACAATATACATACCAAAGCTTTTTTACATTTTAAGAAATAATATTTGGGGATTTCTCAAAAATACTAAGATTTTTGGCCAGTAATGGGTTGAGGCATGTTCAACGACTGACCTGCAGATCAATCCCTCATGAACCAATGACAACATGAAAGGCACAAACCAGTTGTGCAGCATTAAACCTTTACACTGTTGAGTCTGAAGCGATAAATAGGATGATTAGAGGTCGATTACAGAGTTATATCAAATATTTTTAATCTGTGATTATCAGAACATTAAACAAGAGAGTTCAGGATCCAGTTGGTCAACATCTGCAAACGTTCTCCTTCTCTTCACTATTGAACTCATTCAGCTGTGCGTGAACATTTAAGAAGCATAACATTTTTCAACATTACCATTTGTGGGGCAGTCGGTGCAATATGTCCAATTTCTGTTTAAACAGCTAATTCTAGTATTTACCACACGTACTGTAGAATAACCCATAGAGCAAAACTGTGACACACAACATTGCGAAATGTGATGTCATACATCTGCGAACAAGAGGATTGACACTTCTAACATAAAAGACACACTCTTTCCATCAGTATCTCCATTTCTTTATGTTGATTTGTGCAAGATATTTTCTTCATCGTGAACACAGTGTATATCATCTGCACTGCTCATCCCCATAAAAACACACAAATACAGACGAAACACATGCTTCATTGAAAGAAAACCAATACCTCCAGTGTGACACATAATGTTAGACAACAATCTTATCCTGCTGTGCAAAATAAAAAAGCAAAATGTTTAAGTCTCGTCATTTTTTTACTTTTATGTTTCAGTTAGGGCAGGTGTATGTTTTGTAACCAACAAACAAGCAAACAAACAAACTACAGAACAGACCATATCAATGCAGCGTTAAAACATGCTACAGTTTTGTCTCATGAATGAGGAGCTCAGGTGTTTTAGTAAATCTTTTTTTCAATGGGATATACAGTTTAATATTATGAGTAAAAGATTTTAGCGGTGTCATATTGGCGGCCTTCGCAAAACGTACTTTTTTTCAACACAACCCTGTTTGTTCACTCTGAAGAGAAAAAAAACGATCTTGAACGTCAGCTAAATACTTTTGTTGTATATTAACAAACCAATTAAAGCAAAAAGCACCCTTTTCAATTCCTTAGAATTAATTCTATATTAATGCCTTTACCTGTCTGAGGATATTTTTCACTTATATTTAATTTTAGTATGTTAATACTTCTACCTACCTCTAACTGCTACAGGAGAAATGGCAAACATATTGATAGATTTTGCTACAGGATATTTGTGATAAATGCATGCCAGCTGTTATTTGTAGGAGAGGGTTGCATAATTTGATAGTCGCTGAAAACCGCTACTTCCGATTGCTACACGTTTTTCTTTAAACAGAATCGGTCTTGATTTATAATGCAAGCGCAGGGCGGACAGAAAAACACAGATCAAAAGGAATCATGTTGTTGCTAAATAAGAGCAAATGAACCAGATTTTTTCATATATGCTCTTACAAAACACACATGAATACCTTTGGGAGAACCACTAAAGATATGCATACCACTTCCTTGCATGAAAAACATGGTGTGGATCTTAAAATAACGTAGGGAACAACCTACTTCATGCTAGAATTTTTGGAGTGAAACATTTTAGGTCTTAACCTATCTGAACAACCTTGTCAGGAAAACTGTTTTCTAAGCCTTTCACGTCAATGGCCAACATAAGCTAGCAGCTGCAGATGTTATACACTGTTCTGGGTGAAGAGTGAGAAGGATCTTTTTTAACTCTGGACAGCACATCTGTTGATCGCCGGGGTCGCCCCAGCAGAAAGAGAAAGCGCCACAGCTCGGACACCTTTCGGCCAGTGCCGCGTGTCGTCGCCCCCTTGTGGACAGGACCTGCTCTCTTAGTACCTGCACTCACACGTGCCTTTCAAACGTTGGTGACGTGGTCGGGGTTTTCCCTGACTTCAATGCACTCGATTTCCTCTCTCTCCCTCTCCCGTTCGCGCTCTTTCCGTTTGGCTCGTTTCTTTTTCTTGTGCCGTTTTTTTGAGGGCGGGAAAAACGTCAAAAACACGGGCAGGATGACGAAACAGTGCAGCACTGTGCATCCGACAGTGAGCAGGGAGCATTTGAACAGTGTGTAGGTCAGGTTCGAAGGCACAAAGAGAAGGGGCATTATCCCGATCACAAAACATGAGGTGTTCTGCAAAATGGCCGCCCCGTGTTCCTCCAATGAAATCTTGATGCACTGAGTCCGCGTATGCTCAGTCGCCAGTACGAATGTGTAGAGATGGGGGACACAGTGATCCATGGCAAAGTTGAGAGTATAAATAAGGCACAGGATAGAGATGCTGTCCATGTCTACATTCCAGAGCGTCATGAGACCCAGGACGCCTAGCTCCACAGAGGTGACGGTCAAGATCAACCAGAAGTTCCCCAGCGGGTTGATGACCAGGAAGAAGGTGAGGATGAGAATGGTCAGCACGCTGAAACCTGACGTGAGGATGGGGGAGATGATGGAGGAACTATATCGGTCCATGAACACGAAGGTGGGGTTGAAAACGATGAACTTAATGTTGTTGACCAGGGACAGAGGTCGAAGTTTTTCTAGCAGCTCCACGACCTCCTCCCTGGTCTTCTCGGTCGTCCTGGCGACCAAGTACAACTTGGACGCGATGATGTCGTACTCGTCTCCGTTTTTCGAGAATATAATGTCGTCCACGAAGTGTTGATACTCGGGGCTTCTGAGAAACGAGGTTTTGAGGATGTTGATGAAATCGCTTTTGGTTGACGCGCTCACGTTGACCACCTTCAGATAGTGGAAGTAGTTATCGATCCACGAAATTGTATTGAAGCCTTTTTCCAGTGTCTTGAGTTGGTCGTGCACTGAGGAGTTCCAATACTCGATGGGTTCGTAGATGTAAAAGCCGATCACCGGGCTGTAGTTGCTGAAGTACTTCTGTTGTGTCAGAGCGAACGACACGCTGGGCGAATTACTAGCTAGCAGATTAATTATATTAGATCCGTCACTGATCTGTAAACATCCCATGAACGAAAAAGAGGCGTAAATCAGGTAAAGGATAACCACAAATGGCTTGACGTAGGTGTTGGTAATCCATTCTGTGTAGTGCTCCCGCAAGAAGTGCTGAATGAAGTGGTTCTGGTATGGCACGCTGTCGTGATGCGTGGAGAGGTCGTGACCATCACTCATCATGGTCTTAAACCAGGTGGGCTGGCGGTCGAGGTACTCCACGGACGGGATCTTACAGCAGAAGACACTATGATAGCGATTCTGCTCCAACTGCCCGGCAAACACCAGGCAGGAACCGTAGAAGGAGAACACGTAGAAGTAGTTTACCAGTATTGCTATGCACATGCTCTGGCAGAAGACTTTCACAGATTCGATGTTGGTGAACGGACTGGCGCCCATACCGAATGTGATGATGTAGAGAGAGCTGGTCATGGTGTAACATACCATCACGTCGGCAAAGGCGTCTGCCACTCTCTCTTTGAAGGGCAAGCTCTCTCGGGTTCTTCTCCAGCCTGCCAGAAGTTCAAAGACCCCTTTTGTTCCATGTCCTGAAAAGAACAGAAAAGACGATATTTTGGTTTCATGCTGAATGGATTCATAGAACATTCACAGAGAAAAACAAGATTACACAGAATGATTGATGTCAGTATAAATATAAGAATAATTGATATACAGCAACAACTGTTTTACAATATTACATAAATATCTTACAAATATTAAATACATAATAAAAACTTTTTTTGCATTATTTTAAGTAACTTTATACATTATACTTTAATTAGTGTTCAATTAAATATTGAAATTTTGTGAGTGTCACATTTGCCATTATTAAATAATATTATACTATAAACTGTATTATGCATGAGCATAGATATTAGCTTTTCTATTAACATAAAACACTAAACACAAGTTATCACACTGCAAAAATACCTTTCGTATTAGTTGCAACCTAAGTTGTATTTTTCAAATACTTTTCTGCAGTCCTCAACTCTGAGCACTTAAGATGAAACATCAGATCTAGTCTATGTGCTCACTTTTCCCTTTGAAGATATTAATACATTTAACTTTCTTCCCTCTGCTGAATTTTTCACTCTGAATCAGGGACATCACACTTCAACCCTTGCTGTCAAGAACCCAACATCTCTTCTCTTACCCATTCCTTTCCTATTGAGCTCACAGAAAAGGATGAAAATCCAATTAAGCGAAAAGGATTAAGTCGATGTGATGAGTTAGATGGAGTGACTTGGTTCAAAACAATATTCCTTTATTTTTGTATTTTGGAAACTTTAAAAGCCAATTACTATAATTAAACAATTAGATAATGTTTTTCCCCAAAAGAAAGGTTACAAAAGTTCCAAATGTGACAAATGAGAAAAAAGATAGACATGATAATTGAATAAATAAATAAACAAACAAACAAATAAAACCGCTTGCGTACACCAGAGCTTTTCAGCCTTGGGTTGTCCTGAGGGACTGAAATTCAGATTCTAAATGGCAGTTCAATGCAAAATTTCTATAAACAAGTTTGTTAATAACAAGCCATTGAGGCATCTGGGTGCATACACGGGTCATTTCCTGCCAAATTGTAGAGCAACAAAACCACCACATAGGGAATTTAATGTGTGATAAGTAGCTGACCCAGTCATCTCCTGAATATCACTGCTGAAGCTATTCCTTTTATATCCACCAATTAAAAAGATGAATGAAATACATGAAGTGAGTGCCACTTATTATTAAGATCTCCATAGAATGCCTTTTGCATGGTAAATAAACTTTAACTTCATTTCTTGCATTATTCATTACACTATTCACTCTGTAGTGGATTCGGCTAGTTCACCTTCAGATGGTCCAGAGGCACAGCTAGTGCTTCAAGCTCCATTTGACTCCAGTCTCAAAGATCTCATCCACCGAGAATCTGTGAACATTACCTTGTGTAATGAACAGCTACACAGATAAAACTGCAGTGGTGTCTTCTACAGAATGCTTAGAATGCAAAGCCTGTTGGCACCTTAATGATTTGTTAAATATTTAAAGAATAAGAAGTCTGATTATATTTGATAGTAAATACACTTGAAAATTGAATGTGTGAGCTTCAAATGGTGTGCATTTGGTGTACATGTGCGCAGTTCCAAAGAACACATGACTATACTAGCGCAATACGGAGAAGCGCTACCTTTATTATTATAATATAATAGATATTATAATTAAAAAATTCTCGATACTGTAAATCTGTCATTTTAACATTTTTATATAGTGTTCTACTCTTCCTATTTAATACCTGAATTCTGAATTTTTCTGACAAGGTTTATTTTTGTCTTTGAGCAGTGGCAATCCGAAAGCAAGCTTTCTCCTAAAATAACATCTAATGCATGATCATGTGTTACTGTTTCAAACAAGCGCTGTCAAAGGGTTCCATCTATTGAAGGGTGTAAATTAAATTGGGACCACCCCTGGATTGCATGCACTTAGTGATGTAAAAAACCACAGCAAACTGACATCGCAGAAAAAGACTGACATTCTCTGCAGCATCGGCTGTGAATTTTAAGGAGCGCAACAGCAAACAGAGTGCATTAAAAACAGAGAGCACAAATGCGTGAGCTGGCATGAGGCGATGCCTCCTCCTGTCGCTTATAAATCACAGGCTGGGACAGAGATTATCGAGGCATTCAAAATAAAACCATTTCAACAACATCTGAGATCATTTCACTGGACCAGGCGCTTGTCTAATAGGGCCACTGGGATCCCAAATGCCTCTGGACACACAGAGGGGGGATGACCTGTGGCCGACTGCTGACTGTTTATGCAGGGAGCAGGGTTATGTGCCATGCAGACATGGCCTGAGAATGCCTATTATATTCCAAGTCTTGAATCTGAACTGATGAATTGAAGAGCATGCAGCTTTCTTTTTATCTTAAGAAAAAAAATCATAATTTTAAGCATGACGTACCCATAAACATCTTATTATACAGTACAATAATACAACACTTAATTCAATTTGTATTTAATTTATTTGAATATATATTATATATAAAGACACTAGCACCTCTCCCTCTCCCTCTCCCTCAACAGGTATCGGTATAGCTTTTGCTGAAACTAGTAACTTTTTATTAGCACCTATTGTGTTATTGCTCATGTATGACATTTCACTTATTGCTGCCTGAACTCTCTGTAAGTCACTTTTGATAAAAGCATCTGCTTAATGACTAAATGTTAATTATATTTAATCAATTGACCCTAAAAGTAAAGTAGAGGAACAATGTATAGTTATTTTGCGGTGCATAATGGCAAAACGAAAATCTTGCTTGTGGTAATTGTCTTAAAGGGACAGTTCGCCCAAAAATAAAAAGGATAACATCTATTTGATTTTCTCACCTTCATGTCACCCCAAACCTGTATGGCTGTCTTGTGCAGAACACAAGAGAAGATATTTTGAAGGACGTTGGCAACCAAACAACATTGGCCGCCATTGACTTCCAGTTTATGGACACAAAACCACCGAGATATTTCTCAAAATACGTGTTCTGCAGAAGAAACAGCGTTATAGGCTTGTTTAACTTTTGGGTGAAAAAAACCCAACAGCATTAAACCTAAAAATAAATATGTCTGTCAATTCACTCATGAAAGGCAGTCAATTCTGAAATTTGCCCGACTTTGCAAACAGGAAGGTGGGTATACAAACACCCAATATAAACATACTTTAATATTCTCCAACCATTATCAGAATAAAACCCACCAGCAAGATTCAAAACTCATTCATCCATGCTTTTTCAAAGGTACACCCGGGGAATTTAAACTGCAATGTTCCCTGTGAGTCTCACAAGGGCTAAATCAGGAAATAAAGGGCTGTAGCTCATGTCTATGTGTACTGTTGGACAGGTAAAACATTCCACCTAACTTAAGAGGGCAGTTTGTCACAGGCCTCCTGTGCACAGTTTCAGCCGGCACAGAGCGAAGGCAAGCGGCTCTGAGGCAGTGCCTTCGCTACAGAGAGCAGCATCACCTCTCTCACTGCAGTAAAGTGAGTCATTAAACAAAATTACTGCTTTAAAACTTCAGCAGCGTGCAGCCGCAAACATATCAATCACCTGGACCGAAACATCCTGAGGACGCCACCCATAAAACATGTCCAGTTGTGACAGAAGATCCGAAAAATGCTACACCGATTTTCATACTGTGACAACAAGACTATAATTCATATGATGACATCTGAAAAGTAAGTAAATATCTTGGTTCCGAAATGTAATTTAAAGGGATAGATACTCGACCCTAAATGACAATTCTGTCATTATTTTCTCACCCTCAAGTTGTTCCAAATCTGAATACATTTCTTTGTTCTGATGAAGAAATAAAAAAATATATGGAAGAATGATTGCAACTGACATTTCCGGGACATCACTAAATAACATGGCAGGATTTTTTCGGAAAATTATTTTTCTGGGGCACATTCGACTATCATTTAAAATGTTCCTAGAATGTCTCAAAAATCTCAGTTGCTAACATTTTCCAAATTTCTTACTTTTTAAATTTATAAAGGTTTGGAACAACTTGGGGGAATTAATTCATGACAGAATTTTCCTTTTTTGTCATTTACTCACTCTTACATTGTTCGTATGCCCAATTGCTTTCTTTTTTCTACTAAACAAAAACAGAGATTTAAAGAGTACATATGATGAGATCATGAAAATGACATTTCATGCAGTGTTTAATGTTATAAGTAAGCAGTCTGCCAAGTTGTAAATCCGAAGGTGAATGAATAACAAAGTAATTGGCTTGGAATAAAGGGAGTTGACTCTGAATCACACAAGCGAGTTGTCCCTAGTCCGATTCGCGACCGCCGAGGATTTACATCACTTCATACAGTCCCCGCCTACGCTTTGCTAGGACTGCCCGCGAAAACTTCACTCTTCTCCCCCAAACACTGTAGCAATCTGCCCAATCACATCAGACTGGGCCAGTGGAAAGGAGGGATGAAGACCGATGAATCGCAGGACGATTCATTTGAGAGTCAGTCAAGAAGTAATGTAAGAATAACGGTTTATTGTTATGAAATAATAACCTTCTATGTATATAAACTTGTTGTTGGACACTACATGGACCTTAAAAATCCCCAGTTATGTACTCTTTCAAAATGTTTAGATTTTTCTGTTTGCAATGGGAGTGGTTTGTGACCCCTCTTCGCAAGCTTCACAAGGACACAAAAGCATTATTACATAACTTCCCACGACTCGTGCCGTACTTTAAAAATGTTTCAAAGGCATGCAAATGAGGTTTAGTGAAAACAAACTAAAATCTTTTCCATTATTTGATTAAAGTCTTGACCTGTTCCTCTCTCCGTGTGCATTCTCCATCTAAACGGTGGACTGACATTTCTTTTTAAATAAGGCATAACAACAGCGATATCCACAACAGGAGAAGAGAGGAGTGGTCTCCAATGTTTTAGTACGCTCTCACACGCAGAGAAGAGAAAAGGTCAAGACTTTCATAAAATAATCTATTATTTTCTCATTTGTGATTCAACAAACTCATTTATATGCCTTCAAAATATGTGAAATAAACAAGAGTCACATAGAGTTATTTTATAATGTTTTTGTGTCGTTTTGAAGCTTGATAAGAGGGGGCCACATTCTACTACCTTTGTAAAGAGAAGTTAAAAGTAAAACAGCACTAAAAAATCTCAATCTTTTGATTCTGAGGAACAAATTTAGACAAACATGAAGGTGAGTAAATAATGTAATGTTTGGGAAAAGTAAACCTTTAAATAATATAAAGTAAAAAAAAAACCTGAAGCAACGCTTGCTGATGATGTAAAATGAAGAAGACCGATCGTGCATTCACAGGTCAATAATCAAATAAGCAAATTGGCGACATAGATCACGTTCACTCGTTCGTACAAAAGGGTAGATTTTTTTGCTTCCATTGAAGCATGCATACCTCCAAATGTAAAAAATAGCTTGTTCTAATGTGCTGAATTCTGTGTCTGAATATTTTGTTTACTTATACATGCTGACTAAACGAAGAAAACCTCTAAGAAATTGTCTTAAACCTATGTATTTACATGGTTACATGTCATGTTATCAACAAAAACTAGAGCCTGTATAACTCAAAATAAATCAAAAATGTTAAAAACACTGCATTTATAAAAGAGTCCAAAATTAGCATCTCGATTGACAGCGAACATGTTGTTATCTTACACACACACACATCACAGCACGGCCTCTTTTAATCCCCCAACACAGGATTAGCTGTGCAATGTGCTCACAACAGTATGTGTGTAGAAAGCGAGAATATTTTTCAGAACGGTCGAACGGTTGCAGACGAGATGTAGTGAGTGGTCTGACACTTCTGTCATAGTGAGAATGATTGTATTGAGAGGTTGTTTCTTCTTGTGGCTCCACATCTGCAGCTCGTAATGAAAAAGCCTGCGCTAATGCGCCGCGTGTAAATCTCGCTCTAGTAAAGGGCTTGGGGTGCTCGCATGTAATTTCATTAAAGTGGACCTTATCAATCATGCTGGTGACTATGAACAATCCTGAAGTGATGCGTGGAGATTGAAGACGTTTGACTTTCTTTTAATAATCTCTTAATAATCTCTTTCTCTTAATAATTTAAAATGAATTGATTTTTGTTAGGGTTGTTTAGATTTATAATGTGATGTTGGGTGGAACATACTTCATGGTTATTGTTTTTTGTCTATCCAATATTTTGATACCAAATAAAAAAAAAAATAATAATAATTGTTCTTTTCCAAAACTTAGTAAACAAAAACAGAACAAAACCAAAACATAATAATCGAAGATTTAAAAATTATAGACAAGCGAGTCATCTCATAAGGATTTGGAACAGAGCTTATTAAAGTCCTATGATAAAGAAATTGTTGTAAGGTCTTTTATGAGTTTGTAAAGAGTTTGCAGTATGAAGAACCTAAAAAGAATCTAAAAAAAAACCCAGAGAAAGTAGCTAAAAACAAAAGACAGCACATTGAGAGCAAGCTAATAAAAGCATTTGTACTTTCTATCAGTCTCATTTGAATACTTCAAACTTTAAGATCTTTCTTATGGCCTACTTTACTGCTGAGAAGTCTAAAATGGGCTGAACGATACGGCCTGGATCTATTGTGCCACAAGCTGCACAGTTAAATGAATAAACGCCTCTCTGACTTCATCTCATGACTTCGACCCAACAATACTTGAAAGACAATATACTGTTACTGTGTTTATTTAGATTATATCAAAGTTGCCTCTGTAGTCTGATAGTAATGAGCACAGGTGCATAATATAATGTGAATCCAACTCATAATCTTAAGCAATATGAGGGAATTTAAACAATATTTTAGCCTTCAAAGGTAGTGTGTACGTTTTGGTAGGGCCTATACACAGAAATGCGACATAACTGTGTCTTCAGAGGTGTATAAAGACCTTTCATAATGAAGCGTTATGTTTTTATTAGAATGATCTATTTCTATCTACATACACCGCCTTACATGAAATTCGCCATGTTGTTTCTAAAGTGGCCCTAACCAGACAAACTGCTCTACAGAGCGCTTTTCATAAATAAGTAATTTTCTTCAGCGAAAGCGAAAATGTGACAACATCTTTGTATCAGCCACCGTAGTCCTTTGAAAAGGAGGATTGAATTGAGCCGTTGGTTGCAATTTGCAACCTCACAGCTAGATGTCGCTTAATCTCCTTTAATGGAAAGCATTTAAAGTACACATAACTGTCAGTTTTACTGGAATTGGGTCAATCATCCTATGCTGTCAATCATTTTCTATATGTGCTGGTTCAGTCACGAGAACTCATGGGAGAAGATATACCTTACCGTCCATCACGTCATATTTCATGGTATTGTAAAACATGCCAACGTCAGTATGTCACTGAGTTCAAGGTCTTCACCGCAGAATCAAACACTCCTAACAACTGCATTTCCACAACAAAACACTTTTTCAAGCATTTTTATTAACATCATATAAGAAAAAAACTGTCTGTAATTATTTAAGAAAAGTCCAAACAATATCCTGTAAACTAACCACAAAATTATGCAATCTATCCTAATATAATTTTTTATCTTTCATGCATTTCAATCAGAAAACCTGCGACCCATAGATTTCCATCCATCCGTACACCTTGGCAATGTTCTCTCTGGCACGCCTGACCAAAGTACACTATGCAAATTAAATTTTCCCCCTGGCTTAGGATGTCCACCACACCGCTTGAGCACCCTCATCCTGATTCTTCCTCCTGACAATGGCAAATTATCCAGCCACGGGCCTAATGGCATGTAACGTGTGACGCTTGAAGACATCTGTGATAAGTAGTTCATTTGAAAGGCCCCTAATCTCTTCCCCAGGACTTCCCTTTGCCTTCTGGCACAGTGGCTAATCAATGGCATTCAATATGGCCGCACTTCAATCTTCCAACACCCCGTCATCTATATTTTCCAGTGGGAGACAGCGAAAGGTGGCCGGGTCTAAACATCGGCTTTGTGTACGTGTTTGCTCGCGGAATGGATGATTGAGACGGGATACTGTTTCCCGGGCGCCGTATGTGCGTTAGCCGTGACCAGACACAATCATGCTTGTGTGGAGAGAATTGCAGAGAGACGGCCTGAATCTCAGGGCACATGCTGTTCCACAGTCTGTGGCCCTAAATGAGCTCGATCAATAGGACTGACGTGCCGGGGAGAGACTGCGCCATTGCGCACATACATAAACACAAGCTTACGGTACTCTCAGAGCAGCGGACACACAGGGGTTGGAGGTGGGACACCCGAAATATTTGCCAATTCAACAAACTGAGAGACAAGTTCATGACATTGAACCACTGTGAACTATAAAAAGAGTAGCTACCTGTGAGTTTAGCTTTGCTTAAGGGAATGTAGTGTTTAAAGGGACAGTACACCCAAAAATAACAAATCTGTCTTCAACACTCTTGAGTTGTTCCAAATCTGTATAAATGTTTTTGTTCTGATTAACAAAGAGAAAGATATTTGGAAGAATGCTTGTAACCAAACAGCTCTTTGCCAACATTGACTACCACAGTAGAAAAATGGTTGTCAAAAGTGCCCCAGAACTGTTTGCTATACTACATTCTTCAAAATAAGATACAATAAACAACTACTGTACTGTAACTGATACATAGATAAATACTGTACAGTGTGTACTGCATATAAATAAGAATACATTTTTAAATAATTTAATAAAGTAGAATTTATATAACTCTCTGTGAGAGTCTGTGACAGAGTAAAGCAGTTCTTTTGATGTAGAAAATCATGAAAATCGTGACAACGCCAAAGAGCTTTACATACACTGAGATCAGGAGGTGAGTGAGTAATCTGACATTGATTTCCCATCCTGTCATTTGTCCCACAAGAACAAAGCATTCGCCACTCCGCCTCTAAGACGCGTGGCAGAAACCATGTCCTTCTATAAATAGGTCCTATGCTGTATGCGTCTGAATAAAAATAACCATCAAACTGAAGGTGTATACTGCTGTCCTTTAAGCTGGCGTAGCTAAAATATGCTTTGAAGCTTAAAGGGATAGTTAATGCAAAAATGAAAATTCTGTCATCATTTACTCACCCTCCTGTCTTTTCATCCTTGTATGACTTACTTTCTCCTGCAGAACACAAACGAAGATAGTTTGAAGAATGTTGGTAACCATCTAACCAAACAACGGTGGTGGTACCCATTTACTTTTATTATGACACAAAACCAGTGTAAGTCAATGGGTACTTCCATTGTTTGGTTACAAAAATTCTTTATAATATCTTCTTTTGTGTTCTGCAGAAGAAAAAAACGTTTTATGACTCATTCCTTCATTCATGCTTCACTTCATTCCGTCAAGCCATCTTTACCTTTAGAAAAAAATGTTGCAGGTCAACCCGACCACCCTGAATCCCCGGGGACACATGAGCACATTGTGGTACGCAGTGTAGTGTGTAGCCATTCATCTTTGCTGGCGGGACAAAATCTATTTTTCAGGATTGTCCTTCCTGTGAAACTCAAACGCAGAGTAAATCACAGGTCCGCCTGTATTCAGCACAGGGCTCAAAATCCACTGGTCAGGGAGCAATTAATCTTTCACGCTGGGCTAGCCATACAATAATACCCAGGATCTGTGGGGTTTACATCATTAGGGACACCATAAACGGCTGGCTGGAGCTTTAGAGGGGACTATACAACGGCGAGCATTATTACCTTTGATCCACAAGCTCTACTAGAACATTAATGATCATAAAATCGAACAATAAGGTGTCTACTTACAATACTAGTGCTGTAATTGTTAAACAGAGAAGTCATGCAGAATTGTTGCATTTCAACAGAAACCAATCAAGAAATGCAAAAGCAGTGATTTCTTATTTACAGAGAACAGGAATGCTGTATGCAGTGATTCTCTGCAGGTTGTAATTGTGAGTTTGCACCCTCTATCCCTTTGTTTTCGGGAATCACAAATCTTCCTCCGCAGGAGCATACGAATATACACGTTTTAAATTCGAAGCTAATTAGTTCCACTCAGTTGAGGGTTGCGACAGCCGTCACCGAAGGGCATCTAATGCCGCCTAGACAGGTGTAAAATCTAAGGGTGTTTTCACACCTGCGAGATGTGTTGAATCTGTGTTCGTTAAATTTCCAAGTTTGTTTGAGCTCGCAAGTTTCGGTTCCCGGGGGTCCACAGAACAACAGAAAAACATAGCACCGTTGGAAATTAATGACTGTTCCATGTCATACGCTAAAAATGCAAGAAGAATAAAACTGAACCCTTTGAAAAGAAAAAGTCAATAGACTGAAATATTTCGCCACATTGTATGTAATTTTCACACTATTATTATCAATTACAGGTTTTCACCTAAAAAATTATCTTGGATTTAGAATACTTTGATATGCACAGATATTATTAGTTCTGGAATGAGGAAATTGAAAAGAGCTGAACTTGATAGATGACAGACAAGAATTTAAGGATAGTTCACCCAAAAATAAATTCTTGTTATATTTATTCACCCTCACATCGTTCCGGTCTTTTATTCTGCATAAACAACAATTGGAAACCAAACAACATCAGACATTGACTTCCACTGTATGGACACCAAACCTAAGACATTTCTCGAAATAGCCCTTTGGTGTTCTGCAGAAGAAATACATATACAGGTTTTGGGGGGACTGAACTATCCCTTTAAGGTCACTATGAAACAGACTTTGCGATTAACTTCTTTTCCACATCGACGAATGTTCGAGTGATATGGCTTCTAAAATTAGAAAAAAAATGTAGGGCGGGACTTTATTTTGACCTTCCCTTTTTGATTGGTTTGTTGTAAGTTGAGCCTGGAGGAGAGGGCGAAAAATGCCTGGCCATTGGCAGTTAGTATAGTCCTACCTCTCTTTTGTTGCTAAAGCCATGTGGTGAAGCGTTGTTGTTGAGGGGGAGAGGAGCTTAATGTTTTTGGATTAAAGATTACAAGTGCAAATGAATAAAAAAACTAATAATGGTGTGCATAGATAAATCATTTATTACAACCACTGCAACACTGTGTAAAACACAACTCATGGAGGCTTTAAGCTGTGTTATAGACATTTTGTCAAACACATTTTTCTACCACAATAGAGCAGTTTTCTATGTAAAAGTCCCATCAAGTTGCTATGTTATTTATTAGTCTATCATAAGCAACACACAATGTAAGCCACCAATCAGATTTACATGTTACGTTATGCAACATTCATTTATATTCATACAAATTTGACATTTCTCCCGACCGTAATTGCAGAATTGAGGCGAAGGTGTAATGATTTTTATTGTAGCACAATTATCTTCCAATTCCATTTACGGTATCAGAGATTCTCCGTTTGTAATAACAAAGCCCATTCCTGCTCAAGCAATGACCTCGATGACTGCCGTAGAAAAACAATTACACCCCCCACCTTCGTCTGAGGAGTCGCACGGCAATTACTGTAATCCCGCATACAATCACCATCACTCCCTGCGCACTTACCCATGGCGAAAAAGGGGATCCCGAGCAGCGTAGAGTTAAACTTCCCATCTGAGATGAAAAAAATCCCAGCTGCCGTCACGTTGGCGATGCAGATGGTAAGGACGCCCAACAGGCCCAGGAAGGGCTTTCCTCGCAAGCAGTCCCGCATGGAGCTGGAGATGGTCGCTGCCAGGAGGACCAGCACCAAGCTGACCAGCACCTCGCTCTTGGCCAGCAAGCCCGTCTTGTGGAAGTCCCGCCATAAGCTGAAGGAAGTGAGCGAGTGAATGTGTAGCTCTTCGCTGTCCGTAGCCAGCTGGTGCACCAGCTTACAAAATTCGCTTTCCCACTTCTCAGCGATGATGTCCTGTACCACTGGGCCAAGGTTGCGGAGGTAGTAGGTGATCTGGATGGCACGAGCGAATTTGACCTGTTGGTCAGAGTTTTTCGTGGACAGGGGCACGCCGCCCAGCTGATGGCCGATGAAGGACACTCTACCATTCTGGAAGAAAAACAAACCAGTTACTTGTTTGGTTTATTCATTAAGAGAAATGACTAAAGTTGAATTTGAGCTTAGCGTGACTGTAATCTGACAAGTGTACTTTGCAATCAGGGAAAATCAACGGAGTTCTGAAAATATGTTGAATGAAATAATTGGTACGTTTGGGACATCTGAGGAATATTAAAGTTGGTTAACAAATGATCCGAGATCTGAGATATGGGCTTCTGGTAGAAATGGGAATAGAAACCTGTGTTAAAATAGATGTCTAATAAAAATGCAGCAACCAAGCACAAATCCTAGAAAATTAAACAAACAGTGCCAGCTTCCATAATGTCCTGTTACAGCTATAAATTCACAATCTTCAATATACATTTTTATGCTAAACACTTGTAGAGTACAATAACTGTGGCTTACACTCATTTTGATTTCTACTGGTATTTGAATACATTTCACACATTTTAACAAATGCATTAAACAAGCCATCCATAACAAAAAACAAGGCTTCAGCCAGCTAGGCTAAATTCCAGCATGCCAGACAATGAAGCAATTGTGTACTTAGTCTCTTTTAGCTAAATGTCAGTCAGACAGACAAGCGAGAAGATTTTAAACCACTGCATTAAGCTTGCTAAATGTGTTACGAAGTTGAACAGCATTGGTTTTACATTAAAACGATGTAGAATGAATAAAACAGAAGACAGACATGGGTAATAGCTTACTCTATTTATTCGCAAAAAAGCTCAATATATCAGCATCTTGTAGTGTGGTGAAGCATACATCACAGCTCTGAAAGAAGGTTGTACCCTTGAATGCAGTAACAGTGTCAATGTGTATAAAAAGACGGACACATTATGAATGAGAGCTCTTAATCTTTGAGGCCACAGTGAGTGCCTCATTCACACACATCTTGTTCTATTGTGACTGACATAAGCTTGGGAAAACAATATGATATTTGACTATGTGCGCTGTTGTTATGTTTAGTCTTCGGTCTGTGAGTGTTGCCACATTTTGATTAAGGACACATGAGTATTAGCAATTGTGCAATTGACCACACACACAAGGTGCATCCTTCTTTTAACATACCCAATTCATACAGAATGTGTGAACATATCATCAGGGGTATATATAATAATAATATAATATATAATAAATCCATATCTTGAGGATCTATACAGGTATGCAGCTAATTCGGATTGCACACACCAGCAGTGAAGTCTATTCATAATTATGAGGGTTTACCCGGTGTGAACGGGCGACATGAGCCGCGTCGCGAAGCAAGCGTCACAACTGTTGTCGGGGGTTATAGGCAAGTGTCGCAATATACCGAGATAATTGTGCAGTTTCATTGTTTCAACCTTAACTACAGATACAGTCCATGCAAACCTCGATCTAAACGCTCCCATATCTAAACATCGCTAAACAAAACCGCTGCGCTCCAGAAGCAGCAGTCACTGCATTTACAACGAAAACATGCGTGCGCGAATGCGTATCTTACCTTTAACGTTGTATTCGGGTAGCTCACAGGGACCTTGGCAAAAGTGCTGTTAGAGAGAACAGCCAAACGAATGTCTTCAAATATCGTGATGATATCATCCAGAAGGCATCTCTTGTCCCGGTGACTCAGGACGCAGAGATGCGCGAAAGTGTAATTGAAGCCTTTGTAATTGACGCGCATATCCAGGACCTTCTTGTGCACCTGGAGCACCTGCTCGGCAAGTTCCAGTATATTTCCGGATTTGGCCAGCAGGATGAGTCTGCCATATCTGCCAGGGGTGTGCAGGTCCGAGTACAGCTTGTGTTTGGACTGGTCTATGGGGAAGAGACTGTTGGCGAGACTCCGCTCGATCTTCGCGAGGCTGTGCGTCGGGGCCACCAGGATCTCCAGGTCCGTTTCGGGCTTAAACCTGCTCAGAACCGTGGATCCGAAAATGATGGTCAGCACTGCGGGGACGGTGAGGAAGAAAACCGGATGCCTGCTCACGAACAAACCCAGCCAGTAGAAAGAAGCTTTCAGCCCTCTGTGTATCACTTGCCGCAGCATCCTCCTCCAGATCCGGCTTGCAGCAGATGATGCCCCGTTTCTTCCTAAGAAGCACATGTGACATGTGGCTCCAGTTCAGTCAATCCGTATGAGAATACTCGAGTATACACCTGTGAAGCACTGCGGCGATTTGCAACAAGACGGTCAGATATTGATCACTATAGAGGCTTTTTGGTTGCATCTCGAGCCGTCCATCCCTCCCCCTTTTAAAGCACTGATATCTCTCGCATCCTCTGCTGCTGCAACAGCAGCCAACCCCGGTCTGGTGTGCATGTGTGCTTCATTCCGACTATTAGATCGGAGGCGTCTGATTTATGGGCTTGATTGTAACCATGTGCTGCTGTGTGGATGGAGGGAGGCACGACGTGGAAATGCTGGGAGGGCGGGGGCTTCGGCTCGAGCGCTTCGGAGCCTTTAGTGATCGCGGACCCACCACTTGAAATAGCCACTCGATTACTAATGAATGAGGTTTTCCCATCAAATCTTTAAGACCCTGGGCTGCGTTACGCGCGCGCGAGACAGATGCGTTTGCGACGCGGATTTTAACGCGTGCCAGAGTCCCAGAACTCGCTGCAGAGAGGGGGAGATAAGAGGCTTCTGTAATGTTGAATAAAGTCCTCGAGAGTTTGCTGATGAAGTGACTGGGCACCCCTGAAGGACAGGGTGCTGTGGGAGTGGATGGTGATGTGAACGAGATCGTGTCTGTCCATGTCCTGACACGAAACTGCAGAATAATAAGACAGGTCATGTTGAACATTACATTGCACATACTGTACTACACATGTCTGAAATATGTGAAATAATATAATTTTACCACAACATTTCCTATAGAAAACACACCAGCAGTATACATAATGGAAAACAATATCAGCCTTATTTGGCTAATAACCTTTTTTTTAACACAGATATGGGCTTGATCAACCTGCACCAATAGACCATTATATAATACGTTTTAATGGTTTGTTACACAAAACAATGACACAAAAATATACACAGGGACTGCCTTCAGTACATAGTATTGGAGGTAACAATTAACCTTTCTTAGATGATGTAATCATAGGTTTTGCTTATTTTAGATTCATGCTTAAGGAAATGCTTAATATCTTATGAGAAATGTTTCTAGGACAACACCATACGATGCATCAATGAAGCAACTTCAAACAGTGGAATAAAAGATCTCTCCCAGAGTCAAGTAATGCAACATGTAAAAACTGGGACAATCCATAACACACTTATAATAATTCATACTCTATAAAATAACTGGCAGCATGATGAAAATGTGTTGGAAATGCATATAAGGTCAATTATGGTTATCATCTTTGAGTTAGAAAATAATGAATACATTTACAGTGACCTTTACTGATGCTTTCTTAAAATCGAGGCAAAGTGAATCCATCGTTCTCAAAGACCATCTGTACTTTTAATAACCAAACACAGAGCAGCAACACTTAGATTACTCACTACACATTGCTTTTATTCTATACGTTGTGTTTTGTGCATTTATTTGAAATGAAGTCCCTGATAAAAGAATTTCCCGCATCGCTGATCATGTGTAACCAAAGTGAAGACCTGTAATCCTGTTTAGTTACAGCCCTCTATACATTACTTCTGTGATGATGGTGAGTTTACAGCTTCTGAATGTAATCCGGTGACTTGCTGAGAACAGCAAGAAATATATGACCTTTAAGCACGACTAGAATTTAAGAGACTTTTCATTTTAACAACAATTATTTGTTTTACAAACTACTGTATGTTAAACTGCACCTTTGTGTTGATGCTACACCCAAGGAAGTCTAAAAAATGCTGGAGAGGTTTCCCAAACGTCTCAATGGCACATTTTTGGAAACCAATCACCTGGGCCATAAATGTCATGTGACCTTTATAAATGAAGGAGCAGTAACGCATCAACAGTGATCTAGAGACTTTTGTGCTTTGTATTGTAGTTAAAATATATTTCACTAAGAAAATGCATGGGTTCTTTTAAATTGTCTTGAATAGGCATCTCCCTTTTAATATCAAAGTGATTTGGCAGAAAGCAGCGTGCTCCAATGGGATACGATGGAGAGTTAATATAACATGCCCTAGCTTTTTCTTTTCTTAGCAAGACATTTTAACCTAAATCGAGAAGCTCAGTTTTCTTCTCTAATAACGATCATATCTAAGCTTTTGTGGTAGTATTGCTTCAACTCACAGTTATGAGAATGGTAAATCTCCAAAAATGTTAACCTTTAAATTTAGCGATGGTTTCAATTGATGAAAATAAAATCATTACACCATTAATATATTTTTTAAATGAAAGTGACAAACAATGGGACATTAACATGTCTATAAATGAAATTAAATAAATGAAGTATATGTTAGGTTTATAAAATGGAGCCTACATTTTTCTGGACTGACATGTAGAGGGAAGTATATTTTTGTAATCTTTTTTGGCTGAGAATGACGCAGTAAAAATAGACCTAAAATCACCACAAGGGGTTTAAGAAGGATGTGTAGTCTCTCAGTAAATCCATTTCTCGCCAGCACTGAACGATGGAGACACACAGTATAGGCCCTCATAATGTAAGAGCAAGAACAGTACAGGCACAGAGATAACTGGAGAGAACTACATATAAACTCGGAGAAGATGCTGGAAATAGAAAACGGGACGGAGTGTTTGTGTTTGAGAGGAATCCCATATTTTTGTACATTTTCAAAACAAGACGTAAATGAGTATTATTTCAATTATGCGTCTTCACACTGAACAGAAAAATCATAGGTAATATTGTGTAAAATCAGTATGTTTGCGTTGCACATTTGATGAATTAAAGACTAAATTGCAAGTGAAGACTTAAGATGCCATTGCATTTTTTATTTTATCTATCACTCATATTTCATATAATGTTTGCTGTCATGGCATAAACCCTAGGTAACAGGAACATTTCTGATTAGATTTTATACAGCAGTGTGATATTGCAATAAAGTACAGTTTGTATTTCTTCAGAAATTAAATTTTAGTCGCCATACTTTGTTTTATTTAATCCTCTATATATAAACTCTATTACTCTTAGCTGTACATGAAAAAATGTAATAACTGACTCTCATTAAGGTGTATATACACATGATGCGTGTATTAGCTCCAAGGGTTATGATCAGCAAAACAGACCTGCTAAAATAATCTCATTACTAGTCCTTTGTCTTTGACTTTACTTTCCCTTACTAAACATTCTCTCTATAAAGCTTTGGCCAGCGGCCCATAAAGCATATACTGCAAGTGGACGCAAGGTCTCATCTTAGCATCCTAGAGAAATTGAATGACCCGGTGTAATTAATTACTTTCCATTGGATAGAGGAGCCTTCATGTTATCGGCTGCTGTCAATACACCCATTTCATGAGAATAAGTAATCCCATGCATTATAAATAGCTAAATGGGTTTAGAATCAGCCCCTGGGGCCTGGATAGTGGGATGGAGAGGTGTTATGTTCCGTAAAGTACATTACTGAATATAAAGATAAGCTAACTGCCAATCAAAATGACTGCAAGTATGTCAAGATGGAGTGAGTTAGTCTTAAAAAAAATGTTCAGGTCATATATCAATACAAAATTTAAAGGATGTAAAAAGATCAGATTATGACCGTTTATGTTCATTTTCACAATATAGTCATTTTATTCAGTATATTTTATGGGAATTTACATGGTAAGAAAATCTTGCTGGCTGTTTTTTGCACACACACACACATATATATATATATAGTATATGCCTATAGATATAGTGGATATAATGTTCCTTTAATAATTTTGATTTTCAGTAAAACATCACTGGAAGTTATATATATAAGCCATCCAAACATCCATAAATCCCTTGACAATACAGTGCACTATGTGTACTGTATATTGGAGATATGTGTACTGTATATTGTATACAATTGTCTATTATTTATTGTATATTGTGTAAAGTGTGTATATTGTTGTTTATGTATATAGTACATTTTCATATTTGGTTGCTTGTACTGCCATGGCCAAGAGTCTTGTACTTCAGAATTTCACTATCAGTACACTCATGATGTGTGACAATAGAGAGATTAGATTTGATTTGATAAATTAATAAATATTTTATCAATATTTATTAATATTTATAAATAAAATGTTTTAGTGCAGCAATATAATTTTTTTTGTAAACACCAGTATAAGTATCATCAGTGCAAATAATATTAATGGTAAAAGTGCAACAAGTCAGGGCTCATACGAATCGGAGAGTAAAATATGCTTATTGTCCTAAAATCATACATTTCAAACATCCGTGTGATATTCCCTGCCACCATGTTTACGCCTACATTTATCTTCGTATGCTGTAAAAAAACACACATGATGAACACCACGCACTCCCTCAAACCTCGAAAAGACGAGCATCACGCTGCAGCCGACATCACCGAGTGTGAAGTCAGTTCCCGGCTGTGATAAATTAATCAAATCATAAACGACTGCTGAAAGAAACGGGGCTCCTCTCTGAGGTGACAGTGCGCTTTGCTATTGTTGTCAGTATTATGAATGGCCCTCATATGGTTCTGCTGCAGTATGTGCCTCGTGTCCAGCAGAGCCTGTGCAACCTTGAGTCATGAATGGCTTTGGCTCCCACTCAGAAAAACAGGAAGCACCACCTGCTGTTCAGATCTGATGTTAATTTCACTGAGTAAGACTTCATTGAAGAGGAGAGGCGGTAACCGACTGGAATAGTGAAAGACAGCATGGGCGTCCTCTCTGTCACTGCTGCTCTGTGTTATATGCAGGATTACTATTGCGTTGAAACTGAAACTTTCTACCAAGCCGAATACTGTATGCTAACTAACACTCATTTTACAGTTTCATTTTACAGAATTTTTACATGTACAACAACTTCAAATAACAGAAATAGACTGCAAATGTACATGTCGGGTATAGAATACCATTAAAAACAGGTTCATCGTATTATACTGTACATACATGTTATTATACACTGTAAACATTTTTACAGATTTTTTTAAATTACAGGAAAAACAGGGGAAACAGTAATTTTACAGAAAATAACGGTATGCTTTTTTTCTGGTGCACCAGCTGGTGGATTTTTTTTTAAAACTTTTTTTTAATAATATATTGCAGTGTACTTATTGCATATTGTACTATTATATACTACAGTATGTGCTTCTATACACTACTAAGCTAAACTATCCTACACTACATAATGCTGCACCATACTGTAGTATATCATGCTGTACTGTTTTGAAATTAGGTCACTTTGCACAAAATCAACACAACTTTCAAAATATGAAAGCTCTTTTTTTTAAACAAATGCACTCCTAAGCACCCTCATCAAAAATATTAGCCCTTGTTAAATGTCTAAAGTGGCCCTTCAAAGCTCATTAATCATTCCACTTGTCAGAGTGTGTTTGCCACAATGCTGACATTGCTTTTCTGGGAATATACTACCTTCAGCCATGGTCTTTGGTACACCCACAGCTCCTCCCCGCCTCGCTACACTGCCTCATGAGAGGCTGATTGTAATTCATTGGCACGGGTTTTGTATTTTACTGCCCAGCATCTAACGCCACGAGTTAAAGGTTGATGCACTTGGCCCAACCGCATAAGTGAGAACTACTGAATGATGGTGACTCATCTGACTGATCCGCTTTTGTAGAACTGCTGAATCATTCGTTTTAGATGAAGGTCAAACAGACCCTTAAGGGCATGTGTTCCAGCCTTTAACGGTCTGGAGACTCCACGGCTCAAGATCTTCGCACATTGCTGTGACGCATTTGCTTTCGAACCAGAGGGAGAAATCTGGTGGCGATAAAGTTCTGTGAAATCGGAACGTGTCTGCAAAAATATGAAGAGAGGAAATCTGTCGGTCTTCGTCTGTCCTGTTACATCAGAAATGTAACCAAGATTAAAAAAAGCACAAGGTCAAAAAGGCTTTGGGGTAAATTCAAGGAACTGAAGGAAATTAACTTCACAAGATTAACACTTACTGCTTTTTTCTACGTTTTCTGTTTCTACAGCTGATTCAAAGTACTGCAAGTACACAAAATCTAATTTGGATGAAAACAAGGAGGACTTTCTGAAGTATTAATATATTTTTTTCCTCTGTTGTCCAGTGATACATTAGCAATGAGAAAAAATAATTAAAACTACATTAGGGGCAACGTTAAAGTTTAGTGAGTTCTCCTTGAAATGTCTGGGTTTGGTTCAATTCTGTGAATGGGAAATTAATAACTTTTGATCTTTCTAATTAGGTTTCATCAGCTGCAGTGTAAAATAGGGCATTATTTGCCCGTATGCAGTAACCCCGTGAATATTTATTTTGTGTCAACAAATGTCTCAGTATTTTATTACAAAACGAAGCATGTGACAAAAGCTAGATCCTTGAAACCTAAATTGAGATATGAAAACAAGAGACTGCCAGTCTCAGGTCTCTCAGTATTTGAGAAACCTCGGAGCAATAGAATTATTTCTTTTGGGAGGCATCTGCTGCAACAGATCTCACAGGCCGCCTCGCAAGTACAACTGAATGTTAATGTTGGCTTAATTAACTGCAGTTTGGGCCTGTAATACAGAAATCACACTTAACAATGTAGCCTGCATTAAATTACCTGTTTCTTAAGATGATGCAAATGACACTTAAGTTGAGAGGCACTTGTTAGAGGGCACAGCATCACTGCGTCTTTTCAACTGACAATTAGAGAAGACTCGGTGTGCAGGAGCCGGAGAGTGATACAGCACAGCAGATGCTGCGAAGCCTCTTGAGGGAGCATGCGCCTGCTGTGTGTCCGCATGTGGGAACATCTCCTCATCGCTTAGTAACACAAAAGTTTACTTTCAAGAGGAAATATATTTGACCCTCATTGGTTTGATCACTGTGTTCTTTTTCAAAAAGCAAACCACGAATAGACCCACGTGTTTTAAACAAGTTTGCAAATCAGCATTTCTTTATAGGTGGATATGAAGGCTGGCCTATTTTTATTAGTACAGGGCTTTAAAGGGATAGTTCACTCAAAAAGGAAAATTCTGTCATCATTTACTTACCCTGAATTTCTGTTAAACACAAAGAAATATATTTATAAGAATGTTAGCTATTTTCAGTTCTGTGAAAGCACTACCATAGTAGGAAAAAAATATTGTACATTTTTTTGTTGTACTATTGAACTCAAAGTGACATATTTTGAGGTATTTCAGAACACAAACAGTTCTGGAGCACCTTTTACTACAATTTCATTTTCCCTACTATGGCAATCAATGATGTCACAGAATTTAAAATTTCTAACATTCTTCCAAACATCCTCCTCCGTGTTCATCTATTTGTAATTTATACAGGTATCAATGACATGAGGGTGACCAAATGATGACAGGATTTTCATTTCTGGGTGAAGCGCTGCATGCTTATCTCTGACATTATTTTTGAGTCTGCTGAAAAGTATCTTTGCTCTGGTTTCATGAAAAGCGTCTTTGTGCAATTGTTACCTGCACATTTCAGGTCTACCCTGCAGCTGGAGGGTATTGGTTCAGCTTCTGCAACTTTCAAGATAAGTAGAGTCTTGTACAAATTAACCGCATTTACCAGGAGAGCTGTGAGGTTAAAAGGGGGTGTGGCCACTTGAATGATGACAGGAGCTCCTGTGCAGTGTGGCAATGAATCTCTGCATCTGAAATTACATGTGACAGTATTAAATGAAGTAACTACTTCAAGACAATTAAGTACATCATACATCTGCCACGTGTCCATTATCATGTGTCGGCATCAATGACCTATGATATATAAACAATGGAGTGCTGCAGGGATGACGTATTTTTGTAGGCCAACCTGGAAGTTAGTGCTGGATGGTTCCCTCGACTGAAAGTCTATGCATTTTTCCCATATATTTTTCGAACATGTCAAAAAATACAATCTGTGATTAACAAAGGTTTATAATGTTTACACGCTTTGTCTATCAAGATTATCTTTACAAGGAAACACAACATTTGAAGTCTAAATACAATCGGCAGAAGTAAAAAGCTAACATTAGGCTACAGACAGACTACACTACGGTCGCTCAATATCAACATCCCCACTACACAGCCTCCAACAATTCTTTATTAAAAACCTGTTCCCTGGTATGTAAGTACTCCATGAATGCATTCTATCCATGTTTTTAGAGATCTATGCCCATGTTACATTATTTGTGAGACGTGCTTTTAGCAACGTGTTAGCAACAGCCGTTTTTAAGACACAATAAGGCTTTCAAAAATCACGAAAGGGTTATAACTGGTGTGTTTTATGTCATAGATTAAAAAATGAAAATATTTAGAGGTTTCGTTAACCACAGACCTTATTTCCGGCGATTTGACAAAAACACATAAAAACTTATAGACTTTGGGGGGATCGAATCGGAAGTGCTAATGCTAAGTCTCTTTTGGGGTTTGCATACAAAAACACTCTGGGGTACTCTATTGTGAAAATAATGTACTCAGGTGTTGGTAAATAAACAATATTCGCATATTGATATTTATTACCAGTATAGTAGAAAAGAGGGCAATTTCATAAGTCTATTTTTACATCTATTTTTTACATTTAAATTTACATTTATGCATTTGGCAGACGCTTAAAGTGACTTACATTGCATTATCCTACCCATTTTTCATAGGTATGTGCAATCCCCTGGGATCGAACCAACAACCTTGCATCGTTGTAGCAATGCTCGTACCACTGAGCTACAGGAAACCCAATTATTTTGTTAAATACAATGTATAAATAAATCAATGCTATGTAACCATGATGCTGTGATGCAAAAACATGTTTAAGCACATAAAAGTGCCATAGTCATATATGTTTAACCTTGACGTGTAATGTGTATAACAATGGCCAACCAAGACCTAGAAAACAGGCGCACTTAAAGGCAGCACTTTGTTCTCCTCTCTTTTTTAATATTAGAAATAAGATGCTATGCACTGTTCTCAACTGATTTTTATTAGCAACCAGCTGAATGTAAGAAATTAGAGTATAATGATATGTCTTTCACTTAAAACAGGCCATGCAGCCATTTTACACTAAAGCAGAAATTCCTTTCTTTGTTTCTAAACACTTGATAGAATATTCTGGCGCAGCCTCATCGATGGACATCACTGATTAACACATGATAGCGTGTTAATAGTGCGTTGATTAACGTTTCAGACCCGTGATGGATCATGTTGTGCAACCCCTTAATTTATCCTGCAAAGTAAATGCTACGTACATTCTGGATAATGTCTTTTCTCTCCGTGGTAAATGGAAGTGGCTGAAAAACATGTCGAAGGGTAGGATTTGAATGTGTCTTCTGCTAGTTCTTTTTTAGCAACCACTTTCTGTTTTGGTGATTATATCTAGCAATTAATTTACAAAGTATTATTAGCATGGCGATGCCAAATTGCTGACTGTCAGACTGCATTGCACTTTTAATTATTCAGAAGAACACCAGCACTCCCAAAACCGTCACACCAGACTGGCTCAGGATAGTTTTGCATTTAAACTAATTGGGCAAACCTCTATAAATAATACTGAAACATCAATGCAGTTTGTAAGGGGAAATTGAGAAAGCCCTCAGCAATAAAGCCAGACCAATTTCTGTGTCTCGTGCACTGAACACGGGTTTTTAAGGTCAACGGGAGATTTAGCGCATCTAAATCAGCACATTTACAAGGCTAGAAATGATGTCACGCATATTGATAAGGATGAGTCAACATGCAGCAGTTCTCCCTGCCATCATTAAAAAAAATCTGTGCCACTGCTGCCTTATGATCTATGCTTCTTACTGCCCAGTCACTACATACACTGGGCACTTGTCAAAACAAGCTACAGCGGGCACATCTGTGGATTTCTTTTTTGAGGGGGTTAAGTGTGAAGATCGTTGTAATTATCTAATTGAAAGAATTACGGGATAGGGGAGTAGCAGAAGTGTTTTGTTTTGATGTCCATTTAGCCTACAGTCCTTTTGGATTTTTTACAGTACAGTTGGGTGTTTCTCATGTAAATACATCTATATAAAATATGCAGTCTTCTACATCCAAGCATTGTCTCAATATTTAATCATATACGGATGCTTGATGAGTCAAACAGTGTGTTATTTTTTAAATGCTATGCGTCTCATTATTTCAAACTCAAAGAAATTGTCTTTGAATGCATAAATCGGATGTTTTACATATGCTGACTATAAAAGACCTCCACCCGTGCACATTTCATTCTTTCAAGTATTTTTAAAGTGCTTGTCATATGATGCCTAGAAATCACTAAAGCATGTAGAAATATTTCTATTTTAAAAGCAGATAGTCATTCAATAAATCACCATAAATTTGTCCTAATTATTATTTGGTCAAAGAAAGAGACGGCGTAGCGTGTTTCGTGTAGAACTAAATGCCAGTGGACCCTGTGGGCCATTCAATGCATGAGGCACATTCGGCGCATCACGAGAGCCGACCTTCCATGCGAATTTTAATTAGGAGTTAGATACTGGGTTGTCAGAGAACTCCAATAGGAAACAGCTCCCCCCCCCATGTAATCGCTGTCTGATAAGGATGTTGGGCCCATCAAATTGATCTTTTGCCCTTGAGATAAGCAATGTATTTCATTACAGGGCGTTTTTAGAATTCTTTGACGCATTGAAGTCATTTGGGGCATTGAGCGTTTCACGCCACAGAGTAGACAAAAATGAAAGGCGACCGTCAACCATAAAACCAGTAAGAAAGAAATCGATAATTTAGCATATTATAAAAGTAACTACATATAAAAGTAAGAAAATATGCACTGTTCTGGAAACAAAATTGGTAACACTTCAGTTTAGTGGGCAATTCTCACTATTGACTAGTTGTTATTAGCATGCCTATTATTGGCATATTGGCTTTTTATTAGTAGTATAAAGCACATATTCTACATGATCATACTCTACATCCCTAATCCTACCCAATGCCTAAACCTAACAACCACCTTACTATCTATTAATAAGGCATCATATTAGGAGTTTATTATGGAAAAGGTCGTTTGGTGAGGTTGCATCCTACCCATTCAAAGCACTACGCTGTCTGAAACAGGACTAAGATGTCATCACATTTCCATTTCCGGCTACTGTAGATACAACATGGCGAATTCTATGCAAGGGGATTTCTGTCAATAGATCCTGAACATAAAAAAAAAAAACTTGTACTGTACTGTATGGTCAACACCTCAAGACATAATCAAACAATTGGAAGACCAATGATGTCTTGGGTTCCAATCTTTGACTTATTAAAACCTTGAGTTTAATCTTTTTAATCTGTAATCTATTTTATAATATGAATCACTATATTTAAAAAACTATTTACTTGACTAACACCAGTGGTTAAAGGATTCCATTAATGGCATCCCTCCTCTTAATATAGTATCAACATTGTGACAGAGAGAATGTAATTGAATTTTGCTATTTTCTGTGCATATGATGTACTTATCCGAGACTCACTTGAAATTCAAAGACTCATTCATTCTGTTAAATGAGCTGGTTATAAAAGTGCCTCTGTGTATGTGTATATAGTCTATCATTGTACTACTCATGAATCAAAACTCCCCTCACAAATACAGAGGCCTGGATGGACACTCAATTTATATTTGAAACCTGTACTTGTACAGCAAAATGCTTGCTAGTTTTGGAGACTGTAAGATGGGAGGATATTTATTACTATAAACAATTTTTTTACATCTTTTTCCCAGATACAACGTATGTTTTTGTATGGTAAGAGAGTCACAATTTCAAAAGAAGTCTAACCGAATCACATTCAATTAAACAACTGTTTGAATAATATTGGAATTCACAGTACAATTCTGCTATGTTTGAAATCTCTCCTGCCTTTGGCAGCTTATAGTAAAAGGAACGTCGCAGAATACTGGTTTAACAACACGATACAGTTTACAGGGCATGGTTTGATTTGTCAATATACTGCTAAAATGCAAGCAATTCTGGTAAAAAAGCAGACTTTTTGCTAAGCATTTGGTAAAAATACCTTTGGGTACTACACTGTGTGATTTGGCACTTGCTTGAGCAATGCATGCTTGGTAGGAGTAGATTAGTAAGGGTAATGTAGCTTGTAAAATGCCAGATATATTGATGGCCTCTTCAAATGTAGGACCGGCCAATGACTTTTTGAGTCTGAGCTTGATCCATCTAAAATAGAGGGTCACTGGACAAGAGAGAATGTCCAGGATAAGAGATGAAATGATTTACCGGCTTCAGGGTTTAAATCATGGTGGGAAGTTAAAGTAATTTCATGCTCTGTGAACAGTTGAATAAACTGGATCTCATTGGGGGTCACCTGGGACAAGGGCGTGTCAAAATGTATTAGTATAATAAATGACAATCAAAGGTCATTGCAAACCATTTTCACTGGGGATTTATGACATTTGTGTATTTGGCAGACACTAAAATATTACAAAATAGTTAACATTTGCACTTGTGTTTGCATGTCCGCTTTCATTTTTGCCAGCACACAGGACAAAGTCAAACAATTACTTCACTCAAAATTAAAACTTTTCTCGTTATTTTCTCACCCTTTAATCAGTCAAAACCCGCAAGAATTTGTTACACTGAATATAAAAATGTAATGAATATCCCGTTGGATGAATTCAGAACAATGACAGGCAATACATTATGACTCACTTAAAAACTTTATAATGTGATGCTCAATAATGAATAACCCCATGACATGGACATGTTTTCTGAATTTATGAATGCTATCGTTTTCAGATGTAGCATAAACAATTCAAGTGACGTCATAGCCATCTTAGTGTGAAGCTGTTTCAATTTTAGATTGTTTTTCAATACAGCAGCACAATGCCCACAGTTGCCTACAGAATATACCTACAGTTTTGCTGAAAATAGCTGTGTTTTCCTTTGGAAAAGAGAGCAAAAAAGAGAATACAGAAAGTAAGGAATTGAAAACTGCTGCTCGAACCATACAAATACAGAATAAAGAAAACAAAATTTACTTATTTTACTTAGTCTTTTTAAATATTTGCTGTTAAATATTTAGATCAATAAGATCTAAAATCTGGTTACCAGTGACCAGACACTCAAAACAGATTGCTCTTGGTCATAAAATTAGGCATGTGGTTTCTGTCATCATTCATTCATCTTTATGTCATTCAAACTACTCTTTTTTCTCTATATTTTGAAAAAGGGTTTAGTGGTTTTCTGTCCGTACAATGGAAGTCAACGGGGTCCAATGTTATTGATTATCAACATTCTTCAAATTATGTTCTTATGTGTTTTGCAGAAAAAATAAATTCATGCATGTTTGGAATGACATGAGAGGGAGTAAATGATGACAGAATTTTTAAGCTCTTAAGCTCTTGGTGATTTATCAAATGCTTAAAGCAACACTTTGTAGTTTTTTCTACCTTAAAATAATGTCTCTAAAATTATTTCAGTGGTAGAACAACTTAACTGGACGGATTCTACTCACGCTGAGTAGCATCAGAGCGGCTACAACCACACTCTGTAAGTTCTGTGTTCGGGTCGGTACACACAGCCCCGCCCTTCCCCTACCTGCGGAAGACTGAAAAATGGTTTCCAACATATCTGCATTTGCTGGTTTAATCAGTGCAGTCAATAAATTCACGTGTATTGTGCTACCAACAGGAAATCTTATACAGCTAAATGTGTTACTACACTAGTAACAGATACACTGAAATTCTTTTTTCATTCAACCAATCTTTATTGTATAACTTGAGCAAATGAAAACCAATATTTTTTCATTGGCCCAAGTTATAAAATACAGCTGTGAATACTTAGCCAAAGTGTTTTTATTTGGTTGAATGAAAACCTTTCTTCAGTGCAATTGCGCTTATCAACCACATGGGAAAACTGTGAGCAAAAGTTCAATAGTGTAGCTTTAATATTTCCAGCTCACAAAGAGATAATTTTTACCGAACAGAGAATACTGTTTTTTACTCTATCTGGAGGTTGAGCATCAACTGTTCCAACTGAAGGACATCCAGTGAACACAAAGTTATTTCCTGTCACTGTGCATTATTAGACACTGCCCTTCTTTTTGAATTCTCAAATGACTGCATCTTTCGACTTCGCACACCCAATAAAGTCCAACCCAAAAATAGACCTGTTCTTATTCAGTCAAAACTCTTCACGCTCCCCCTTTCCAAAGCTAGGGTTCAATCTCACACTGGCTTTAATAGGGCTTTAACAGGGCTTAGGCAGTATTTAAAGCCATACTTCACCAAAAAATTAAACTTCTGTAATCATTAACCCATACATTTCATTGTTCTGATTAACACAGAGAAAGATATTTGGAATAATGCCTTTAACCAGACAGATTTTGCCCCCATTGACTCCCATGGTAAAAAAAAACTTTATACTTTTTTTTGTTCTGTTAAACACAAAAGAAGACATTTTGAAGATTGTAGGACAGCAAACAGTTCTGTGGCACCATTTTATGTTTCCCTACTATGGTAGGCAGTGGGGGCAAAATCAGTCTGGTTATAAGCATTCTTCCAAATATATTTCAAAGCCTTCAGCAGAACATAGAAATGAGAGCTATTTTTGTAGAGATACTTCAAACAAAATTTTCATTCAGGCTACAATGAAACAATAGCTTGGCAAAGCGACACTGTGTTTCTTTACATTCCTTAGTGCGATGAGTGCGAATGGCTGCCAACTGTAAAGCTGTCATAAATTATTGAAAACAAAACAATAAAAAATAGATAATAGAGAGAATAATTAAAAAATAATCCTAATCCACATGCACACGATCTGAAGTGCATTTCCCAAAACACTCATATAATTAATACACAAAACAAACAGAAAAAGAGGATTATATTAAGACAATAGATTTGCCAGATCAACTCTCTAAATCACTCATGAGCAAAAGAAGCCACACAAGGCATTTTACAGGATTCAGTGCCTCGAAATCCGATCAGGGAAAACCGTCTAATAAACTCTCAACATGACAATTGATTTAATCGCTTGAGACTGCTGTAATAAAATTACACCTATACTGCTTCAAGTAAGCAAACTTGAAGTTTCAAATTTTTATTGGGTACCGATACCTCTTTGGTTCAAAGGGTTGATTTTAAAAGCACAGCATATTTCCTTGAGGGACTTATTAGTTTTACTAGCATGCCAATTATTCTTCATTTCCAGAGCCCCCACATTATGTTTTTTAATGAAATGACATTTGGCAAGTGCAACGACATACCCATGAGCGCCAAAGCATGGCAAGAGGCAACTGTTTGCTCTCAAGGAGCGAAGGAGACCCCAAAATGAAATTTTCAGGAATAGCAGGAAATAATATTAGCCTTAGGTAAAGCCGCACTGGAATCAATGCAAGCAAATGAAAAACATGCCAAGTTTTACAATACGTTAATGGAGTCAATGAAGGGGGGATGTAAAGTCACCTGTGATAAACATACTGGGGCAAATTTACTATACTATACATTTATTAATTTAGGCAGACACCTTTATCCAAAGCGACTTACAAATGAGAGGGTTGAGTTAATTTCTCTTGGTCAGTAGTCATGTTAAAGCAGTATTAAAATCAGCACACTAGCATCTCAAAAACATTGCAAGATAGTTTGTTTCCAGTCAAGACTTGGAGAAATTTGTTCATCCCTTCATTACCAGCAGGGTGGATTATTGCCATGGTCTTGTCACCGGCATTCCCAAGAAAACCATTAGACAGCTGCAGCTCATACAGAACTCTGCTGCCAGGATTCTCACTACAACCAGAAAAACTGAACATATTACACCAGTCCCTAGATCCCTACACTGGCTTCCAGTTACTTTTGGGGTTGATTTTAAAGTACTGTTACTTGTTTATAAATCACTAAACGGCCTATGACTGAAATACATCGCAGATATGCTCACTAAATATAAACCTTACAGACCACTTAGATCATTAGGATCAAGTCAGTTAGATATAGCAAGGGTTCCCTCTAAACAAGGAGAATCCACTTTTTGCTTTTATGCTAGCCGTAGCTGGAATCAGCTTCCAGAAGAAATGAAATGTGCTAAAATATTATCAACATTTAAATGCAGACTCAAAAATCCTCTTTTTTGCTGTGCATTTACTAAATGAGCACTGTGCCTAGTCCGAACTGACTGCGACATGATTCATGTATAATCAGTTTAATCTTTACTGTTTTAATCAACTTTAAATCTTTTTTTATATAACATTTAAAAGGTTTTTAAATTCCTTGTTTTATTGTTTTAATTATTTCATGTAAAGCACATTGAATTACCATAGTGAATGAAATGTGCTATATAAATAAACTTGCCTTGCCTTGCCTAATTATTCAACAGGTCTTTCTGAAATGTGTTGTAGTGTGACATATTTATTCACGCATGTTAGAGATCATCACATGACTAAATGTAAATGTAAATTGTCCCTGATATAGAAAGTGTGCAATAAAATCAGCCAATCATCTTTAAAGGCCAAAAGCGCTGACCCTCTTACATGTTAGTAGCTAAATCAATACCATGAAAAAAATCGCTGCTAGGAGTTGAAATGGCTTTCTTATCAATAACAGTACTTGTCGGTTCCATTATGGGTATGAAAATGACCTTTTGGTGTGATCTGGGGCACGCTCCCAGCGGCTCCCTGCAGAGATATAAATGCACGAAGATTTTTCACACTTGTCAAGTGCACACATATTTTTTTAATCTGCCTTCCTTTGAAGTCAAGAATTGCCAAGCGTAAGGAGAGCAATAATGTTAATGTAAAAATTTTAACATTTTGACTACAAAACTGATAAATCGTGAAATAAAATTGCAACAGATTTGAATATTAGAACAAGAATGTATAAAGTCAAGTAACAGTCTTGGCTTGAAGTGAAACACTGAAAAATGCTTCAGTAAATAAAGAATGCAAAAAATATAGAGAGCGAAGAAAGGAATGTATTTTACCAAGAATATTTCCACCAGGGACGTTCAATTTTCCATGTGAGTGTGTCCGTCTGTTTCCAGGCTCTGCCGCAGCCAAGCAACTTCAAAACATAAACCCATAAATGGAGCCCACACAATATCTGCAAAACATAAAATCAGTCCTTAGGCTTCCTCAAAACACATTTAGTGCATTTAGCTGGAGTAATGCCACAGTATGGATTTTCTTCTGCACAAGCAACTTTAACAACATAAGGATAGTTCACCCCAAAATTAAAATGCTGTCATCATTCACTCACCCTCTTGTCATTTCAAAGCTTTCTATCTTCTTCAGAACACAAAAGCCGATATTTTAAGAATGTAACATAACAACGGCGGTTACCATTAACTTCTATTGAACGGACATAAAACCAAGGTAAGTGAATGGGTACCACTGCTGTTTGATACCAACATTCTTCAAAATATCTTTTTTGTGTTCTTCAAAAGTATTTTGAGTAAATGATGACACAATTTACATTTTGGGGTAAACTATCCCTTTAATTATTGAAAAAATACCCTTTTATTTCCTGAAAAGTAGCATACAGTACACATTACTATGCAACTGCAATTATCAGCAATCTCATCCCCCAGGGAATACTATGGGTGTCAATGGAGGATGACATCTGTTTGGTTCCTAGCATTCTTACAAATATCTGTCTTTGTGTTCATCAGAACAAAGAAATTCAAAGAAATATGTTACAATCTGACGGTCACTAAATAATGACAGAATTTTAATTTTTGCGTGAACTATCCCTTTAAATCATTTAAAATGGATTATTCTTAAAATGCATCTCTACGTTTATACATATCTTGGGAATATATTCATCAGTTAAATTATTTTATCAAACACTTCAGTCGCCAATAAACCCAATCCTCTTGGCTTCCCCAAATCAGTTCACATGTACAAGCACAGGCTGTCCATCAAACGGCACCTTTTTCCTCTCCAGTCCTGTTTTTACAGTCAAACCATCCTGACAACCTGTGCACATTTGTCGAACCAAGATGGGCTTGATTGATCATCTGACTTGGGACCAGTATGTCTTGTTGATCGGTTGGTGCGTTTGAGTGATGGTGCGTTCTGTGGTCAGAGAGCGTTGTGTGAAGCATGTGTGTAGAGAATGGCTGACGTTACAGCCGTAACCACATGAGGTTTCCTCTGTCAAAGTGTTGATTCACTCCATTGAACTATGAAGTACAGCAATTTGGCTTTACTGTGAATTGAAAGCTTGTGAATGAGCACCGGGTGGGGATATGATACATGGGCATTCCTTGCCCACCTTGGGATCTTCTTTGCAGACTCTATTGTCTCATTAGTTGGGCTTTTCTAGTACTGCTGGTTGGTTATAAATCTGCACAGTTAGTCTAATACCTTGTGGTGAACCACAGCTAACATTAGCCAAAGCCTGTTGTAATGGAGTTTTAATGATCAAACTTGAATATCACTTTTTTATTTTGAATTCAAGAGAAAACGAGGGCTTTTCTTTTCCTTCTAGTAAAATTTAAGCTCATTATTCACTTTGGGAAACAAAGATAACAGTTAAGATCTTGCTGCTACAAACCAATACTACTGTGGTATCTCAGTGTTGTGTCTTTGTTTTCTGTTGTCACACCATGGCATTTATTTGAAGCTCATCCTAATAATTGTGAATTACCCTGTGACTGCGCTACACCAAATTAAATGTAAAACACAGACCCCTGTAGCAATTTTTTCATATAAAAAATACTTGGATAGAACAATAAAACCTCAACCTCAACCCCACACCGACCTCAAAACCACTGTCGTTACTCTAATGGCTTTGAAGAAACAACTCTTTACTATTTCTGATCATTTGCTTAAGTGAAAATGCTTAATGTCTTACTTGCATCACTGAATGACTCAACAGCGGGCATTTGTTTTCATTCGGCCTGACCGAGCATGTTGATATAGAGTTGCAGAGGTTTACTCTTTAAAAGCATTCATGGTAAACAGAGATTTCTGTTTGTGGTTCCATTCGTCACTTGTCTCACTGAGTCGCTGTGAATACATTAAGGGTCCATTGGAGGAGGCTTTTTTATATTTGTATACAGCTGTACATACAAGAGTCTAAGACCAAGAAACGGAGTTACACACTGGTGTAAAAACGGCCAACTGCTATATTTCAAGTCAGAATGTTATACTCATCTCCACAGTAAGTCTCAGCAAGAGAAAGCACATGATGAGGAAAACCATTCTTGTATGCCGAGAAGAAATATTAATGGCAAGCAAGCTCTGTGACAGTGACCAATGTAGCTAAATATTGAGAACATTTGTCTCGCTGGGGAGACAACAAACCACACAAACTTCCCGGGAAACGCAAGCCGAGCCCTATGAATACTAATGATGCACGCCAAATGTGAACTATTCTTAAGCAGAGGGTTTTTCCTCAGCTCTAGATAAATAAGCCTCCACCACAAAGTCCTAGTGAAAGTGTTGAGTAGCGCAATAATGCATCACCATCTGTCGTTTTCTCATTAACGTGAGGAATATGTTAATGCCTCTTCACAGTTTTGCAGAGCTGCTAAGTCAAGGACAAAATTAGATGCATCCAACATTGTTATCCATATGTCATGCATTTCTCTTTATATTAGCTAAACGATGCTCCCTATCTGTGGTATTTTTTAGCCTTTGAAACATTAATGAATGCCCAAATGGTCAAAGCACTTAAGAATCTTATGAACACTGCAAAACTGTAAAGTAATAAAAGTGGAATAGTAACCTTTTTTTTTACGATTGAATGAGAATTGAGTAAGATATCAAACTGGAGATTTTGCACTTATACCTACTTAAAGGGGTACTTTACCCAAAAACACAACCTCAGAGTTTTCTTTGATTTCTCAAAAGAAATGACTTGAAAGACTAAATGGGGAATCAATGGTTAGTTTGGGTGAACTAACCCTTTAAGGCATTATGTTAGTTAAGTTTGACTTTTTAAATTACAGCATATATTTGATACAAAGCAGTTCCGCTGAACGCTGCTTGCTTGTATATCTTTATCTTTTGATGTTTAGAGGTTTAAGTAGCCGTAAATTTAAGGTTATTGTCAAACTGAGAAATCTTTGTTGCTTATTGTCAACAAAAGTCCATTGACAAGGCTATCTGGCAATCTGGTATAGTTTGTGTTCATATTGTTTCAAGTACATTAAAAATATGTCAAGCTATTAGCTTTTCTTATTTCAGCTATTTATTTTGGGGGACGTCTTGTGGCTCTACTATTCGTTTGTGCTTCGCTCTCATCTACTGTAGGCCAGCATGCAAAAATAAAGGGGCTTCACGATACCATAGAATAACCTTTTTTTTGTCTAAAGAACATTTAGCATCTGAAAACATTAAACATCTTTGTGTCCCAAATTTTTTTTCATAATATAAAAAGTTAATAAGAAAGGGGGTTCTTTAAAGAGCAACCGAGTGGTTCCTTAAAATGGATCATCAATGGCATCGCTGTGCGGAACCTTTAAAGCTCCTTTATTTGTAATATGTATCTTGCAGTGTTGAAGAATAATTTTAAATTGTGACAGTACTGTTTTGACTCTATTTTCAGAAGCGTGACAGTACTTCATATGTTTCCAAAACAGAGAATTTTTATCAGTAACAAGCTGCATTTTCTAATGAGTAGCAGTCTACCGTGACAAAACGTTTTGTTGCTGTATTTTTAATATGATTTTTTTGTGTGTCTGCAATTTTACAGCACAGCGAACTGAAGCCATAATTATGAAACGTGTCCTATCTTTGTGAATGTTTTGGGATGTCAGATTTTAAGTCAATCATTTCGTTTGCATGGTTTATGTAAATAACCGAATAAGCAAGTAATTTCAAGCCCTCTTTGCTCCATCTTGCTCTGTAAATGAATGTTAAACTAATTGTAATAATGAAGTCACTAGTTAACTAAATTAGCTTCGAAAAATTGTGTTTAGGACAGTTTAAAAATGGTGGTAGTATTTAGTATTTCAAGCACAAGTACTGTATATAATTCATGTCTGAAATGTTATATCTTGCCTATAGGCATCTTGTGGACGGATGGATTTGCCGTATTCCTGTTGATGAATTTCCAATGGGTTCTTACAATTATACTGTCAGACCGTTCAAAGCATCACCAAGGATAGGATGAGATGAGAGAAGAGAAACAAACAGAGCTCAGAGCTGGTTATGGCACACTTACGTCATAGACCTTCTGCAGGACAATGCGATGTATGAGTCACTGGGAATTTTACACATCTGGAATTCTTTCCAAGCCTGAGAACCTTCTGTAAATCTATGATGTTGCTCTGAGGAAAATTCACTGTTCAAATCAGATAAAATGATGAATGGTTCAATTGTTTTGGTGAGAAGTGGCATCAAATCAACAGCTCTTGAAATCACATCTCTTCTGAGTGAATTAATAAAACATGACGACCAACTTTTTGGTCTCAGATAAAGACTACAGCAAAACTGCCCTTTTGCTTTGTCACAGGTGATTTTAAACATTGACAATTAGTCAGGTTTTCATATTTCTATATTGACAGCGTTGAGCTGGATTTATTTTGCAAAGCCTTTTGTTTAAATAAATATTGGTAACAGTTTTCAATAAATTTATATTTGTCAACATTAGTTAATGTAGTAGCTAACATGAACTAACAATGACCAATAATTCTTCTTATTTAACAAAAAAAAACTGTTAACATAAGAGTTAAAGGTTCATGGAATAGTTCGCCTTCGAAATGAAAACTTTTGTCATCATTCACTCATCCTGTTGTCATTGTAGACCTGTCTTACTTTCTTTCTTCTGCAAAACACAAAAGAAGATATTTTGAAAAACGTTGGTAAAAACGTTGGTCCCCATTGAAATATGTGAAATATAAAGTGTTTTTTGTTTTTATTAGAAACATGAACATCCAATTTGAAACACCCAAAAAATAATCAAAATTAATCAAAGCCTCAAAAACAGCAAAGACTGGCTCCTTCAACAAATATAACCTTATTGTAAAGTGTTATTGAACCATCCTACAGCATAACATGCATAACATGCATAAATGATCCGCAACAGAAAGATTCCCATTCAGATTAAAAAGGTATAAAAGTCATTAATAGGATGTCAGTTTGCCTTGCACAATCTGAATCTTGTCGTGCAGACTCAGTGATCCATTTTATGAACTGTCCCTCTACAAAAGTACATTATGAATATTTAAGACATTATAGCACCATTTCAATTCTTCTGAGTTTGAAATGACACCTCTCTGGAAGCACAGGTAATATTACTTGCCAGAACCAAATGAGCCAAATATTCTTAGACAACCTTTTTTTATAAGTTTCACTATAGAGAATGATGTTGTGACATTTTATTTGCTGAAAGCAGTAGTGAGACAACAGTAGTGAGAGTTTCTATGCTATTACAGCAGAGCCAGTCATTAAATGTGTCCGTCAAAAGCAATACTCTGCAATAGGGAGTCTTGTTTTATTTATTATTGGTTCAAATATGAATAGCTGATCCTCATTTTTTTACTATAAGGCTACACTGTTTTTAATTGTGCTTAAAAATGCAAAGCACATCAACTGCCGTGTCCTTCTTTTCTAAAAGAAACCCGGTCTTATTGCATTCACGGCATTCCAAAGATCAAAGATAACTCAAGGAATGCTCGTCTTTTATGAGACAATTTACTCTTGCATTATTGCATGCATGGTACCATAAACAGGCCATCATCCCTGCACACATTAAGCGCTCTATCTGCCTGTAAATCAGGTAATTAGTGTATGCAAGAAATAATGCATCTAATACCTCCTGGTGCATGCACTTCATCTCAGGTACAAAAACGAATCTATCCCACACTAGCCATTCAAACAGAAGGTTGTTCTAGCACTTAGCAGTCATTTATAGATGCAAACATCCATTTGCTCTGACTGTAAAGCACATTATGTAAACTATTCGGATATCGTCTCTCTCGCCATGTGTTCGAGGAGATATTACAGCAAGGAAAGTCTACAGGCTGCAGCAGAACTAATCTAGTTTGTTCCACCAGTAAAAGAGAAGCTATTTCGTACCACAGTCACCAGCTTGGGAACTGCCAGATAAGCATATGCACTTTTCTTGACTGCATCAAAGCAGTGGTCTCATGAGTGAGGCGTTATGGGAAAACGTGGCCCACTTTTGTTACTCAGGCTTTTGACAACAGCTCATTTAGGCTAATTGTATACAGTTAGGATGTTTATCTGGAAACTGAGCTTGACTACAGCAGATGTGTCGTAATTACTCAAATGCGATCAAACTATACATCTCTGCCGATGATATGTACGATTCTGTCCCCCTGTGGAGTCCTTTCACATCTGGACCTCAGGATATGTTGTGTTATAACAATTAAAAAATGTGCAGAATTCTTGCAATATCTTGTTTACAGTAGATATTGGTAGTTTACAGTCTTGTTTAGCAATGATAGCTACAAATACAAAATAGAACAAATCTAATAGTGATAGTAACGTAACTTGCATGCAAGTATGCCAAGTACACTCAGTTATAGCTTAGAAAAATAGAATACAAAACTACAAAATAGACTATAAAATATTGTGTTGATATAAAATGAAATATATAAATATAACATTTATTTATTAAAAAAAAACCAAAAAATTATAACAATGTTTTTGCAAATATCCTGTTTTATATATTTAGCCTACTGTAATACATATATCAATTTCTATATTAATAATGTTTGGATAACTTTTTATATAAAAAACTATTTCATTTAGTAAAATGTTGTACAAATTACCGTAATGGATGACAAGTATTTTGTTAAAAGTTTTGATCAGGCACCAAATAAAGTGAAACTTCTTTTTAAGCTTAAAAAAAGTTTAACACATAGAAAATACAGTTTAGATTAAAGGAGTAATATGGAGATTTAAGTGGTATTCGGGATGAGGTTGTGAATTGTAACCATGGTGGCTCTCTGGACAAAGATAATGTCACGTTTTCGCTTCTTTGCCATAATAAAAACATAATTCATTATGGATGTTCTTTAAACACCCCTGAAGATATAGTTATGTTTATTATATTGTATTTCTGTCACTAGATCATCCTAAATATTACACACTTGACCTTTAAGGCATACAGCGATTTATAATAGCAATATATATGCAGAAATGGATGCATATACCGTGACTAAATTTTGCTAGGCGATAATTTGCTTCTCAACCTTCTAGATAGAGTTTAAACAAACAGAAAGAGTCATTGGAATGAATATATACAAGAGGTACTGTATGTAATAGCATCTTGTTGAAATTGCTATGCTGCTGATGTTTTCTTTATTCTGAATGAATCAAGAAAATCTTGTAAGAGAACACTGACATTCCCTTTTTGCAACTTTATTAAAGTGATGAACTGTGCCCTGTCCTGACCCATTTTTGGTCTAGATTTACCAGAAGATGGATTTTGTACTTCCGTTCAGTCGATGCCGGATTCCCTCGGCTATTTGTTGTCATTTATCTTGCAGCTCCTGATTCCTGAGGACAGTCTACCTGTGCTCATATGGGAGTTTCATTAAGAATAGCAAGAACATTTGTCCTCTGCTATCTCCTTGTATCACACGTTCAATCCTCTGCCAAATGTTGTCAAGGAGCAATCTGTGCATCAGCCTGTGGGATTAAATGTGGATGAGGCATGGAAATACATTTCTAAGGATAAATCTGAGACAGCATTGTTTATTCGGTTCAAATCGTACTGTTTAAATAATTCTTAATACTGTTCTTACAGTAATAATTTACTTAAAAAAGAAATCGATGTTTACTCACTCTTGTGATCTACTGTGTAACACACACAAACGTGTAAATAATGTAAAATGAAGGATGAAATTGTATATTGCGTACAATATTGCATAAAAAGAATATAAAAAATAATAATTCATTTGACATACATAGGTTGTTCCACTATAGAGTTCTTAAAGGTGTCATGAACTGGGCTTGTTTATTGTTTTATACTGTTGTATGAGGTCTACTAATGAAGTACGCTTTGTTTTAACATTCAAAAACATCAAATTAATAGTGTATTTTCTACCCGCGTTTTGATGCCGGCTCAATAAACAATCGGTTTGAATGGGCGTTCCGTCATGAAGACTTGGAAGTAAATGCCCACTGCTATGACTGGATAGCAGTTTGTCTTATAAACTTAGTTGGAGCCTTCTGTGGATTTGGTTAGAAACGTATTGTTTATCACACGGGATAAACGAGGCCTGTGATTTTGCTCAGTTACTGACTTATTTCACTTATGTGATGGCAAGGCTCTGCGTAGATTGTATAGCCTACTGTTGTACGGTGTTTAATGATATCCGTACCTGTCAGCATTTGAGCCCGTGATCCTGAACTGGACATAAGATCACCGCGATCGCGAATCTCAATGAGTTACCAGAGTTTCCGTGACAAAAACAGGGAGACTCCCTGTAAAAAATGGATATGACACAGCTACCGAAATATTACCAAAACACCTCAAAACAGCCTACGTTATTCGGATAAAACCTTGACAATGATATATGAGCCCACCAAATCACAAAGATGCCGATTCGCACAGGAATAATATTATCACAGGACCTCTGTTTTCGTCGAAATATGGTAAGTTATTTGTGGGGGAATTTTTTCTTTACAAATTTCAGACAGGGCCAATTCACACGGGATTAAGATCACAGACAACCTGTGCAAGTATTACAAATGACTATAGAGGTCCCCTGGTAACGTGAGCTCTTTAAAAATAAACTTCAACCACACATAACTTATGTCGGAATCCGAAGGATGGTTTTGCAGCGACTGTGTTCTTCCACAACCAGGCACTGACTCAACAATATTTTACGATCTTTAACAGCATATTTATTGCTTGCTGTTGACTACTATGGTAGTCAATGGTGGATAAGATGCTTGTTTGGTTACAAGCATTCTTCCAAATATCTTTTTCTCTGACATTTAAACAGATTTGGAACAACGCGAGGGTGAGTAAATTATAACTTAATAACTTGGGTAAACTATTTCTCTAAGAAGATTTAACATTATGTGTATTTCAAGACTTTTGTTCTACCTGATGGTGGATTTGTTAAACATCTCTCATACTAATGGAGGATGGCAGTCTTATTAGCATGATGTGGAATCCTCCTACAGGAACTGCCATTACATGGTACATGTGGTCCATTCAACACGGAGGTCATTACAGTTTCCTATTAATCTTTCATCCCATGAGGATGATAGCCATGTGAATATATTTCATCAGTCTCAGCTCATGGTGTTAATGCAAAATAACTGGGATTAACTTTGGAGACAGCTGTTCAAAGCAAGGTAAAGCTACAATTTTCTAGAACACTAAAATATAACAAATGCAATTCAGTTGTGTCATTGTTCTTTCTGAATTCTTGGATGTCCAAATTCGCTGTTTTTTAGGAAATGGAACAAACACTGAGGTTTTTAAATGATTAAGTACTGTGTTGTCTAAGTTGACAAGCACTTTTAAATACATTTTATTGGTTAGTTGTTTGCGAAGCACAGTGACAAACATAAAAAGGGTGGTTATTAATAACGATGCAAAAAAAACCCATCATGAAATATGGAGAAGATACATGGTTTTGGAAGGACATCAATATTTCACTTAAGACGGAGATGCTTTACTGTACAGTACATATAAATGTCTAGTCATTTAAATAACGAAGAAGCCTTGCCAGCGTTGCAATCATGTGGCTTTTTGTTAGAATAAAACAAATAAAGTAATTGCATTTCTTTCGAAATTTGAACCATGTAAAAAAAAATTGTCACACACAACACATTCTTCTGCACTCTGTGAAGAACACAAGAAAGCAACTGAAGCAGCACATGTAGAAAAGCTTCACGCATTTAATTGTAGGTAAAGCACTATATTCCTTAGCAATTCAACACCACAACTCTAGAAATAGCCTGAATTGACTCTGCCAGGGGGTATTATTGTGTAAGACACCGTACAACAGAAGAATATTATTTCAACAATCAAGCATCAAAGCAGCAAATCTGAAGCGAACGCCTGGGCCTCCCAGGAACATTTCTTCTACCACACAGCTTTCTCTTTGTGTAAAAATGGATTGTGTGTAACCTTCTTTCTCCTACAATGGAATCAAGTTTCAATGGAATCAAGCTATTTATCAAACCACAGCATCAATAATGGCCTCCCTTCTTTTGCAAGTGCTTTTAGAGGTGGGTGTGATCAGTGCTCAAATTGAACCAGGTCTTATGGGGGGTCCCCCTCATAAGACTTTTTTTGGTGGGGGTTAGTCTCGCGATATACAATTTATACAAAATACACAATATATTTGACTTAAATATGCATTACTATATACTATTACCCCCCAAAGTCTGTTTTTTACTTCTTATGGGGGGTCCCTAATGCCTTATGGGGATCCCGGGGATCCCCCCAGCCCCCCTTCAATTCAAGCACTGGGTGTGATAGTGGAAAACATTGCGAAGCAGCAATGAGTTAAGTTTAGATGTAATCTCAATGCATATTTACGGCACTGAACAAAGGGAACAAAGTGTTTTTTTAAATCAAATTAAACATCATTGATTTCTACAACTATTGGACTGGGGCCTTTGGAATATTCTTATAATTCAAGTTCATTGATTTCTGTACTTATTCATTTAGGAAGCGTGTAGAGATTATATAAATTCTTCACCTAGAGGCTTCGATCTATTGATTTTTTGTCTGCTTTTGCAGATAAATCTATAGTAATAAATAAAAAATAAAACATACTGGGGCAATGAAATATAGACAGACAATCTTACATTCAATTAAAAAATATTTTGTATATTGTAAACTAATAACATCTATCTCCTATATTTTTATTTTCTACGATAAGAATAACATTTGTTTCCAAAATTTAAAAGATAATAATCAGATAGTGGGGGTTTCCAAGATATCAAGTATTTGTAGCATGTGAAATATGTTCTAACTATTGAGAAAGTGAAGGTTATGGTAACAGTTTCAACCATTGCAGTCAATGTAGATCTCTCTTAAATTCTGTTGTGGATCAACCCTCTTGAACGCTCCCCTTGGCTAAGATTATATGAATAGAAAACAATCTTTCACTCGTGTCATACATACAGCAACAGAGTGTGACAGACGCCCGGAGCAGGTCTGCAGTATCTGCGATGACAGCTGCGCATCAAGGTCACATCAAATGATGTTAGTGTTTCATTATTCAAAAACACATAAGTCACGGCCATTGCAAAAAAATAGGTTTAACAGTAAATCAGAGACTGTTTTATATTTATGATGTAGAAATAATTCGACCAAAAGAGGATAAATTTGAAGAATGTTGGTATCAGAAAACCCTATTGACTTTGTGTCCAAACAATAGAAGTCAATTGGGACAAACGGTTTTTGGTTACCAAATTCTTAAAATATCTTCTTTTGCAGAAGAAAGAAAGTAATACAGGGTGAGTAAATGATGAAAGAATTAAAAAATTTAGGTATCAAAAGATTTACACCAAAACTACAAGTATAAGACTTCAAACCATCAATACAACTTACAGTCTCGAAAACAATTAGAAAGATCATACACAAACGTCTCAGTTTCTTCAGTTACCTGAATTTTTTTTTACAGATGGGAGGTTGCCCTTGATAAGTATGTCTACACTGTAAAAATATTTGCTGTCGTTATGCAGCTACTGTAGCTGCCGGTAGCTTCCTGTAGATTTACAAGTATGTAATTCACTGGCAACTGTTTGTTTAAAGATAAATAAACATTAAAAAGTCTTTATCTTCACAGAAAAAAAAACAAAAAAATAATAGCAAAGCATTCTGAGAACACAGAAATTCTCATCAACCTTTTTCATTTTTTTCTTCTAATTTTGGTTCCCAGAATGCTTTGCATGATACGGAGCCCTTTTGGGGACATGGTGGTGGAAAAAAAATTAGAGGGAAGAGAAAAATATTTTTTAAAACTTATGCGTTATCTCGCAAAATCTTTGCGTTCCCCCGAGAAACATTGCGTTATCTCGCAAAACTTTTGCGTTCTCTCGCAAAAACTTTTGCGTTCTCTCGCAAACATATTTGCGTTATCTCGCAAAACATTCAAACGTCCTGTTATTCAACTGCGTACATTAACAATGGAGCGGTTCATACTAGATTCCCGGACCAATAACTTGTGAGCTAAACGTTGTTATAACACAAACAACACATTATTCTTAGACAAGGATCAACAACCTAGTCTTCCTCAAAACGAGAATATAAATGTATCTCTATATGAGCAGGAAACATGGGGTAGTTCAAAGAGACCGTCTACAAATTGACTGTAAATCCAAAAAGCGTTATTAAAACATTGTCATTAATAACTTAAATGTTACACACTGTAGTCTCACCAAATTCAGATTACACATTAATGGCCTCCTGCTGAATCTAAACTGGTTTTAGTTATACTACATTATGTAGCACTGAAGTGAATTACTATTTTGAGTAGCCTAATGATCTTCTGGGTTTGCCCTTTATAGAGGATCCCTTCGGTCTTGTCTCAGCCGGCTCCCGCCTGGGGCTCGTTTTGTTAAAATATTTAGTTCATGTTCATTGTTTACGTTACGTAGAATGAGGTATCATTTGTGTTATAAGAACCTTTAGTTCACTAGTTATTAGTTCGGGAATCTGCATATATAAACCAATGTTTAAGGAGCTAGTCTCAAACTCAGCCAGCAGGACATTAAATATATTCCCCTAATATTGTATTCTGTATTTATTCACACTGTATATCCTGCACTTGCTAATTGCACTTCTGGTTAGACCTAAACTACATTTCGTTACACTGTACTTGTATATGTGTAATGACAATAAAGTTGAATCTTATCTAATCTAAACAGGAAGTGTTTGTCCGAATTCAAAAGTTTTGCGAGATAACGCAAAGTTTTTGCGAGAGAACGCAAAAGTTTTGCGAGAGAACGCAAAAGTTTTTGCGAGAGAACGCAAAAGTTTTGCGAGAGAACGCAAAAGTTTTGCGAGATAACGCAATGTTCCTCGGGGGAACGCAAAGATTTTGCGAGATAACGCAAAAGTGTAAAAAAATATTTTTCTCTTCCCTCTCATTTTTTCCCACCACCATGTCCCTAAAAGGGCTCCGTAGCATGAGGCTGTTATTCTATATATTTCTGTAAAGATAAAGACTTTAATGTTTATTTATCTTTATACAAATTGTTTCCAGTAAATTACACAAATGTAAATCCACAGTAACGTAATGGCAAACTGCTGCCAGTAATACAGTTATATCTAAAGACATCTCTAAGCATGTAGCTGGATTTGCTGACCAGGCTTAGCCAAACCTTCTGGGTCCTTATGTATTCTTAAAGGCCTTCAGCTGATAGTACGACAAAGTAAAGATGAAGTCGAGCAGATAGAGACTGAGAGCAAACCCCACATCAGTGTTATTATGAGCAGGGAAAGCCCATTGGGGGAATTCCACGTTGCAGAGAAAAGCCCTGGCTGAGATTTGTGCATTTAATAAAATACCCATTATTGAAAGAACTCAGACAGTTCGGAGAAACCAATTCCCTGAACTCATTTCCTTTAATTGTGTAGAACGTGAAGTGTGTCTTGTGGTATAAATGATACAAATTCGTCAAGTCAGTAATTTCTCCATAAACCATTTAAAGCTTTAGATAGAGTATTGTTTTTAAAACAATCAGTATTTTGCCATTCCGTTTGATAGATGTAGTGTCACTTATTCTTAAAGGACCAATGTGGAGATTTTAGCGGCATCTAGCGGTGAAAATGTGAATTGCAACGCACTCCGCCCCTGCCTTCCGAAGCACTACAGCGGCTGAGCACTAAGGGTGCGTTCATATTTCTAATTCAGTTCTTTTGGTGTTTTGGTCCGGAGCAAAAAATAAAAAAAGTAGTCCTGGTCCGCTTAGCGTTCAGACAGATTAACAGCGAATTTAAAGATGTCGAACCTAACATCTTACGTGTAAAGTCGCAACGTGATTGGACAGCTTTTCTGATTTATATTTTAAAACGGAGCTTACAGGAGATCAAAAACAATTGCATCTGCACAGTGCTGCGTGGGTAATACATGCTCGGTGTATGCCTGCGCATATGAGGCTACTTTTAGCAAGGCGGTAAAGGAGCCAAAACAGCGCCAGGAATTCCTCCGTTACATGCGCAAGCACAGATCTAAACACTCCTTTTATATTTACAAATCACAAGATTTTCGGGTCGTATATTGTCATCCCTTTCTGTCTTTGGTTCGGTTCAATGCCTTTGGTCTGTTGCGTTCATATTTCAATCAAACCACGCCAGAGTTCGTTTGAAAGTGGACCAAGGCCCATCTTTTCAGCGGTATCGGGCTGCTTGTTTGGTGCGCACCAGGGTTTGGTTTTTTTATTTATGCACAACAACATCATCATAAATGGACATCTCAAATGACTCAGACTGTGTCACGATGACTAATTTTCTATCGAAGTCACTTCTTTCAATTAAGCCATTAAAAAGCACTTTCTGCACTACTGCCAATTGGCAGGAAAATAAAGCCCTACATTTTAATGCTGATAGGAAATCAACTCAAATATCGCCTGCACACATGCTCACATTATGAATCAAGACTTCGGCTCCCAACACGAGACTCCGGGAGAAGCAGCGAGACAGATGCATGCGAGACACAGTAAGGGGCTGTGACAGGCCACTATTACATATTGAAATATTGCTCCATTCATCCACAGGCTTTATAAGCTCGATGTATTTCTGTTCTGCCTGCTCGTACATCACTGTCAGCCGCGGTCTCGATCACAACTTCAATGACTGCGGTTTTTAAAATCTCAGCTGAATTGTCCTCCCTTCAGCAGGCTATAAGTTGTACACTGGTGGTCATACTGTATGTTCTCGTAACTGAACGTGATCGTAGAGTAGATGAAGGACAGCTCTACTTTCTCCTAGTATATCAGAAACATGAGTCTTTTATGGTGGGACCTAGAAGGGATATTAAAGGGATAGTTCACCCAAAAAAGCTTGCAGCAATTAATCATCCTCATGTCATTCCAAACCTGTATGACCTTTTCTTCTTTTACATTTTACGATGTAGCTAATTTTGGCAAATTCGTATGAATTTGTACGACCTCATTCGCACGTTTTAGTAGAATTAGCTTTCGCGTGACATTAGGGTTAGAGTCGGGGTTAGAGGGTGGGGCCTCAGTATTGTGTTTTTGCACGATTCATAACATATTTATTCATACACATAAGTCGCCTTGTAAAATAGTTACAAATTGAGATCAGGTTAGATATTTTGAAGAATGTTAGTAGCCAAACAACATTGGCCCAACTGACTTCTATTGTCTGAAAAAGCACAGAGACATTTCTCAAAATACATAATTTTGTGTTTAACGGGCGAAACAGAGTCACATACAGGTTTTGGAGTGAGTTATCTCTTTCAAGGGAATTTCTTCAACTAGACTAACTAGGGGTTAAGATTTTATGCTCATTTCTTCATTAATGTCCAATATTTTTCACCTTTTTTATGTCATTCCATTCCATTCCATTTTCTACCGCTTATTCGAACTACCTCGGGTCACGGGGAGCCTGTGCCTATCTCAGGAGTCATCGGGCATCAAGGCAGGATACACCCTGGATGGAGTGCCAACCCATCATGTCATGTTATTTTTATTTTAAGTTTTGAAAACTTCATTTATTATTCTGTGTTAGTAGCCATTTAATACTGAAAGGTTTTCTCTATTGCTATTAAAAAAAAAATATTTGAGATGTGACTGAAATCACATTTACTGAAATGCCTGAAAATTTCCATCACATTGACAAAAAAACAACACTGTGATGCACATTTAGTTGAAACATTCAATAAATCGGTGAAAGTTAATTATCTAAAAGTCCACAGTGCCATAGTAAAAAAGAAACTTAAATTCCTTTGAATGTTGCTGAATGACAGCACTGCAGCGTTTGCAGGAGGAGGAAATCCTCCATTGAGCATAGCAGGAGGCAGCTCAGGAGGAAGCCACATGCTAAATAATTGATCACGTACATAAAGCAATGCAGGAAAGGAGGGGGCCAGGAAAAACCTTAGGAGGCCGTAAATAAATCCAGGAATACTTCTGCTGCAGCGTGACACGCCAATGTCCGCTTTGGTATCTGGTGTAATCCACAAAATTAGTGCAAGAACGACTGCGGCTTATATATGCGGTTAATATAAACGTATATTGATAAAACTGTCAGTCTGTCAAAATTGTGGCTATTAAGATATGTTTTAGCTGTGGCACAGGATCTTTGAGGGAGATCTCCCAGTCATCTTCGGGGTCTATGCAAATTTGCCTTAAAATGCACAGGGAGGGAAACCTGCGTTGCATTCTTCAAGAATGCTTTCAGAAATGACGGCAAACTAACAATGCAGGTGCAGGTTGAAAGGTGAACAGCTACTAAAAAGAAAGATTTTCATTGCTATTTGCAGATGTATGGCGAGCATGTTAATAAACAAAAACTGTGACAAGGATGTTCTTTGTTTGGTAGACATCATGGCACTCAAACATTCAGGTCGATCAAATACTGTATTTTTTACATTACATTCATTTGATAAATAAAGATAATTTTTAAGTATCAATAGATTTGATAGTACAGACTCTCAATACATGTAAAGGTTAAATACAAAATATAAAAATATAACCAATTGCACAAAATAATGGGTAAAATCCCCCACCACTTAATTTCCTACTACAATATAAAAATGTCTTTAAAAATGATCAATAATAAATAATATGTAATTATTTTTGTAATAAATACCATGTTGCCTTTGTAAGTCGTTTAAACAAGAACTTAATATTTTGGTAAAAGTATTAAAAAGATTGCAATCAGGTTTTGTGAAAATATCAAAAAAATTACTAATATATGTTGACTTTGTAAGTTGGGTAAAGAATTTAATATTTTTTGTGAAAATATCTTTTAAAATTTAGCAATAAATAACATGTTGACTTTGTAAGTAAAGTAAAAGCAGCTTCACATTTCTGATTGTTCAAAATATCTATATATTTTTACATTTAACTAAACGTTGTACAACATTTGAATATACCAGCAATTTCAGTGACTGTATATTTAATGATATCTCCTGAAGTCTTGTTCACATTATCTGAAATATGAACCAATGGACCAGGTCAAATGAATAATTGTGAATTGTTTGGTTTTATTTTTTTTAAACGTAATGATGTCAAACACAATGCATTGCTTCTTCTCAAGATAATGAAATGTGCATCATTTCAACAAACTGGAACGAAGAAATTTCACCGGGGTACAATGCAGTGTTAGTCTGTAAATTAGAACAATACGAGAAGAATTACATTTTCCGTATGACTCATATAAAGAGCCTTTAACTAAAATTCTCAAAGCCAATGATGATAGTCATTATTCCCAAGCATCATGAAAGCTTTTAATATTACAAAGAGAATTTCGGAAATGGCTCTTTGTTGCAGCGTTTTAGCTGACAGATGGCTGTGCCAGCATGAGTATAATGGTAAATAAACGTATCAGAGAAGGCCCGAGCTGCTCTTTAACCATCCAGGTGGACACGGGTGTGAAGGTGAACAATTACATGCATGAGTAACAGACCAGTTTGAATTATAAATTACATTCAGTGACTGCGGCAATTGGGCGTTAGAATTTGGCGGTGACATTTTTACTGTAGGTCCCTCTGAAGCAGCTCTGATCAAAAATTTAAGCCAAAAGCTTTATTTTTAGCCTTGGTAACTGCATGTATTACATCAGTTTTTAAAAGTGCATGAACGAAAATGTTGAGTTTGTTTTTCTTTTCCTAGACTGGTTTAATATGCAAAAGCAATTCGAAACAGGCTTTTTATAAGTTGAACTGCAAAGAATGTAAATGATGTCACTTTTTGAGGGGATTCAGTAGATTGATTGGCAACTATACTAATAACACATGGGGCGACCAGTTTGTCAAAGCATTGGTAAAATTTGATCTAGAGAGTGCCTGGTAAAAAAACTGAATTCAAGTCAGTGTTGTTAAGCGCAATGATTTCAGGTTTAACAGACAAAAACAGCCACACTTGCGCCTACTCTGAATAGATCAAAGAGAATGTGGAGTGTTGATTTCTCTCTGGATGTCCTTATTTACCAGAACAGCACTGATGAGTCACGCTGGAATACCCTTAAGCTCCGTTTCATCGAAAAACTAAATTAACATTTGCCAAGAAACTGTGAGTGAGGTTAAAGAAACAGAGACAACTTTTCATTGTGTTAGCTCAAGCGCTTCAAGTAAAATGTTTTTTTTGTGCTCTACATGATCCTTTTTTCAGTTGTTATAAATTACATTTGTTCTATGTATAGGGGCTTTTCAGGGGTTAAAACATGATGATTGTCAGCATAAGGAGGTGATCTAAAATATAATGCAGTATATATCATATACATTATATTTTATTTAATTTTGTGTAATGTTTTTACTTTTCAGGCCATGTTTAAATACAGTTACAGCAATAAACGCTTTAAATATTGCTGCTGTCCTTCTAAAACATTGTATCTCCACATGATTTTTTTTGCCATAAATAGTTAATATCCTTTATGTCGGTCAATGAGTTTTGCAAATATCTAAACAATTAAAGTATTAAAAAGTGCTTGTCAACTTTAACAGCACTGTAATTAATAATTTACAAAACAAATCTGAATATCCAAGCTTTTGGAAGGACAGTAACAATATACAACTTTAAGGCAGAATTTACTGCTAATTTCAGGGTCATATACATACATATATCCTATGAAGAGTTTGGTTCCAAAATGGGTCCAGAATTTCCTTTAAAATCATTATTTGTTCCATAGATTGCATTCCAATTAATATCAATGAAACTGCAGATGGTTTGTTTTGATTTAAGGCATAATAACACAAAAACACAGTTAACTAACATTATTAAAAACAATAAACATGATAACATAACATGTCAAACAGATTTATCAAATTTTGCAACCAAACTCTTCACATATACAGTATATATATATATATATATACAGTATATAGTATTTATACACCTTTACATGAATGCAATCACAAGAACAACACAGAACAGTTTGTGTCTCACGTAGTTAAAACCTAGTTAAATTTGTGCGCTCTGTGTTACACAAGACCAATATCCCCCGAAGCAAAGTGCCAACAACTCTCAACAATATTGACAATTTTTACTGTTTTCCTCAGCAATGCTTCACAGAAGAGACAGAACGGCTAAATGGCTTCACACCATCCATTTTTATCTCTCAGGCATGTCATCCATAATAAAGTACAGTAAGAGTGTGTGAAATAGGATTTCTGACACTCTGAGGAAGCAGCGGTGCTGAGCAGACGTCCACAGAGCACGTCAACTGAGGATTAGCAACGCAACAGCAGAAATGAGAACAGATTCCTCCATCTATTTCCCTTAATTCCTACCTACATCCATATATCACTGTCCTGGATATCAACGAGAACAAAGGAAAACTAAGGAGTGGAATATAAGATTACTTGTTTGTGAATGTGGAAATGAAGGATGCTACGTCCCAAAAGATGTTGCCTATACTAAAAGTATATACTTTGCACTTTGTACTCACCCATCTAGTGTATCACTTTAAAATAGGATATTGTCATAAAACACAATTCAATTTCCCAATACAGAAACATTGGAAATGACTATTCAAATGCACATTATATTTTTTTCCGGATGAAAAAGTGCATCATCTGGGTAATTGCGATACAACGTTACATTGCAGTTTTTGGTGTGAACGCAATATTCAGACTACTTAAAACAGTACACAGTACGTACACTGTAAAATACCTTTTTGCTACCTTCAAGTCATTTTAACTTAAAAACTTAAAAAATATTAATGTTGAAGGTCTTTAAAGCCAATTTAATTTAACTCATATATTTAAGGAAACCAAAATGTTTGTATGCAATTTGGGATGCACCTATGGCTATATGTGACAAATAAGAGCTCAACGTGGTTAATCCTGCAGAATAAAATACTGGAAGAAACTTCAGCCAAAAGTTTCAACCTAAGAACTGTATATCCACACACAACCTGATAAACCGATAGGTCATACCCTGGCACTCGATCGTTGGAGGGTCGCATCATTCGGCACGCAAACCCCATTCTGCATCTCAGCTGTCCTCTCTCAAAAGCCATTACCAGAGAAGAGCGCAGGTGTGTGAGCAAATAAGCGAGGAGACCCCCTCAGCAAGACGGAGAATGTGAAATTCACTTTCCATCTCCATGAACTCACGCGATTATGATAAATGCGATATTGTTTCTGCGAGGGGGCCATTTGCAAAACTGCATTTAGAAAACAAAAGGGCAGGGCGATGGACCCTGGACCCAAAGCAAGACTGCCACTATCTTTCTTTGATTTTCTCATTTGCTTTTATCACCGCTGCCACACATCCACGGGCTATTCTTTATTCCTAGGCAGCAAACAGGCCTCTCTGAGATTAGCCCCAATTTCATTGCATTACAGGGCTGTTTTGATTTAAGACACTTATCCTGAAGGCGCTGTTTGTCTGATAATGAGGTGAAGGTTAGGGTGTGTGGAGCAATGCTAGTCAATAGAGATACAAGTTTTTCGAGACTCTTTTGTCGAGGAGCCATGTGCAAAATGTCTTATCTGTTTTGACTTGGAAAATGGTGGGCTTTGAATAATAGAAGCACGGAGCGCTTGTTATTTACTGGCTGTTGTTATGGGGTAAAACAGGCACATTTGATGTAAATTCTAGATGAAATTGAAGACTTCACTTTGAACTGCATCTAAAAGTAGAAACCACATTTGACAACTCTTGACGGTGAAACATTTGCAGTTAAGAAGCAAATATAAATATAAACAACTCAGCTTGTGTTAAAAGGATAGTTCAAACCTTTATTTGGACAAACGTCTATGTCTATTAAAACGTTGGTCTAATTAAAGTTTGCACAAGTGAGTGACTACCTTTTTATTTATATACTCTAGATATTTACCTCCCTTGACTGGCACCTCATATGGTGTGAGTTTGCTTTCATACACTTTAAAGGTATAGTTCACCAAAAATAAAAATTCTATCATAATTTACTCACCTTCCAGCTATACAAATCTGAATAAATGTCTTTGTTCTGATGAAGACAGAGGAAGATATTTGGGAAAATGCTTAAAACCAAACAGTTCTTTGACCTCATTGACTACCACAGTAGGAAAATAGTATTTTTTTGTTCTATTGAACACAAAAGAAGATATTTTGAGAATGTAGGACAGCAAACAGTTCTGGGGTACTTTTGACTACTATTGTAATTTTTCCTACTATGGTAGTGAATGGTGGCCAAGAACGGTTTGGTTAAAAGCATTTGTCCAAACATCTTTCTCTGAGTCCAACCAAACAAAGAAATGAATACAGGTTTGGAACAACTAGAGAGTGAGTAATTCATTTCAGAATTTTCATTTTAGGGGGACCTATCCCTTTAACAAACCTAAAACAAAGCAACCATGGGCTATTTTTTACCAGGTTAATCTGACTTCAATATGAATATTATAGTTTAAAATATTTGAAAATGTTTTTATTGTGGTTTAGGATATTTATAATTAAATTTTAAATCATATACTGCATGGTTTAGTCCACAGAGATAAACTGAGGTTTAAGAAGGAGCTTCAGGGCATTATCATTAAGCATCCTTCCAAAAGCTAGCCCAGATACAAGTGAGTTTCTCTTAGCTTAAAGGGGACAGCGCTGTATTTTCTGTACCGTCACTCACCTCACACATCCAGTTGGGTTTGTGACAGCAGTTAATGGGATCCCTTTGGGGAGTTTCGGAGTGCTGTGAGTAAAATGAAGGCAAAAGCAGAAATGACCAGGTGTAATCAGCCAGTGTACACTGGTGGAAGTGTGCCTCCCAAGATAGCAGCAGTGATGCAGAGTGGTGGTTTTAAATGTGCTGTAATAGCTAGACAGAGACCTGAAGAGAAGTTCGATCTTAAACCAACCATCACACTAGAAGATGGTTACACATGCACATACATTATACACCGCCACAGGGATAACGTATTTTTGTAGGCCAACCCGGAAGTTAGCACCGCAATGGTTGCCACGACCAAAAGTCTATTTTTTCCCATAGACTAGAAAGATAGCAAAATAAGCTAGGTTGATGATACCTTCACGTTTTGTCTATTAAATGAGCAATGTGGTGATTTTAGCGCCATCTAGCAGTGAGGTTGCGAATTGCCAACCAACAGCTCACTCCACCCTTCCCTTTTCAAAGCACTACGGAGGCTGACGCAGAACTAAGATGTTATCACGATTTCACGTCTTTGCGGAAGGAGATAACATATTTTTGAAATGCGCTCTGTAGCAGTTTGTCCGTTTTGGACTACTGTAGAAACAAAATGGTGATATCCATGTAAGGGGACCCGCGGTACACACAGTTAGAAAAAGCTCATTCTAAATTAATAAAACTTCATCATGAATTTCGTTATGCACTTCTGAACACATAGTTATGTACATTATAATGGATTTCTATCAACAGTCCCCATAAGACTACACATTGGACCTTTAAGATTTGTCTTCATTAAATGACTTGCAAAGCCCGGACCCTGTTTGGGGGAGGGGGTCTAAATACTCTCCCCATGTTTAATATACTCAATTCAAAGTCCTGTTTCTAAAGCAATCCCTTGATTGTATTGCTCTTGTATAGTATTGATTATCAGTGCATTTCCATTAGGGTGAACTTGCAGCATGCTCTACAAGGACACTACTTTAACTAACAAATGGTAGAGAAGGGCTGTATATTCAATGAGCTGATTTATATGAGCAGTGACTATAAAACCAACCACTAAAGTTAAATTAAAAATCACCAGTTGAATTCACCAGAGTGAATACAAGGCAGTAAGACACCAGCAGTCAAGCAAAAGGGAAGAGGAGGCTGAGCTCGGAAAATTGTGGGCTGAAGAAAAAGTGCTGATCCGGCAGACAGCGTCCTACACAGATTGGCCCATACAATAGACAAATCCAAGAGGTGCCCAGGCACACGGTGCAGCTCCAGATGGATTCGACCTGTGGTGCATTTCGATTTAAAGTGAAATAAAGAGTGTTCAGATGTACAAATGTCTCTTTTAAAACGAAAGAATTTAAGATGATACAATGTTAGGTTTTAAAAAAGTAATGTCTTGAAGTATGCACTTCTCGATTCTGAATTTGACGGTGCTCTGTGATTTTATTGCTTACAGTAGCACATCCGCTAGTTGATATGCAAGACATATTGTATTTAAATCATCGTGCAAACGTTTTCAGTTACTAATGGCATTGTAGAAATGCACTATTAGCAGACAGCCATGATTCATTTCTGTGAGTGAGCGTGTGCGATAAGAGGGTGTTGGTAAAGCTAACAGAATTCTGCTGATCATGTGAACTCTGCGTTACAGCCCTCATGAGGAAGCCCAATTCTGTTAAATAATAAAACTTTTAATATAGACTACAGCCTGGTCTCATGTGAGCAGACATTATTTTTAACATATTTTCTAAGGTGTACTAATCGATGGACTACTTGCAAGTAGCAGTTGAAATCGTCTGCACACTAGATTCCGATTATATGTATTTAAAAAAAATAGTTTTAAGCACATACATTATCAGCGACATTGAAGATTTATTCTAAACATCACTGGGTACATAATCTTCAAAAGATCTGAAAAAGCAATGGCTGGTGAACGAAAGCGTTTCACTTTTTCTCCTCACACAATGAAGCCATTTGACCACCGAACGCAAATCATAGATGGCTGAAGGAGACTAAAGGAATCATAGCAGCAATGTTTGAATTAAACAACAACAGACTACAAATACTGCAGTGTTCAATGCATTTCCGAACGTTAAAAATTAAATAGGCTACGACCTCACGTTGCGTCAATCTCATTTACACACTTCCTGCAATATTTTCGTCCGTAATAAAAAAAATCGTACTGGGTTCGATTTCCTGCGTTTTTCGCATCCGTAGCAAGCATTTTGAGAAGCGTCTTGACAATTCAGAGACACCGTACACTAGCACCAAATACGAAAAATCGCATTCGAAAATTTCGGATTGTCCCTTTAATGTTTTTATTTGTCAATAAATCTGCTCTATCTGTGCATTGCTATTTTAAAATACTTTTCAATGTGAATGAACGTCTAATTAATTTAAAATCCACAAAGAACCTTTAACAATCATTGTATGGTGTCATTTTATTGTCGTTAAAATGTATGAGATATAATTTATTAATGCGATTATTACTGCTGCAGGGTGCATACAACGGCTTTATTATTCACAAGATAAGTATACGTTTATAAAATACATCAGGAGGTGAACTTCTGCTAGTTTAAGATCTGTCATAAAAAACCCACACTAAGCATGTTAACTTCACAAACAGGATTTATTGTTTTTAATGACGTGACCCTTAAAATATAAATGATCTGCAATGATCTCCGCGTGTATATGCTAAACAATGTTACGGGAAATGACTGAGCCACATCGAGAAGAAAGTGGAAGATTACTTGCAAGTCCATTGATTAGACAAAAGTGCTTGATGCAGCATCAATAATGTTAGGGTATAGCCCTAAACCATGAACCTAAATAATAATAAATGTTGGATTTTGTAAACTAGAACTACTAAAAAATATATATATAGTTTTGGATTTCAGAAGAACAAGTTTGTTCATTGAAGCAAGATTTCAAATGGAAGACAAACAGTGTCCTCTAGTGGTTGCTTAAATAAGGACATATTTCATATAAACGTGATCTTTCATTAAAATGTACCTTTGATTTTCTACTGCAGAACACAAAAAGATCATTTGAAGGATGTTGGTTACCGGATCACAGCGGTACCCATTGACTTACATTGGTTTTATGTCCATACAATAGATGTGATTGAGGAAATTCAGGTCTTTTATCATCATTATTCAGTTACCAACATTCTTTAAAATATCCTCTTTTGTGTTCTGCAGAAGAAAGCCATAAATATTTGAAATGATAAGCGGGTGAGTAAATGATCACAGAATTTCCATTTCTGGGTGAGCTATCACTTTAACCAGTATCTTATCTGGAGAGATTTTACTAACCTGTCAAGAAACACATTTTTAAAGAGTGCTGTGTCTTGTGTTTTTTTATGGCAAATGATCAATGAGTGATTATGGGTAAATCAATATGCCCAGCAGTAGTCCAAAGAAAGTGCCTGTGGTTTGAAAAGCTTCTAAAAAGGATTAACATGAAACAGATATAATCTGTAGCTGAGATACTTAAAAGCATGAATGGTATATAATAGAACGTAATGATGTCAAATACACCAATTAGAAACGAGATGGCTCTTATTGCATTTCAAAAAAGAGACTTTAGAGGAAGACATGTTTACCTTATTCCAATGCATTCATGCCAAAGAGGGTGTCAAATTAGTATGCTGTGTGACACATATCTTTTATGCCAGGGATATGTCATTTCTTTTTGACATAAATGCACTCAAAAGGTGATCTGTACCGCTTAGACGACCTCAAGGGAGTATGTCAGAGGCTTTAAAGATTGTTAGAGTGTTACTCTGGAAATCCATTCTTTACATATCACAAGAACTTGTCAAGAAAAATAAAAGACCTTTAAAAAAAAGTAATTCTGGTAAACATAGAGCACTGAAAAACTTAGAAACGTTACAGAGTGAAAGAATATTATTGCTCTCTACAGCATGCTTGCAGTACAAGTTATGGACAGTAATTACATTAGCAATGCTAATCATGCTCACAGAAACACATGTATGGGTGTGCTGTGTGAGGTTAAAGAAAGTGTAGGTGGATGACAATTAAACTGTAGCGTGTCGATAAACTCTTGGGCATTATTCTTCTGCCCTTCGGATGAACCGTATGGACATTAATTTTGCGGCAAAGTCTAACCTACGATGGCTAGATATCAACAAACCAGATGGTCCACAACAGAATGTTACACAAGTAAAAACTGCTGTAAAAGATGCATATTTAGACTGCTGCAATGCAAGCTGACTTTATATTTGTCAAGTAGATTTAACACCAGAAGTTCATTACATGACTATAATGAAAGCAGAGAATTGTCAAGGAATTAGAAAACACCTAGAGAATGTACCCCACTAAAAAAAATACGGCAAAGAAAGGTCAGGGCATCCACTTTCCCAAGTCTATAGCATTTGAGAAAACGTTGGCCTGCTTTGAATCCTTCTTAGTGTATAGTTATACAGCTAAGCCATAACTGATTTATGTAAGAAATATAGTATTCTTAGTAGAATGTAGAGTTCAACCGGTTGCAAATTAGATCTCCTGCAAAACTGCCCTGGAATAGACATCTGGCGCTGGTTTCCAGTTGTTTAGCCTCTCGACTTCAAGAATGTCATTTTCTTTCTCTCGAATTTTGTTTTTCTCTGCATAAGATTTTCTGCAAACATATAATATGCTTATATAGTATGACATATAACCGTGACACAATGACAATTTTTACAATTGTTGTTTGTTGATTTGAAAAAGTTTGCTCTTCAGTGTTTGTAAAATGGTAAATTGGTAGTTGTCAGGTGTGATGGCAAAAAATCTAGGGAAAAAAATCTCTTATGCTATTTTTTATGATAAATAGAAATATTAATAATATAAAACAATGCAGGCCTAATATGAACAGCTTGATTTATAAATATTGCTATGTCACACCTAAGGACACATGTACGATTTATTTGTCAAATACAGACATTCATATATTGTCTGATATGATTATAGGTTTGAATGGAATGCCTTCAATATGCAATTAAAACGTATCAAATTACAGTATAAAAAAATATAAAGCAACTAAAGAATAACGGCAGATGTACCTGAACTCTTTTGGAGGGGCCTGTATGTGAATATATGACCCACAAGTAGTTATAGACCTGGAGAAATAATGGTACATAAGAAAATTTGCACTATTATTGACAGTTTAACATGGACATCTGTATGCTGCCATATTGCTTTATTATTAATAAACACACATGGGGAACTTGCCCTCATGCTCGAGTCTTGTGTTACAAACAGCAAATTGTATCTGTTGTTTTACTTTATATGCAGCAGCTGCATCTGTATGGTGCCTGTATTATTGCATTTAATCATTTGAGATTTTTTACTAAAAACAAATCAAGTTGTTCAGCTTACCCAAAAGTAATTGTGTTTGGAGTTGATTTAAACTTGTGGAAGCCAGGGCTATACTCAGGAACTAGAAAAGGTCTGGCTCTTGTTGACGAGTTGAATTTATCTTTGGCTAACAAAAAAAAGCCTTTAAATAAAAATATAAATGACCTTATCTCCTACATACTGTAAACATCAAAATACATGTTACTCAACAGTAGGTAAACTGATGTAAAAAAGTAGTTCTTACTCTTCTTTTTCCTCCCTATGGATGACTCCAGCGAATTCTCTGAAATACATCTTGTGCTTCTTGGATGATTCATATTGTCTATAAAACATCTCTTTCCAGTGTGATAGATCTTGGGCTGTCCAAAATTTGGATAAAAGCTCCACTCAGTCCAGGACGTCATATTAGACTCTTAACAGACATGTCAATAAATATAAAGGATGGAGACAAATAAAATCTAAAGATAAACTCCAAAGAAGGAGCATTTAATAATTTGACATTAAGGTTTTGTTGATTAAAGTCTAACTTACGTGGAAATGACCTCATCAGTTTTCTTTCGATGGGAAACTTTATGTCTTTGATGTGCGGAAGTGGGGCATCACCGTATCGAGGTTCAGCTATCCAGCGCAGACGGGATTTCCAGTCCAGGTCACATCTTAAACCATAAATATGGACATCACAATGGTTTATCGGGTTAAACTATAGTAGATATAGTAGTTATAATATACCCAAGTATAAATATGCAAAACATGTATATCCATCAGAAAAAATATATATTTAGTGTTTTATATCTTTGTGAGACGCATTTGAAAAAATGACATTTGCAATGACAGGCAGTGGGAAAGAAGTCACACGCAACTGCAGTTTCTTCCATTTAGTATTTCATCAATCACGTTACAGGACAGAAAATAATTTGTAATGTGCTTACTCAGTCAGAACAGGCTCGACGTGTCTAATGTGAGGCTTGAACTCTTGCTCTTTTCCAGAACTCCAGAGTGAGTGTTGAGAGGCAGTGTGTTTCCACATATTCATGCTCATGACATTTCACTATAAAATTAAATATTAAAGGATAAGAAATCACAATGGGTTATAGCGTTTGTTTAGCACGTATTAAACTCTACAATCTAATACATGTACAGACATTGTATGTGTGCTGTGATTCAAAAATGTATCTGTTGTTTATGTAAGAATTTAGGTATATGTAATGTAATGTTCTATATGTAAGAATTTAGGCATGTTTATTGTGATTTCCTTATTTAGCCTACACACTGGCAAGCAGTACGCTTACATCAAAAAAAGAAACACATAATTTATAAGTTCATTTTAGATAATATTGATAATATTGTAAACAGAGTGGTATTTTTGTTTAATAGGATGATTCAAGGGTATGCTTGTTTATTTAAATTTATAGTGATTTAGAGTACGCAAACGCTATTGTAAAAAGCAAAGAAGACAATGAGTTTTTGTTGACAGTTAAGTATTATTTCATTTAGCTTCAAAGAAATCTCTATGTTAAAACCATTTAAACTTCATTTTAAACATGTTTGGGCATTTCCGTCTATTTTAACCCAAACATGTGGCTATTTATAAAAAGTAATATGTTTGAAAACAAAGGTTGGCCTAATATTTATTCGCACAAATTTCTTATCGGTAAATCTTACCTCCTGTCCATTTTGTATAAAGGATGACTTTATATGTCGTGATAGTCTGCAGACTTGAAGTGTCCTGTAGTAGATTCAACATTTGTGTAACAATCCGTCACCCAGGGAAACAATAAACAACAGGCAGTAGCCGTCTACCGGTGTCAACAAATGCATTATAAATCCTTAGGGCATTTGTTTAGTAAAACAATGCATTATTTACCTATATAAAACTTGTTTTACTCGATTTGTTTATCATAGGCCTATATCAGGCCTACCAAAAATAAAACCATCCAAAATTGGCCAACTCTGTCGAAACTAGTCTAAACGCAAGGTGGCGCACGACACAAGGATTCCAATAAGGGCTTTTATTTTTCGATCTTAAAGCTACGTTGTATCCTACCTATTTATTTATTGTTTTACTAGGATGGGAAATTTTTTATTTTTTAATGATTTTACCTTTAAACCGAATCCTGTTTAAAAACAAATACAAATACATATTCTAATGGTTTCTATTAAAAAGGCGAATAGGAACCATCACCTGTTTAACATAAAGATTGTACATAATGATATGACTAAAGACTCGCTTTGTTCTGTTTTAAATGTGATTCACTTAAATTCAGAGAGAGAGAGAGAGAGAGAGAGAGAGAGTAAGAATGAGAGAGCGAAAGAGAGAGAGTAAGAATGAGAGAGAGAGAGAGAGAGAGAGAGAGCGCTCTTTAAATCCACCTGTTAGCCAGCATATTTTCTGCGCCTCCATACTGTAGATAAGAGAAGATAAAGCTGGTTGCCAGTACGCCGCATCATGTATTAACCCAGAGTTCAGAACCTCACAGTCCTTACCTTCAATGGACCATCGCTGCCAACGAGACTAAACGGGACATTAATGCGCGTTTAATATGCCTTGATCTCAGAAGGACTTTGCAACGCCGCTGCAAGTCGAGCAACACAACGACACGCCGCTGCACTTTTACTCATTTGAGAATATGACAAACCGATCGCGGTAAACCGGAGCAGAGGTTTGCAACACATTGTTGCAAATATTTTGACGAAGAAGATGATGCTGTCTGCGCGGCGAGCCCCGTAACTGCCTCCATTCATTGAATCCACTTTGGCGCTGAGCACCGCGTTCCCGTCTGGAGATATTCATTCCCCTTTGCTCAATTATGTTCACTTTCGCCGCTTTTTGCTACATGCTTTCCCTTGTCCTCTGTGCTTCTCTGATCTTCTTCGCCATCTGGCATGTAAGTCCGTGCATATTTGACGTGCTCTCGTAAATTTGTGAAAACACAGCGTTTTGCATGCATGCGTTTGACATCTTTTGAGTCACAGGGTCACGGTTTTTGCCGCATCAGACCGTCAATCCGTCACTCACCTGATCAAACGCTCCCTGGTGTTATAAATGTGTCTGGCTGATTTTGTATCCCAATTTGAAACAATATGTCACTGCAAATCGTTTGGTGTAAAAAAAAAACTGCGAGGTTGTCTGCAAGACTTGGTTGGGCAGCATCTGCGCATATTTTGCCTGTGAGACCAGCTTGTGTCTGTCTTCCTCTGTCAGATAAGAAAAAGTATTTTGCATATTTTCTCTGTGGGTATTCCCAATGCTTTTGAGATGAAACAGCTTGAGGGTTGTTTAAACACATTGAATTACAATTCAGAAGACGCATACCTGTGTTAAACCCCTGTGTGTTATGGATCCTGCTGCGTGAACAGTCTGTATTCTCTTACAGTGAGACCACTGGCTGGGACTGACCTGTTTTGATGCTCTGTCCTTTTGGTACGTGTACTTTATGGAAGGTGTACCACTGTTTTTCCCTTGAGGATAACTGCATGAAAGCATACCACTTGCTCACATTCACAACACAAGACTGCTACAGATTTGGGTCAGCACAGTGTTTCGCCCCGAGCTTGCTTTTTGCATAGCAACAGACATTATAGCCCCAAGTGCTATGTAAGGGGTAATTATCAGCAAATCACATTTGACCCTCAGTTATGAGTGCCACGATTTACTCACCCTGTTTCCTAGATCCAGAAATGTAAATGTGTCCTGCAGGTATTCTATAAAAAGTTACATTCATTTGTCCGTTATTGTGTGGGGAAGGCAGGAATGCTCACCTCAGCGGATTTAGCTTTTGAATATTTAATAGACTTAATTTGATACGCTCGCAATGGGAACCTCCTGACGTGATGATCCCCTTTCACATCAGTTAAATGCTTGATTGGCTTCACTTCTGAGGTTTTGATCTAAGATTCAGTTGCATGGCTTGTGTTTTAATTTGTGTAATATATAACCTACAGTGCATGTACAAGAGTCAGTGATCTTACCTATAACTTTCTCAATGCCCTTCAAAGCCATGATGGGAGTTTAGATCTTACTAATACATATCAAAGAGAAGTAGAACTTGCACCTATAAATTCAATTGTGATTATTTCTGCGTTGGAAGTAAGTAATCTGTATTCTCTAGGCCTAAGGGATAATGAATATCAGAACTTTAGTTCATACTTTTTTTACTCAGTATCTTAAAGGTACAGTTTGTAGAATCCGCCGGTAGGGGGCGCACGATCAAAACAACAACAATGAATAGCTTGATGACGCTGTGAAGGAGCGAGGAATGATGGGATCTGTTGTCTTTAACTCCACCGCTGATGCCCATCAATCAGACGGGAACAAGAAATCATGTTAGCGGATGAGGTAAAGTTTTATTAATTTTGCGAATAGTTGTGGTCCATAATTAAGGGACTACTCGAAAAATGCTAGTGGCTTGCTAGACGCTGGACTCTACTTCCGCATATGTCCACGACACTCTTGTCATGCGGTTTCTACCGCTGTGTCTCGATTTGGGGGCTGCGTGCTTTGAAGGCCGCATTTTAAGACCGATTGCGTCACAGCAGCGCGACTGAAGGCTGGTAAGGCTGTCCCGATTCAAAAGTTGCTTCAAAGCAGTCCCAAAATGCGACCTTATTTCAGCTTTGGCTATCCCGAGATCCATTGTGCGCCTGTAACGGGGTGACATTTTTAAATAATTTGTCAAAACTTTATTTAACTAAAAGTATGTCATTCACAAAAACAGTCAATTTCAGTGTTTTATTATTATATGAGATGTTGTTAATTAACATTACTGGTGCATTATTGTGTTTTTTTAATTTGTAAGGTTGGCTATTTAATATACTGTTGGGTCTTTTTTAGTCTACATAAACGTGTCATATTCTCGAAAAATAAAATATATTTTTTTCTGGCTCCGTATTTGTTTAAAAAGTCAGAAACGTCTCTGCTATGTCCTGCTGTCACCACGCAACAGGAGCACCAGGTGACGCAAATGACACAATATGGAAATTCCTCGAGGCTAGACCGTCTCATTTCAGTTCGCTTCTTGGACTTTTGAGGCTCCGTGCTTTGAAAACCAGGTCCTCGTTTTTAAGTCCGCGACCTTAAAGGTTGCAGCCCCTGAATTGGGACACAGCTACGTCTTGAAAGGTGTTACGTCATATGACGCCATTGACAGGCGACTGCACAGCCCTGTGTCACCGTTTAGAATGCCGTTTTACAAGTAGTTGGAAACATTTGAGATATTGTTAATACTCAGTTGAACAAAATATATAACACTAGCCTAGTAGTGATTTTACTGCAAAATTCTCACAAACTGCACCTTTAAGGGAAAGTTTTGTTATCCGTTTGAACTTTCCTGACATTACCGAAATATATGAGAAGTTACACTGGTCTCTGAGATTCTTAAACTCTGTAAATGGTAAAAAGTAAATCGAGTAGATGTTTTTTTCCAAGAAGGTCAGAAACAGTTGAAGAAATCTATATTAGCATTCCTGATCATTTCAATAGCAGTTGCTTGACAGGCTGAATGAAGTTTGCAAACTTTTCTCAGGTGTTCATGGACACAGTTTGTTTTTTTATTGGTTTAAATGTGTTTTAAGTCGCTTATACAGTAGGAACTTTGCTTCTATGCTACCTAACCTCCATTAACCACCAGACAAGATTAGCAAACAAGTTTTCTTCTCTTTAATGTCTGCAGATTATGCCAGAGTAAAATCTAAATTTCGTGTCTTGATACCTTATAACATTTTACAGGGATGCATAATTTGTATATTTACCCATGTGTATTATTCGACATCTGAGGGGGAATGATCGTCACATTAGTTTAACTAACATTCAAAAACTCCCTTGGCAGATGTTCAGGCACACTTTCACAGAAACCAAACACATTAGTGCCTGCAAGGCTCCCGCCAGACTGCAAAGTTTAGAACAGGATTTAGATGATCTGTGAATGCAGTGGTGCATTCATCTGTTAAATGTTGACTATGTCATCGAGATGTACAGAGGTTGTTCTAAATGTTCTACATTAATTCCAGTTTTCCCTCTAAAGCACTCCAAAGAGCCCTTGTTTAATATTGAAGGGCATCTTGATTATGCTACAAGGTGGACTGAGTGCTCGGAGTATTAGTGTTTGAATTTTAACATGTCTTGAATAATGGAAGTAGGCTATATCAAGGACATTCTTTACCATGTTTTGTGTCATTTGCACACACTGTCACTGCGTATATGATTTATGAACAATTCTGATTTGATTTCCATAATTATTTTTATTTATTAATATTATTTTAATTTTTGATTGAAATGGCCGTGTTCAGACAATAGAGAACCCTGTTCACTGTATACCTATGATAAACTCAGAACTGGAAAACAGTGTTTCCTTAAAGGAACAGTTAAACTCCAAAATGAGAGTTTGTTATTTCCAACACAATCTCATGGCAAAAAAGTAACTTTCTATGATATGGCTAATTTTGGCTGATTCGAATTTGTATAATCTCATTCATACCTTTCAGTACAACTTTGTAGGGGCGAAGATAGGGGTGGGCTTCAGTATTACTTTTTTTCCTAGTAATCGTGTGTTTTTGTACGATTCACAACGAATTGTTACAAATTCCTGTAAGATCAGCTTGGTATTTCTGAAAAAGGAAAATTGAATTTAGCACATAGATGTGCTTGCTTTACTAATTCTGTAAAATGAGATCAACATATATTCTTTCACTTCTGAAGACATATTAACTCAATGGAGAGATTTAAATATATACGATGCATATGCTTTCAGGAGTTTGAACATTTTGGATCCTGTACAAGAAGAAAACAACATTTTAATATGAAATTATTTGTTTGTGTCATATACATGTAGTAAATTATGTGAGATTAAGAGAGAAGTTTTGGTGTTTTTACAGTATACGTAGGTGAATAAAATGCATTATTATTATACCATATACCATATCAAACTGAGCATCCCAGGTGATTTGAAAGAGGTGATGATAGGTTAATACTACTGGAAATAATGTGACGATGTAGAAGAATAAGACACTTCTGTACTATACTGTTCCTTCAAATCCAAGTTATTATGCTTGACCTTATCATCAACACCTGATTTCTAATATTCATGCTTTTTTATTACAGAAGTCTCTAAAATGAATTCCTGTTCATTGTTGTTTGTGCAGAGATGCCGAAATATGAACTAATTGCTTATATTTTCAAAGATCTTCCTTGAACATGGAAGCTACTTACTGAAAACCAATTACACTGTTGAATGCATTCTAGAGTAGCCTACATAGTGTAGGAAAGTATATTTATAGAGTATACAGTTCTTCTTCACACTTTTAAAATGTAATCCCCAAATGGGTTTGCTAATGCCACTGAGGGAATATAACAGCAATGTTTCCACGTGGCTGCTTTGTGCACATGCTACTTTGCTGATTTACGTTTAACGTTTTTGTGGCGTAATGCTTGCGTATGCTTTGTGATTAAGTGCATGCACACAATGTAGAAAACACACAACCTACAGTATGGGAAGATATTTGTCCTATGATTGGCAGTGAAAGCTTTTTTTATGCTTCTTCGACATTTGGAAAAAAAAAAAAAATTTGTAACTTCCGTAGTATCTGATTGCTTTATGGCATCTTGTCGTTCTCGATATTAAAATTCAATTAGAGCCAGAATTAATGCATTTTATGGATTTTTTTTCTATTGATCTTTTACACATCAATGTATCTGATGGTCTAGCTGCACGGACACAGGATTTAAAAGCTGCAGAGAATTTTGATAGATGCATTGGGAAGTGTCTTAAAAGACGTTTCCTTATCTTTAAATTACTACTGTGCACAAACTTCCTTTAAAAAAAATCATTGAATTAGTCTGGTGTCAAGGAAGCCAACTGCTCTACACAAAGCCCAAACCCAAATAAATACATTTTAGATCAACTGGAAATGGGATCCAGACCACATTGCCCTACTTCAGTTGCCAGATATGTTTTCTTGTCGCCTACAGAATTGAAAGAACATTGATATACTACCAGAGCGAGGCAGTGCAGAAAGTGAGGTCAGTTTGGTCTGTAGCGGGGGAAATAAGCTTGTCTAATTTGATCCAACTTTAATTTATAGGCTTCACTTGTCTTGTGCAGGTACAACAGAATCCTTTTTGCCAGAATGCAGTTGCTAAAAGAAATATTTTTATATCCCGTGTGATTATGGATTTTTTTACACAAAGCACTACTTCTGTTTAGGCCTGGGTGATTTTTTTGAATATTCATAATATGTTTTTTATGGGGGAAATAAAATGAGCCAACATTGTAAACTGTGTGATGATTCCAATAAACGTTTTATTTGGCCATAAGGTTTTCTAAGGACGTGGAGTAGAGGGCAGATGTTTTAACAGTGTCTCTGATTTGAACCTCATATCAATTTAATTTGGCTGGTGCATAAAAAATAAAACAACTAAACTAACCACCATTCTAGTATTGGTTTAGTGGGAAAAAATACCTTTATTCATGTTTTAAGTTTTATATCAAATGTCATGAAAATATACAAACATATATATTTTTCATCTTTATCGTTCAGCTCTGCTTTCTCTTTTCTCCACCGATGCTGGAATAACATAAAGGTGAAATCAAACGAAAAACAAATAAACAAATAAATAAAGCCTGGTATACTTAAAGACTGAACACTGACTACAGATCCAATGTATGTGTCCAGCCTTATAATAAAGATAATGTTCTCCTTTTTTCTTTGATTTTTCAGATAACAGCCTTTGATGAGCTTCAGACAGACTTCAAGGTTCCAATCGATCAGGGCAATCCACTTCACGCTGTAAGTCATGTAATAATAAGATAAATGTGATCTTTTGACATTTATCATCCTTCACCGCTGTTTCATGTGTTCATGTCATATTTATAATCCTTGTTTCAAATGTATAGATTCTGAAATGTGATATAGATTTTCAAATCTTTGATCCTTATTGTTAAAGTAAATGCATTGTCAGTTTTACCTGGTCAAATTTTTTTTTGACATTTGTCTTATGAAAAAAGACAGATATATGGGAATAGTATGCTTGTGTACTGGACGTTTGGATTATAATTATTTTAATAACTGTAGTTTGTTCGCCAATTTTTTCGTCTTGGGACTGAGCAGGCTAGGCAAACCCCTTTGATCTGTTGGGGGGACCAGGTGTGCTGTTCACACCAAACTCCAAAATATTTCCTGTCATCCGCAGCATTGCATGAATAATCCATAGAGCATCTGTCTATGTGTTGTGTTTCCTCTGCTGGAGGCCCTGGCAGCTTTACTCTGGCTAATTCTTTAATACAGAGGAAACTTTTCCAACCTTTTCCAAACACCAACTGTTTTCCCAAACTAGAATTATTGTCATTCTAGCCATCAGCAATGCAGAATAATTTACACATTGTATGCGCTTGATACCCCGCCAAATTATGTTTTGACAGAAGCTGAGCTAGCGACACAGATATTTTTGGTTCGGAACATGTTTTTGACTGGATCTGTGGCTTCATATAGAAAATCTCACTCAGAAGGTGGCATGGTGACATGGAGACAAAGTGTGTGAGTCACAGATCCCCTCACAAGCACAAAAGTTCTGTAGTCGTGATTTATTGCTGTGTTTCCGACAGCGTCAAAGTGAAAGTTTCAGGGGCTATATGTCACCCATCCCTTTGTCAGACTGTGCAGAACTATAGAGGGTTGGAATGGCAGGGGGTGTTGAAAGATTGATGTTCTCAGAGCTGATCTCGCCACCCAGTCGAGTCAATCTAACACCCTGCCTGGTTAATTGGTGGCTTCTGTCAGTCAACGACTCAGAGGAAGTCAGGACCGCATCCTGTGAAACTCAGTGGAGTATCCCATGATGACTTATTACTGAAGTCGCTATGATTTCTGCCTCTGCCGTGACCAGAAGGAACGGATAGCAAATATTAAATGTGACCCTTGACCACAAAACCTTATGAAGCACAGGAATATTTGTGGCAAAAGCCAACGAAACATTGTGTGGGGCAAAATTATCGATTTTTCTTCTATGCCAAAAGTCATTAGGATATGAAGTACAGATCATGTTCCATAAAGATATTTTGTAAATTTCCTACCGTAAATATGTAATTACGTTATTTTTGTGAGTGGATGCCGCAAAATCGCTCACAAAAATGACCAGAAACACGCTTGCAAAGATCGCTCGGTGCTGCCCGCTCTTTGGGAATTACCCACTGAAGTTTGGTATCTATATGAAGCTTAGAATTTCTTCACAACATCATTACAGCAGTAATTTCTCAATATTTAGTTTTATTAAGGAGGCTTAGATTCAGAGTTTTAAATACAGTCTTTGCATCTTGGTCAAATATTGTACTAAGAAACCATACATCAATAGAAACCTTATGCCTTGTTTCCACTGAGCAGTACAGTTCGGAACAGAACAGTATGGTACGCTTCGTTACTGGTAGCCATTATCTGGCTTGCGTTTCCACTGACGACTGGTAACCTTGAAAGTAGCGATCGATGCATTCTCACGCAACAAAGCAATCTGTAAATGGCAATTACGCTTCCTGTGTTGTCGTTCCCCCAAAGAGTATAGATACCAAGAGGCGCAACTCTGGTGCTTTTTTAAGAAAACAGCGCGGCTGCCATTTTGGGGTGAAAGTGCTTGATATCTGACAAGGTTTCTAGCGAGCCAAGGCTTTTGTCGTCATGTATTATCATCATTCAGGTTGAATTTCAGCTTTAATGTTTTATTTTATAAACAAACCAGCTGATATTGCCATTGCCAGAGCAGAAAGCAGAGTCGCTTTCACCCCAAATGGCGGAAACGAAGGGCGCAGGTGTTGCAATGGAACGATATATTGAGTTTCGCCTCTTGGCATCTATACTAGCGTCTATATAGCGTTCTGCAGTAAGACTAGCTCCACCCATTAGGTTCCGGTACTATTGGTACTACTGTGCTAGGTACCCTTACATATTGGGTACATTTGGGTACCATTCACAGTGGAAACGGAAAAAATTGCGTACCGTACAGAACCGTACCACTCAGTGGAAACGAGGCATTGTTTACTCACTTTCAGGTGATGTATAAATCTCAATTTTGAAACAACTGACCCATAAGACTGGTTTTGTTGTCCACAAGGAAATGTATGAACACAGAACCACTGAGAAATTTCTCAAAATATCTTCTTTTTTGTCGTATACGGGTTTGAACAACATGTGCGTAAATAATGATGACATGACTTTTCAATTTGGGGCGAAAAATCTTCAGCAACATACAGTACATTTTAAAGTTATGATTCTAAAATCTGACATTTCAAGTAGAACTATTAGTTTTTTAGCTGTTTTTCAGGATGACAAATAGGTTTACATCATAAAGGAACAGTTTACCCAAAAATTATTCCGTATTTATTTACTCACCCTAAAGTTCCAAAACTGTATACAAACAGTTCCCACAACTGTAGGAAATCTAACGGTTCTGATGCACTTTTGACTACCATTGTCATTTTTCCTACTTTGGTGAGCAAGAACTGTTTGGTTACAAGCATTTTACAAGCTTTTTAGTTTTCCTATTGTCCAGATCATTCTGTGAAGGCACATAATTCTCCTGCAATGAACCTCTTGTGATTTTATTCTTCATAAAATAACATAATAGTCCCTGATAAATTGTGCTGAAATGAAGCATGTTTCATGTCAAGAGTTCATTAGATGGAATTTTGATGTCTGATGTGCATAACCTTTTAACATTGTTTCAGACACACAATTGCAGGCATGTGATTGATTTCAGTGTAAAACTTAATTAAATCAGAGTTCTCATTATGGGCATGTTGCTCGTGTGAAAGCGGGGGTTTCATGTTCTCCAGATCCGCACAATATCTTTGGCAGCATGCATACAATATGACCATTTAAGCAAACCCGTTGGCACACTAACATGTGTTTAATTTGACAACTTATTGTCTATTCAAGCCAGGTATACATTTTAATATACATACCATGTGTGTGTTCCCTGTGGGATCCGAGCAGAGATACGATTTTATACAGCTGTGTGCTTTTGGTGAAGCACTATTATTAAGACTATGGAAACTATATTATGCACCCCGGCTCAGTAGAGGTCACATGACCCTCCTCAGGGCTCACTTTGAATTGGACATGGATGGTCCCTTTAGGTTCAATTGGTATCGGTTACTCTCCAGTCTTTCTCAATTAACTCCGAGTGCCAACGAAAATCATTTTGCTCTGGCATTTAAACATGAACCCCGACTGAATCACTTAGCTGAGGGAAATGAAGGGCACTTCAACAGACAGAACCATTACTAATGCCGTTTTATTTTGGCAGTAGAGGGTTTTTAAAATACCCAGGCAAGGGCTTGTTTGTAAGACTGAACAGAGCTCAAAACAGTGGCGTCAATGTAAACAGTTGTTCCTTTATCTTGTTGTATAGCAGGACGCTAAACCCAGTCAGATAGGTTTGATTCCTACGTCTTACAAATATGTACATGAATAAAGTATATTTATTTTGCTGTCCCATGCACATTTAGTTAAAGTTTATTATCTGTATTTAGCATTGTTTTTCCAGCTGTCCACAGGAGACCTGATGTTGTTTTCATGTCGTTGTTGGTAATATAATTATTGCTTCAGATTTCTGCTGCGCTAGCATTTGTGTCTACTTCAAAGACTATGAACCATTGTTGCTTGCAGGTTCCTCTGTAACATTCAATGATCCGAAAACATAACATTCTCACTGTCCTATATTTACCAATATTGTTTACACTGTATGCCAACACTTGTCAAGACAAATTTGTGCTGAGGAATATTTCAAAGGGAGCCGAGGCTAATTAAAAGTGCTGATATGTTTGCTGTTATCTCCACTCTCTGTGGCTGCCAGTGGAACACATTTGCATGCTGCTGTTGAGAAGGAGTGGGGCGGCATGAAAAAGACGTCTCCACCAACTAAAATCCGTTGAACTAAAATTGCAGCCCAAAAATCGTGTGTAGGGTTCATAGATGTTTGGTGTAATCTCTGAAACACAGCTGTGTGCTGAAATAGGACGGTTGTCAATCGAAGCGCTTAAAAAAGATGCACGAGGGTAAATTCTGAGGAATGCATATGTCAAAATAAAACTTCAAAGCAGTATTTTTAAGCCCTTTTTGTGAGAACAGCACAAATTTGTCCTACAAAATCTGTCAATTTGTACCTTTAAATGCATTTTAGTAAAAGTACAACATCAGCTTTAGTTTGTTTTTGTATAAATGTGTGACTGGGACTATTTTTTGACTACATGTGTGAGCAGTGGTTACCGTGTTTTGTGAACTTGTGTGTTACGGTACATTATTTAGAAGTACAGGCAAATGTTATAAATAATGCATTTGAATGAACCTTTGTCTTCTGTGAAAATGTTCAAAACTAGCAATCAAATATGTATGTTAAGATTTCATTAACACACAAATAGCACCTCGACACACTTCCTGCCAGAGGGCTCAAGCATAGCGCTCTTTCAGAGAGCCCGCAGCTGTTTTCTTCTGTGTCACTCGTGGAAGATTTATTTGTGCTTTAATGTTCATCCATACCTGCCCCTTACTGTGTTCAGCGTTCTGCTTCCTGTTTTCATCACATATGACACAGCATCATAATTCATATAAGAGGAAGACATTGCACCTTCAGATTCGGGATGCAAAAAAAGGATGAGACACACCTATTTATGAAAGACATGACCAGATGTTACTTCACAGCTCTAGTAGATTAGGTCTATTCCATTGCACAAATGTCATTCATGTTGGAAACGCCACCATAAAACATATATAGACTGTTGTGATGTAAGCCCCATAGGTAAATTTTCATGCCATTCAGAAACCTGCCTGCTGTTTGGCATTTGCTCTTCTAAATGCATGTCCTTGCCAAAATATTATATAGTGCGAGAACGTGCCAAGAGCTGGAGAAAACAGGAGCACGTCAAAACCATAACCACTGTGCCACTCAGACATATGAATAAACACGTATACTCATAACAAAATCGTTCAAACCATTTGAAGATGCTTGTTTTACAATGCTTTTAGAGGAAATATAGATGTTATGGGAGATAAAATGCATATTTTTTTCTTTCTACAGCGTGAAAGACTTCGGAACATTGAGAGGATCTGCTGCCTTCTGCGAAAGGTACTGTAATGTTACCAACATTACATTTTAAAAGCGTTTTTAGCTGCACCTCTTAAAATGATTTAAATGATGTCTGACTGAACCATATTATCATATCCTTAAAGGAGTAGTTCACCCGTCAAATAGTTTATAAATGATATTTGACTTTATCTCCTCACTGGTTAGAAATATCTGTAAACAAAAAATATTGATATATCTTTATATTTATATGAACACACAAGACATAGAGGTCTGTTGATGTGAGCATAAAATTGAAGTTCAATAGTGTTTAAATTTGTATGTGATGTGTATCCGAGTGAGAAATGTAAATGGAATGAGGGGAAAACGTAGGGCAGGAATTGATTTCAATGTTTGGGAACTGTGTGTTGTAAATTGGACGTCTTAAGACATACATCATGTCCTTTGCGAAAATGATGAATAAAGCATTGTATATTGTTTCCCATTGAGGACATTTTAATGAAAGGTGTATTATCAAATTTCCCACACTTTTTAATATGGTTTGAAATCCAGCTCTAAGCACATCTCAAGTGCTGTTATCGGGGGCAAGAACCTGTTATGTTCAATGGATTGTGCCAACATCATCAGAACACCTTCATGAGCAATATGTCTCATCGCATAAGGCTTGAGTCCCAGCTGTTCATGTGCATGTGCACACAGCAGAAAAGGATTCTGCTGTCACAGTTTCACCTGACTGCATGTAGAAAGAAAGAGGTGTAAAAAAATCCTTACACTGTAGCATGGTGAAATGTAATGTTGGCCAAATGAGGGCTTGTATTATGTATTAGTGTTCTTGGACTGAATCGTTTTCTAATTTGCTTGTTGTATTTTAAACCCTTCTAAAATATTTTACACTAGCAGAGGAAAAACCTGATGATTTTTGTATATTTATTATATATAAATGGGAAAGTCGCAGTTATTTTCTAGCCAATATTCTGCATGCACACCTTTAACCCCAAAACTGTAGTCCAAATACATGCAATTTAGAGATTCTTTTAGCCAAAGTGGCTACAGCTCATTTAAGATATACATTACTGCGTGTTACCTTGGTGTCAAACACATGACCTTGGCATATTCTGTTCAGGAGCTACAGGAACGATAGCATTTATTCACAATAAATCTTTCTTCATAAGAACATAAAGCATATTCTGTATGTTTGACTCTTTGCTTTAAAGCTGGTGAGTGAGTGACATCTAAGCAGTTTTTAGTTTCTCTTGTGCCGGTGGCCTGCGGTTTTGTCATTTATTATCATTAGGAATTATCTTTTTGTAAACACTTGGCTTAAGGCTTGTATCACATCCCACTGGGGTGAGCCTTTGCCTGACTGGCATGAGCTTACTGATAATTCGGCAAGGACCTTTGTAAATCCAGACAGAGAATATTTAACAAATATCACTCAAGCAAGAGCTATGCTGATAATGCTTTTATAAAATACTTTCCGCCAAACAAGATTATTGATTACATTTCTTTTGATGAGAAAATCACTCTTAAAGGAACAGTTCACCAAAAAATGGAAATGCTGTCTTCATTTACTCACCCTCAAGTTGTTTCAAAGTTGTATTACTTTGTTCTGATGAACACAGAGAAAGATATTTGGTGGAATGCTTGTAACAGAACAGTTCTTCGCCAACATTGACTACCATAGTAGGAAAAATTACTTTATAAATGTCTTTGTTCTGTTAAACACAAAAGAAGATATTTTGAAGAATGTAGGAAAGCAAACAGTCCTGGGACACTTTTGACATTTACATTTATGCATTTTGACAGACGCTTTTATTTCTGAATATGTGTAATCCCATGGATCGAACCAATGACATTGGCGTTGCTAGCGCCATGCTCTAACCACTGAGCTACAGGAAAGCTACCTTTGTAATTGTTCTACTATGGTCGTCAATGGTGGCCAACAACTGATTGGTTACAAGCATTCTTTCAAATATCTTTCTCTCTATTCATCAGAACAAAGAAATTAATACAGATTTGGAACATCTCGAGGGTGAGTAAATGATGACAGAATTTTTATTTCTGGGTAAACTGTTCCTTTAAATAAAGTATTCAGGATAAGGGTGATTGTTTATTTTTTCTTCTTTTTTTATGTTGTAGGTTTAGTATTTTTCACAACCCACAACACGTTTTTTCTTACATTGTTCAGCTAGTATAAATGTCAGTCTGTGGCAGTAGTGTCATTTTGTGTTGTGTCAGGATGAGGCCTTCACCAAAACACATTGAGCATGAATCTTCTAGACAATAGAGGAGGAAATGTAGCTTCGCTGGGGTGACTGGCAGTCAAAAAATATAATATACTTATGCTGAGTCACCTAGAGCTTCTTTTCCAACCACCGGCATATTTTTAGACACCTGCTAACACTTACACTACTGTTTCTTCCAGGATCTGTAGCTTAGGTCCTCGTGCCAGTTTGTTTGTATCTTGTTATATTGTACAGTGGCATTTGTTATGGTGCATTCATACATTGTATTCATTCAATAGTTGCTAATAACTATATTTATTTAATTTATCAGCACATCATTGGCTAAAGCTGTCAGGGAATTTAACGGAAATGCAAACCAGTGTTTATATACTAGGGTGTAGGTTGCTGGTATTAATGTTCTTAATTGGAACAAACTACATGTGAAAGGATCATTATGTGTCTGTTACTTTTCTGTCAAATACTGTCTCCTGAACACAATTTCAACAATCTATGAATCACAATAAAATAAATATTCCGCCCCAAAAGTTTCATTGTTGTTACCCTCTCTTTCTCTTAGTCTAAGCTTTTTTCCCCTAAATTTGAAGGACAAGGTCAATAACCGAGCAGCCAATCAGAGGCCTCTATTGGCGAGTGTGGCATAATCCCCCATGGTTGCCAACGATGTGTGTTTGTTCTTCAAACGAGAAGCTGCTTTTTGATGTTGCAGTACAAACGTTTCTGTCCCGCACTTCACACTCGCATTCATCACCAAAGGCATTTGCGCAGAACATGCAATAACTGAGAATGACATATTTCAGCTGAAAGGCAGGGAGTTGGTAATAAAAGACCTGTATGCAGTGCAGCCTCCTCTCTCTTTTCATTTGAATCCCATAATGATGATGATAATGATAGTCGACCCTTATGAAAATTAAAGGGATGCTTCAGGCTTGAATCAAAATTTCCACATGTTTTACTTACCCTCAAGGCATCCTAAGTGAATGGGACTTTCTTCTTGAAGAATAATGCAGTCGGAGTTATAATACCACGTATACTTTCGTTTAAAGAACTACTCGACACAGCTCTGTAGTCTTTACAAAGGTCTTCTGAAGCAGATCGATGCGTTTGTGACTGTTAACTGTTACCCGTTCCGTTTACGGGACACCTAAGTTTGCATCAATATTGTGCATGTAATTTCTAATCGAATCATGACAAACTATATATCATTGGAAAGGTCTAAGACTCTAGAATACAGATTTATTTGGTGTTTTTTAATATAATTTAAATAGGGAGACTAATTGATTATTTTGTGCTTACATTTTTTATTATCATTTTCCAACCTGTATTTTTTTATGTATTTTTTAATAAAAGAAAAACATCATCTTTTTAATTTATTTTTTACAATAAACCTAACAACATACCTTTCTTTTTTTTGTGTGCGTATGTGATTTTATTTTTTGCAATAATCAGCTACCTCTCTTTTTTCATACGAGACCAACCGTAAGTCTGTATTCCAAAGAATTCATGAGTAACCGCCATTTTAGTTCCAACATGCGTTTTCATGTGTTGGCTCAAAAAGGGCTCAGACAGTTAACAGGTTTTAAGAGAAATATCCAGATTGACAACACTGTTAATGACCTCAAAAAATGTCCTCGCATTCTACCGCTTGGAATTAAAAGTATACGTGGTATTATAACTCCGACTGCATTATTCTTCAAGAAGAAAGTCACATTTACTAAGTAAAACATGGGGAAATTTTGATTCTAGCCTGAAGTATCCCTTTAACCATGGTTTAACTATAGTAACCAACATTTTTTTACTTCGTTTGTTATTAAATCATAGAATCCACAAAGTTATCATGGGCTCACTATAGTAGCCATTGTTTTTACCTATGGTTTTTGTATGATTTTATGGTCATACAAATGGTAATCAATCAACCAAAAAAAGTTTAATTACACTTTATTTTACTATAAAGTAGTGGTGGGCCGTTAACGGCGTTAACGCAGTGAGACTCTTATCGCGCGATAAAAAAAATGTCGCCGTTAATCTATTCTCAAAGTTGGGTTGGGAGCTGGGTCTATACTACGCAAGCTATGATGACTTTCACCTTGATATTTTAGCGCGGATGTATACCAGCTTAACTGCACTGTACGGGGCGAGAACGAGATTTTTCAACTCGCGTGATTCGCGTCATTCGCGGAAGCAGAAGCCGCCTCATCATCTCATAATCAGGGCTTCATTCGCGCGATTCGCGCAGCAAGTAGGTCTGTTGGCTCTTTGCATTAACATATAAATCACTCGCGCTTGACGCGCCATTCGCGTTTGGTCTGAACACAACATAACGTTACTGTGAAATTACCGCATCAAACGTGACGTGCTAACATGGATGCAGCTATGAAGCCGCCGGGTTTGCTTCAGGGAATATTAATTTTTAAGAAGCTTCCCAATAGAAACATCGACAAGACTAAGGTTGTTTGCACCTTGTGCAATGCGGAATTGGTTTAAAAAAACACTTTCTCTCAACAGGTAGTGGTCTAGTTTTAGTTGAAACCAGTAACTTTGTATTGAGATCTAATGTATTATGGCTCCTGTATGACATATCGCTTGTTGCTCCCTCACTCTTTGTAAGTCGCTTTGGATAAAAGCGTCTGCTAAATGACTAAATGTAAATGTACTGTAGGAGCTCTTCCAGTCTCAAGTACCACCTAAACGGAAATCATCCCTTAGCTAATGCGGAAGTAAACACAAGTTCATCTTATTGAACATAATTTAATTTTCATCACCAATTATCATAGTAGAAAAGCTTTCTCAAGCAGTTTGTGATGCATTTTGGAAACAGGAGATGAGATGATGCGCCACCTGGCTTGAGAAACCCGTTCTCAAAGACTTACTTTTAGTCATTATTTGGGTAGAACACATATTCTGAATGCCTTCGGCAGAATTCAAATGAGCCATTTTAATCTAGATTAATCTAGATTAATTTTGGAATTAATCTAGATTAATCTAGATTAAAAAAATTAATCTATGCCCACCACTACTATAAAGAAATCATCATTCTGTGGCAGTAGTGTCCAACAAAGAGAATTTCTAGAATATTGAGAAACGTTTTTAATCAAGTTCACTGAACACTCCATCTGATATTAGACTGCCAAACAGATAGTCCCACCCACAAAGTCACGACATTGGTTCCATTAACAGAGCTGTGAATTTTTCACAGTGCATTTTTCTGAAAGAAAAGCCTTGTGTTCAAAGGCTCTTTAGTCAGCTTTCTCTCTTCAGGGAATAAAAAGAGCATTCTCCTTTGTGACTTTTAAAAATAGTAATATCTGAGTGGTGATTAGACAGTATCTTGTCTCTGTGTGCGTCTTGTTAGGTCTGAGACATGGGTGTGTAGAGGGCAGCAGGCTATTAGCCTGTCACGACACTGTGGGACAATGTGCACTCATCAGAGGTGTGGCAGTACTGCCGTTCTATGGTATAATTAACTCTGGCCATGAAAGAAATCTGTGTTCTACTGTAACTTTCTATTAGTGTAACCCTTCCAAGCCTGATGCCATTGTCTCTTAACCAACGTCTGCTTTTATTTGAATGTTTGTCATAAAAGTTTTACTTTTAGTCAGTGTTTGACTTTAATTTTAAAGATAGTTATTATTCATCAATTGTACAGTACAATTCCATATAATTGTATTATACGCTTGTATTGTATATTCTATATAAATGGTTTCAAGAAAGTTCAAAGGCCCTTTCACACCAAAACGATAACTACTGCATTAAGATAAATACAACAATAACAAAATTACCAACCACACCAACAGATGATATTATTTATTTTTTATTTAATAATGCCCCGGCTTCACATTTTAAATGTGCAAGCACTTTAAATGCAATTGTTATTCTTGTTTCATCATCAGCTCGAAAAAAAATAACATTCTGAAATTGATCCAAATGATATTGTTCCCCTGTCTTCTTAACATTATTCTTGTGCTGTAGTTTTAAATGTAAAATAATTTGTACAACTATGGTTATCTTTACAGTTATCATTCTTTATGTGAAAAGGCCATGAATGCATTGTAACTGTACTACCACAAACAAAACCTTTTTGTTTTCTTCACAATGACAGTAGCGGTTAAACGATTAGAAATGCTTGACTGAAATGTTTCTAATAATCTTAATAATCTTTTTATCTCAAGGTTCACACTGGAATGTTTGTGATTACATTTGTAGGCAAAAGCATGTGCCAACATATCAATTTCTTGCTTAAGAACATAATAAAATATTTTTAATGGGTGACTTGGACCAAATAATGATGAAAAAGGAGGAAATAACAACTCCGAATAGATGGGAACTCAAAAGGTGAGACATCAATAAGATGAATGATAAAATGCCAAGAGAACGATTTTGCAAATTTTAGTAAAATTGTTGACACGTTGAAGATGCTGAAATTTAACACATATAGTTTTGATATATTTTTCTTATATTCTAAAAGGTGGAAAAATATAAATAAAAATATAAAAGTAAGTAATTCCAAACTGAACTGTATATATTTTTAATCAATTCTGGGAACTCATGCAGAAATAAATTACCTTTTTCTCAGCATATCATATATTGTAGTATTTCTGATAGGAATTGTTGTGATGCCAGCATGGGACCCTGCTTCATTTTGAATATGCTAAATATCTTGACCTTTTCAGTTTTTCAAAGTAAATGGGTTTCTAATGTTCACTTCAGCCACGGCATCCACATGTGCAGCATAGAGCTTGAGTATCTAAATGGGAAGCCAGTGCATATGCTGTGCTGTCTCGTGAGGATAGGTGTTCTTTAAAGAGAAAATATGTATAATTCTTTGCTGCAGTTAATTATTAGCTGCTATTGAAAGAGAAGGACAGTAATTGGAGAGCAGCGGTACTTTTGATCTGCCGAGGCCGAGAACATTTTTGCTGCTGCTAATCTAAGGGCTGCAGACAGATTTGTCATTGTAACACGAATAAAAAGATTTTCGAGGGTTTTCATTAATTTATGGTTCCTATTTGTGTTTCAAAGTTTAGTGGGTTTTAGACTACTTATTTTGAGTGTCTCCATGACGTTTTCTTTCTTAATCACATAATTTGAATAAATTGAGCACCTGATTTACAAAATGAATTATGGAAACCATTAACGATTTTAATGACTTTTGTGAATAATTGAAGAGCCGTTTTTGTGCAAAAAAGAATACGAATGACTCATTTGAATATACACGACCCCGTGCTTAACCATCGTAGATAGCCCCTGGACAGATGGTTGCTTAAAAATACAGTAAACAAAAAGTACAGAATTCTTATTGTCCCACCATCTCTCCAAAGACACGCCTCCTTTTGACAATTACCTTATGTCATGTTCACCAGTGACGCATTACACTACAAAGTACATAACATACCAATAATAATGTACTCAAATTATTTACAATTTAATATTATGGCACTTTCTAAATTATTTGAATATTTAACTCAGTGGTCACTTTTCTAACACAGTAAATGTTGATACATTTAAGGGTATTCACACCTCCAGCCCACTGTGCGTTATGCTATTCCCTTTACATTTCTGTTCTTATTATATACATAGTGAGGACACTTTCCCTCATTACAGGCTTGATTCTTTCTCTGGTCCGCTCTTTAACATAATGGTCCCCGTCCTGTCATTAGTCCTAAGTAGTGTTAATTGAAGAAACATGCAGTGGCAGACTGGCGAGAATGTGATAGGAACAGAGGGTGAGAGAGAGAGATAAAATGTGGATGTTAAGGACACTCCACCAAACCACTCAGTCGCAGTAGACCTCTCATTAGGGGACATAACTCTGAAGTGGCTGTTTCTAGCTCTTCTTCTTTAACAGTCACATTTTAAAATCTCTCAAAGCTCTGAGCGGTCCTTGGCCACAACCCCCGTAATTAATGTATAGATATAACAATGGCATGGGACAAAGTGGCTTCAAGTGTATGAATGACATAAAAAGGGTTTTAAACTCATACATAAAGATGTCAGATTTGAAGGAAATATTTTGATCACATTTTAAAGGAAAGCTGTTGTTCCAGCTTAGAGAAATACTGAAGATCGTCTTTAATGGCATTGATATACATTAAAGCAAAGTCAAATGAGCAAGAGTGTTGCTGTACAGTATGGTTTTATATGTGACACTGGCTATGAAAACCCAGCTAAAGTCTTCTTTTCTGATTAACTGTTTTATACATAAAATCTTCCTACAGTACATCATGTAAAGAACATTCTTTAAATATAACTTTGATATCTTTAATACTGACTAAAGCAATGTCAACAATTGAAAGCATAGTGAAATTAGTGATTGAAATTGAACTTTGATGCTCATTATTTGATAGTTAGACTTCATCCTGAATTTTACAGACAGGGTCCTATATCATGAAATTATATACTATATTGAAATGTTTCTAAAATGTGATATATAAAGTCTTCTGCAATTTCTCGTTTGTTTGTTAATAAGTGAAATTATTGCGAAAGGAAGGACATATTGTTATGCCCGAAGCTATTTAGATGTTTATAAGCCCCGAAGTCTAACAGATTGACTGACTTCAGATGGGTCCCTCGTTCCAGCTGCCAGTGTGCACTTAAAGATTATTCAGCATTTCCCAAACACAGTGATCTGCTTATGGAGTTAGTATTTTAAGGAAGTATATTTTGTTTACATAATATATGTCTGTGAACTGTGCATATTAATTTTGAGTTTATAAACACATAAATGCATATATTTAAGACAAATATAAAATATATACATTGTTAAACATGTATATATAATTAAATATAATTCAAACTATTTTTAAATGTAAATAAATAAATACAAATATTTCCACTATTTATACATGTAAGTATATGTTTGTGTTTATAAATACAAAATTGTCATGATTCCACTATCATGTCATGTTTATTCTTGTTGTTTGAGTGGAGTCATGGCATAACCTATGGTTTTGTGTGAGATTGAGTGATCTTTCTCGTGTCTTGTCATTGTTCCCTACATCTCGTCCCTCGTCAGCTTTCCCTGAGTGCTAATCCCCAGCACCTGTTGCTCGTTTCGATCCTCTGTTGTTTCCCCTATAAAGAGTCCTCATGTTTCATTGTCCTGTGCGCGTTCATTGTATGATTTCCCTTGTAAGCTGTACCTGTATACTGTGTGTGATACCTGGTCCTCGTCTGAGTTGTTCTTGTTCCTGTTCTCCGTCAAAGTAAGTGTAGTTCAGTCAGTGTTAGTGTTTTGTTTCAAGTGCTTGTTTTATTAGTTTAGTGAGTCAGTGTCCTTGTACGTTGTTATAGTTTATATATTATTCTTGTCCTGTTTTCCCCCTCGTGGGTTTTTGTTTTGACCCTTTTGTAGTGTTCTTGTTTTCTGTTAAATAAACCTGTCAACCCCGTATCATCTCGTCCTGCCTATCTCTCTGCCTTGCAATTGGGTTCCCGTTCGAGTTTCATGACAGAATGAACGCGCCAAGATTGAACCCAGCAGGCATGGAGGCGAGACGCGCAAGTCAGGCATGTCGCCTGTGTACTGTTCGTCAGGGATACGGCGACGTGCTTGGCTTCGCGGATCGCTTCTTTGAGACTGCAGGGGAGATGGTCCATGATGAGCAGGAACAGATGGTCCTGTTCAATGGTGGCCTCAACCATCCTCTGACGCGGGAGGAGATGCAGATGCTGAGACCGCTGGGCTTCACCGAACTGATCAGGTACGCCATGAATCGGCCGGAGCCCAGGGTCTCAGTCGAGTCCTGCTCTCCTTCTCCGCTGGCCGCCATCCCCGAGGGTCATTCCCTAGAAATCGGGGTCATGGGCCTCTCCCCATCCTCTGCAGTCTCTTCACCACCACCATCTGGTCTCCGTGGCAAACGGGGGAGAAGAAATTCTTCGGGGTCTTCCTCTGAGGCCTCCAACCCCGAACCAGCAGAGCCCTTCACCTCCTTCCTTCAGCCGACCACCAGACGGGTGGGTCGGCAAAAAAAGAAGAGGCAGCGGAGGGCAGCTGGGAGTCCTGTGGTCCCGAGTCCTGTGGTCCCGAGTCCGGTGGTCCCGAGTCCGGTGGTCCCGAGTCCGGTGGTCCCGAGTCCGGTGGTCCCGAGTCCGGTGGTCCCGAGTCCGGTGGTCCCGAGTCCGGTGGTCCCGAGTCCGGTGGTCCCGAGTCCGGTGGTCCCGAGTCCGGTGGTCCCGAGTCCGGTGGTCCCGAGTCCGGTGGTCCCGAGTCCGGTGGTCCCGAGTCCGGTGGTCCCGAGTCCGGTGGTCCCGAGTCCGGTGGTCCCGAGTCCGGTGGTCCCGAGTCCGGTGGTCCCGAGTCCGGTGGTCCCGAGTCCGGTGGTCCCGAGTCCGGTGGTCCCGAGTCCGGTGGTCCCGAGTCCGGTGGTCCCGAGTCCGGTGGTCCCGAGTCCGGTGGTCCCGAGTCCGGTGGTCCCGAGTCCGGTGGTCCCGAGTCCGGTGGTCCCGAGTCCGGTGGTCCCGAGTCCAGTGGTGCCTAACCCCAAATATTTTTTGGGGGGGCGCTGTGGGAAGGTGACGGTCCGTCCGGCACCGAGCCCGGGCCAGAAGCCGCCGTCAGCACCAAGCCCTGTCCAGCCGACGATCCAGTCGGCCTTCCAGCCCTGGTCCAGCCGACGATCCAGTCGGCCTTCCAGCCCTGGTCCAGCCCGGCATTCCAGCCGAGGACTAGCCCTGCAGTCCTGCAGGGGACTAGGACAGTTCCCCCCAGGACTACCCCTGTCAAGCCTCCTGGGGCTCCGCGCCCTGGCGCGTCCCCCAGGGCTGGGACTTCCCCGCCCGGCCCTGCCCCTTCTGGACTTCCTGTGTTTTCTTGTTTGCCCCCGCCCCCCCTCCCATGTCTGTTATTTTTGTTATCTCACCCCAACCCTTTTGTTATCATATCTTGTATGCCCCTTGTCATGTTCACCTTGTCTGTCTGGTTTTTGTCTGTTTCCCAGTCAGTCTTGTCTCGTTAGTTACCCCTTGATGAACACCTGGAGGTGCTCATTAAAGGGGGGGCTTATGTCATGATTCCACTATCATGTCATGTTTATTCTTGTTGTTTGAGTGGAGTCATGGCATAACCTATGGTTTTGTGTGAGATTGAGTGATCTTTCTCGTGTCTTGTCATTGTTCCCTACATCTCGTCCCTCGTCAGCTTTCCCTGAGTGCTAATCCCAGCACCTGTTGCTCGTTTCGTTCCTCTGTTGTTTCCCCTATAAAGAGTCCTCATGTTTCTTTGTCTCGTTGCTCGTGCATTGTATGTGTTTATGCTGTTTGATGTTCCTGTCGCTGTTGATGTTGCTCTTGTTCTTGTTACTCCGTGTCAAGTAAGTGTAGTTGAGTGTTAGTTCATTGTAAGTCCTGATAATTATTGTATTTTGGTTTAAGTGTAGTTAGTCCAGTTCCTGTGTACCTTTTGTAGTTATTGTATCCTGTTTTACCCCATTGTGGGCCTTTGTTTTGCCGTTTGTTTAGTCTTGTTTATTGTTATAATAAACCTGTTAACCCCTTCACCACCGTCTGTGTCTGCCTGCAATTGGGTTCTCTCTGAGACATATCCTGACACAAAATGAATATGGAAAGTAATTTGTCAGCCCTACTCTAGTTTTTCCAAATCTGTATAAGTTTCTTTGTTTTGATGAAAACAGAGAAAGATATTTGGAAGAATGCTTTTAACCAAACAGTTCTTGGCCACCATTGAACTGGAGAATTGCAATAGTAGTCAAAAGTGCCCCGGAACTGCATGCCTTCCTTTATTCTTTAAAATATCATTTTTCTCTTCAACTTTTCCTTTAAATACATTTTACATGTTTTTTGCCTTTAATATTTAAGTATATTAAATCTAGTATTTAATTCCTACTTTCTGAGCAGTAAAAGTTATGAGCAAAAATACTTTAAGCAGCCGTAACACATGCGGTTTCTGCCAATCTCAAATTAATCTTTAATGCCTATAGAGTAGTATTGCATACTCCGTATCTTCGAAGAGTATTTAGTTTGATCACAATTCTAAAAGAAAGATACAGCTGTACGATTATTTCTGAAAATATACGGCGTGTGTGGAGGGGGGAGGGGTAGGCTGAACTAAAGCACTTGCGCACCCATTGCCAACAAAACACAGACATCAGTTTCACTCACAGCGTGCGGTTCATGTCCGGCATCTTTTAGCGCTGGGACAGCTCGATGTCAGTTTCAAACAATCTGCAAATCCAGCGTTATATCCATCGTTTATTCAACATTCATCACCCAAATGCAGTGAACAAACAAACACCTGAACTTCGAAATTCTGACAGAGCATGTATCCTTCATAAAGAGTGCAATCCCAGAATGCATTGCGGTGAGCTCAATAGAACATTGATCAAAGTGAGTTTTTTTTTAAATGAACACATTACTTATTAATCAATTAACGTTGTCTAATAAAAATGTACTGAGTATTTTACTCAATGTTTATGTTTGCTATTGTTTAAGTATTTTAGAGTTAAGCGGGAGTATTTGCATGCCTTGCAGAGTCTATTCATTCATTTTCAGGGTCTTACGGCTAGGGCGGCGAAGCAGAACAGAGCCAGTGGCTTAAATTTTCCATGGCAAGAAGATAACGTGTTCTTAAAAGAAGAATTAAGTTTTAGTTACTTCAAGTTTTAGAAGAGAAACTTTAAGTATGCCAATAGCAGTTCACAATTCAACTCAAATTTGGAAAAAAAACATCTTCAATTGCCATAAGCCAAGAGATAAACTTCTTTATAACTTTTTATATAGCTTCTATAACTTCAGGCTAAAATATGTTGAAGTCTTTCATTCCTGCACATTTTTGAATTGTTTAATATCTCCCTTGTTATGAAGAGGAGGATGTGACACAAAAAGAGGAATTAGTCCAGAACATTTTAATATATAAGGTATTTTTGTAAAGGGGATGGCGTATTTTTAGACTTTTTTGGAATCAAAAAGGGTGAAAATAGTCAGGACAGGTCACACATTAATGAGCTCTTTTACAAGGCTGACCTGAGCCACATTTGGTTTTGTCTGTAAAAAGGCCTCCACAGGAACGGTTTGTGCCTCAGGATAAACTGACTTCAATGATAAATGTCTTCTATTTGCCTTTTCACAGAAGTAAGCCCTTTGTATCAGGAATAAACTGGATTTAATGGTTATATATTAGATAGTGCCTTCGAAAACCCATTTTACCTTATCTTGACAAATCAAAGCCTTTACACAACAGTGTCTACATAGCTTTATTAAATAACTAAAAGTTAATTTATCAATGCTTGTGATTGTATCTTCCACCGCTTCAAAAATGCTTCAAGATACATTGTAACTTTTTTGGACTGTCTTGCCAAGAAAATACCACAGGGAACAGGCATTAGAAAAAAACTGTCAGACACATGGCAGTAAAATCAAGTACAGCAACTTGAGTATCTTCCCTATCCCCTTTCTTGTCCATTTGAAGCAAACTGGTACTGCAGTGATGCCAGAAATTGTCCTGTTCTTCCTCAGCTGAAGGTGAACTAATACGACCTAAAAACTTGTGTCCTGAATGTTAACTGCAGTCATTACAGAAGACTTGTCCTCCAAACATTTACTGCTTTTAATAAAGTACTCTGTTTCAGGAAAAACATTTCATTGAAACTCTTGATTTTATGCATGGATAATGATCATGCAGAATTCCACAATATTAAAACGGCCATCTTATTTAACTTTTCAAGAGGTCCCTTTAACTCTTACATGTTCTTATATAGATGCACCGATACTAAATTTCTCGACCAATAGCCAATTATACAGAGGCATATCTGCCGTTGCCATTTCTGAAGATTTAAATGATATATTTTAAATTTTTCTTAATGTTATTAATTCATATAATAACTAATAATATTGAATATCAAACTGGTGATGTTTCCTTACATTTTCTGTATACAGAGCAGTAATTCTTACCTTTTTTCTGTCCTCTTTCGATTGACAGGATATATCAGCCTGATCATTGTCTGTTTTTAAACTATTGATCAAAATTGTGGAAAATTGCTTTTTTACAGATTATTGTCCAATATATCTGTGCACCTCAAGTTCTTTATTAATATTTTGACCAATAATTGGTTACCAATAAACGTAGGACGTTCCTTTTAAAAATCAGCACACATGTGAATGACATAGAAGCAATGCAATGTAATATTTTACTGATCTCTGAAATCTGATAATTACATATTGTCACTGTCCTTCTGAAACCTTGTATGTCCATATTCCCTGTTTTTCATGAAACATGAAAACGTAATTTACATAATTACATAATGTGCTGTCAAAGTTTACTTTATATTTTTAATACTTTATATTGGTTAGATATTTGCCAATATAAGTGACAAACAAAAAGGTTGACTAATAACATGACAAAAATAAATATCACGAAATATGGAAATAAGAGGTTTCGAAGGACAGCAGCGATATAATACATTAATGTTCTTTCTTGAGAATGAACCAACTGCAGTTAAGATAACAAAGATATACTCCAATGAATCAAACTTAAGTTTGAGTCACATGGTTAATCCTATTATTCCCAATGTGAAGGAAGTATGTGATTTACTTCTCTATTCTTTGTACAGTTGGTGCTTCCAGAATACTCCATCCATGTACTCTTCTGTATCATGTTCCTGTGCGCTCAGGAGTGGCTTACTGTAGGCCTGAACATCCCTCTGCTCTTCTACAACACATGGAGGTGAGCACCTGAACCAGTCTTTAACTCGTATTAAAGTGTCAGATACAACAGAAATAGATATCCTGAGTAATCTCAATTGTCTCGGCCATCCTGTTCTTTAAAGGGATAGTTCACCCAAAAATGAAAATTCTGACATCATTTACTCACCTTCTAGTCATTTGAAACCTGTTCGACTTGCATTCTTCTGCAAAACACAAAAGAAGATATTTAGAAGAATGTTGGAAACCAAAAACCATTTGTCCCCATTTACGGTTTTCTGTTACCAACATTCTTCGAAATATCTTCCTTTGTATTGTTCAGAAAAAGAAAGCCACACAGATTTGAAATGTCAAGAGGGTAAGTAAATGATAACAGAATTTTCATTTTTGGGGGTTCTGTACCTTTAAGTCTTTCAGAAAAAAACTAGCCAGTACAACTGAGAATTGTTTGAGAATTAATTGGTTCATTTGGCTTAGCTGGCAGACAGAGGAAGAATTCACTTGGAATGAATTGTGTCCACCAAAAGTATTTGCATGCACTCTCTGTTATAGCTCCTAATTCACTAAAGGAATAATGCAAATGAGGTTACAGCAGCAACACGCCCTCCAAAGTTGTGTTGCACAGCACAATTTCTCATCTTGTAAGCCGCTTCTGAGTCCTATACAGTAGGTTGTGGAGGATGAAGCATACTCTGGCAGGACTGTATAGCATCGCTTCACATCGCCAATCCAGGCACGACTGCAGTCGTCAACCTTTAAAAATGCTAAAGGTGTGCACGATGTGTCATGATAAGTCTGATTATAAGGCTCTTTTCTGTAAGATGAAAGCACGTTTAAAGGATCAGTTCACCCAAAAATGAAAATTCTGTCCTCATTTACTCACCCTCAAGTTGTTCCAAATCTGTATACATTTTTTTGGTTCTGATCAACACAGAGAAAGATATTTGGAAGAATGCTTGTAACAAAACAGTTCTTGGCCACCATTGACTAGCATAGTAGGTAAAATTGCTTTATAAATTTCTATGTACTGTCGAATACAAAAGAAGATATTAAGAAGAATGTAGGAAAGGAAAACAGTTCTATATAGGACACTTTTTGACTAGGGATCAAGTCTTGAATCTTGAGAGAGAGAGAGAAATGTGTGTGCGCTTTATTAATGCTGCAAACATTTTGGCAGTGTGTGTGTGTGTGTGTGTGTGGAGCATTTTAAAGTGTCAGAGATAGACACAGCACTGGACTTGCCGCACAGGAGTAATTTTCCGAATGAAAGCGTCTTTTACTGGTTGGTAACTTTACTTCAGAAGGAAAGAAGGCTGTCTGACAGTACATTAGCCCTGTCTTGTGCACTCAGTTCCCTGTACTAAACAAATTGTCAAAGTATGTTCTGTGCATCCCTTTTGTGGGCGGAGTCTGGAGGAGAGATGTGAACTGAAATGCTTGTCAGTCAGCATAAGTCAGAATACCTTGCATTAGATGTTTTTTTCTCTTTAAACATTTTGAAATGTAGCCTATAATAATCCATCAGTTTTCGTATTTTTAGTATATAAACCTATTGTTGAATGTCACCTTTTAATGAAGTGTTTTGTTGTAGTGGTACAGAGTAATTTATATTACATTCTTTTACCAGTCGGCGTAATAGGCTATTGTTTTAACTGACTTTGTTTATCTCAATTTTATTTTAAGTTATATTGTATTCTATTGAAAAGCAAGACAAATAATAAAAGCACATTTTGACCATTCAGTTTATGCAATAGTGAAAACAATGGCTTAATAATAGAAGAAATGCAAAAAACTAAATGTTCGGTATTCGGCATTCGGCCAAGTGTTTATTTTTTCTTCGGCTTCGGGAAAGAATTTCCATTATGGTGCATCTCTACATTTGATTATCATTGTAATTTTTCCTACTTTGTTAGTAAAGGGTTGAGGAGGACTGTTTGGTCACAAGCATTCTTCCAAATATCCTTCTCTGTGTTCATCAGAACAAATACATTTATACAGATTTGGGAAAACTCGAGGGTGAGTAAATAATGACAGAATTTTCATTTTTGGGTGAACTGTTTCTTTAAGGTGTGCTTACTTAATAACATGCACTGTTTTGCGCTGAAATACTATTGCATTTTAAATAGAAATGTTGTGTGCCGAAGCAGCACAACCGTTTAGTGAATTTTCCAGTTAATTTTGTCTCTGTATATTAGTCTTTCTCATTTCTTCCAGATGAATAATAGCAGACTCAATGTTTCGTGGCACAGTGAAACAACTAGAGAAATCACAACTGGATCAAATGAGCTTCAGTCATTTTGCAGTAGAACGTCAAATCTTCCTTTAGGGTTTATTACAAAACATTCAGAGCTGCGCTGAATAACTGCCATCACACTCATAAGATGAGATCTTCCCTCACTGTCTTCTGTAGACTAAAAGTGAAGAATTAAACACTAAAGATATTCTTAAATTATTTTAAAAAATCTACTAAACTGTCAATAAGTAAAATGTTTAGGAAAAATGAAGTATAAATAGCTCAGATTTCGCCAATGATCATGTTTAAAACACAGTCTCATGCTATATTTCCAGAAGCCCAAAGAAATCGAGCAGAACAGATTTTGTTACAAGACGCACTACCCGCCTCTTGTTTTCCCGTCTTCGGCAGGTACTTTCACAGCCCCACCGACACCAAGGAGCTTCTCTACGATCCGGCATCTGTCATGAATGGAGACACGCTGAAATTCTGCCAAAAAGAAGCCTGGTGCAAGATGTCCTTCTTCGTCCTCTCATTCTTCTACTATCTCTACTGGTGAGTGCCTTATAGTCTGTCAGCTATCTTGAGCCTAGCACAGTAGAGATGTATATTTAAACATATATTTGAACTGGCAAGGACTTGGCGAAGGCGATGGGAACATGCCTTTGGGTCGAATTCCAGAAATCTTTTTTCTTCACATTATATCATGTCACATTAAATGTTAATGCACAGATATAAAAAAATGCCAATATTCTAGGTTCACCCTCGTGCAAACAAGTCTAAGACCTTTTGCACGATTAAGGGCAATTGATGTGTGTCGGGACAATTTTATATTCTACATTATTTAACACTATTTGCTCCTGGAATGGGATTTTTTAATAAAGTTCCCATCCATTGGAATCCATCACTTTAAAGATGTGAAACTCGTTTTTCTGGACACCATTACCTGTCAATCTCACTCTGCACGAGTGTTTTGACGACACAAAATAGCACAGTCTAACATAATATAACTCTATAGTTACTTACTTATTATTTAACTAGTTGTTATGCGTAAATCATGAACTATTACTTCAGGTCAAATTTTATCAAACTGAGTCATGTGCTGATGGATGTCCTCTTTATGCAAACGCCTGCCTCTTTTCACACCTGAGGATGATGGCCTTTCTGACTGTAACGCTGCAGAACTAACTAATGTTTCATTTCTATATAAAAATATACTAAACATAAAGCATGAAAAATCATTTGCGTGCACATATCATAATGTTTAACATGGTGCTGTAAAATGACTGGCTGGTAATGCGGTTGCTAATGTGACGTAATCACCTCATGGGTCACGATCGAGGGGGAGGAGATTCCAAAGACTGATGGCTTTTTATTTGCATGGTTTTATTTTTAACTTATATTTTTATATTTATTTACACTTATCGACTAAATACGCTATTCCTAATAAAAAAAAGATTTCTGGAAACCATCTTACCCACCCTCGGGGCCTTACGACCCCTCCGGGGGTCCAGACCGCTGCTTTGGGAACCTCTGATTCAGAATTTTGTTTACACCGGCCATTATGATGATACACAATGAGCTACAATGGATTTGATAGATTTTTTATTTTGTGGACACAATGTCATACAGTTTGTATAAACCTTTGGAAAATTCCTTTGTATTTACTCCATGTTGTCCAATTGTCTTCCTGCACACTTCAACTTTAGATCTTAAAATTTTCGAATGTACTTTCTAACCCTTTTACAGATCAATTGAAAATTCAATATCAACGCGCCGGGCCATCCCCATCCAATTACAATAGCTGCTCTGCAGTTTCCTTTTTTCAAAACACCATTAAAACCTAATGAGTCAAGAAAGAAGCGTGCCGCTTTGATAAAAGTGAAACGGAGAGATTTGGGGAAATTTCACACTAGTTCTTCTCATATATTTAAACTTCATACGAATGGCAAAGGCACATTTTCTGAGCACAGCCGGGCTTATGCTCTTCAGATCTTTGCCGAACTATCCGTATCATGTCTATAATAAAAAATAAAATACATTATTCATTGATCTTCCTCGCTTAAGCATGTTTTAAAATAAGCCCTAACGCTTAATAAAACAACACCATTTCAATTTAAAACATACTTATTTCTATACCTGCCTTAACACTTGATATTTCACATTTGCGATTTCATCTAAATAATATTCTCAGGGATGTTAAATATACATGCTTTATATGCAGTATTGATGCGCTGATATAATTTCAAAGAGCATATATAAATCTACTTTCCTGAGATGACGTTTTGAAAAGAGTAGGAATATAAAGGCATCCACGCTGCTTCTGTTCTCACCCCCACAGGCTGAAGATAGAAGTCACGGCAAGAACTGCACATACAAGTTTTATCAGGGCAACCCCTTGTTATCTATTAATGCCTGTGGACAACATTCTGGTCTAACGTTCATAGCCCCAAGTGTGAAATCAACATACATCAGTAACATATGGCTTTGCATTATAAATAAATTGTCCATATCATGCATGACCTGCCCGGAGTGATTATCAAGATGGTGAAGCTGTCATTTTCCATACTGCCAGCAGCTTACATCTCCATGCCTCCACCAGCTGAGAGTGTATGCTGTGGTTTCAGCCGGATAATTTGGTGACAAGACGGCTGTTGTGTTGGTTGTTAGCTTGGAAGAAATGAACTAATTAAGCCGTTCCCTGACAGTATGATTGAACCCATGGGATGAGCTCATTTTACAGAATAGACTCATTGATATGTGCATGAGGCAAAAAAGATCATCTGAACAAAACTCACCAGATGTAAATTGGAAGTATGTTTGTAATGAAGTTAATTAGATTAGTATATAAGGTATATCTAGAAGGGAGTTATGGTACCACATAGAGATATTTACCTGGGGCGTTACTTATGCAAACTGTGTAAAATCGGGTGATGTGGTCTAGTCGATAAAGATCTGGGTCAGTTGATGAAAGTAGTATACAAGTGATAGTTTATCCAAAAATAAAAATTCTATCATTATTTAATCACCCTTGTGTTATTCAAACTTTGTAACATCGTGTCTGGTGTGGACAAATTTTTAAATTATAATGGGTTCTAATCCGTTCTAATCCTTTTGTCGCGTAGTGTCGCGCCACGCCATGTACGATGTAGACACGGTGTAAGACTTTCTTTTGTGGTACACAAAAGAAGATATTTTGAGAAGTCTCTCAGTGGAAGTCAATACGATCATTGTTTGGTTACCAACATTCTTCAAAATATCTGCCTTTGTGTTCTGCAGAAGAAAATCATTCATGTTTGCAATGACACAAGGGTGAGTAAATGATGTAGAATTCTAGTATTTTGGACAAACTATCCCTTTAATACCGAAATCGAAACACCCTACCAAATGCATATAAGAAAACAAGAACTAGCATTTTTGTAAAATACATTTTTATAGTCTTCATTTTATTCATAATTGTACTGTTTGCAAATCAAATTTAATTAAAAAAGTGTGAGTCTTATTGAATCTAGATGAACCAGTTTATTCAATTGATTTGATCATTTAGTCATAGCTTGCTGGAGGCTTTAGAAACTAAAATCCCTCTGATGTTTGTTTATTGGATATTTTTAAATAGCTCTTTTAACACCTTCGAATGAAGAAATCAATTTAACTTTGCATATGGCCGACTCCCAAGATCTTGTGTAAGTTGGTAGTGACGCCTGCTATCAATCATCATCAGGCAACAAAATCGCCGACATATAATGCAGATTTAAATGTTCTCGCCTTTCACTCTGTAGTTTTTTATTTTAAGGTGCTTTGTGTCATTTTTTTGAGGATCTATTGACTGAATGTCTTCATAGGTGTACATTCTGAAGCGTTGTGTTTTTATTATCTTAGAATGAGCTATTTCAATCTAAATACACCGTTGGACTATTGAAATCGCCATGTTGTTTCTGCAGTAGCCCTAAACGGACAAACTGCACTACAGAGCGTGTTTCATAAATACGTAAAATAAACATAAACATAAATAAAAATCTCCTTCTACAATGAAGCCGAAAACGTGACATCATCTTTGTCCTGTTGCAGACACTGTAGTGCTTCAAAATGGAGGAGGTGGGGTGGAGCGAGTCATTGGTTGTGATTCATTGCCTTAGCACTAGATGCCCCGAAATTTCATACACTGGACCTTAAAGGGTTCTTTGTTTATCTGCACACAATGTCAATAATTCTTTGTCTTGTCTTCTAGTATGATCTACACATTGGTGACCTCATAACAGAGACGCTCAAAAGTCCCCTTATCATAAGACGCTGTATGGTTGAAAGAAGAGGAGACACAAGTTCAATCTGGAAAGCATACGACAGTGTCTGGACCTACAGATCAGACTTGAACCCCATCTTTCAAAAGTAAAAGAGCCCCGTGTTGTTTACAGTTCTGACTCAATGCCCTAGATATCTCATGGACCTTGTGTGATACGGTTTTCACAACCTCACAGTAACATTTGCACAGATTGTCTCAGGCACAGCACAACACGTCCTTTACCACAAACCTGCCAACCTTTACACTCACTAAACGTAGCTTAAAACTCACATTGGGTAACACGATTAAAAAATGTCGGCTAACTTGAACAGCGAATGTTACATTTATACCAGTCACACGCTAGGACAATGAGTTTGAATACATGTTTGTAAAAAGCTTTTGTGATATATATTTTACGTGTATTTGTGCACTTCAAATGTAAGCATTTTAATATGAAATACGTATATGTTGCATTACTTGTGTACATAGAGAAATTTGTGTAATGCTTTCTGTGCTGGTGTCAGTTGGTCGAGATGTTTTTGAAGTTTATAATTACAAATGCCGATAAGGAGGATTTATTGTAGAAAACAAGAGCCACTTTTCCACAATTTTGCACAAACGTTGTTATGAGTTTGCACAATAGATAGTGTTTGGTTGTGGTGAAAAAAAAACATTTATACTCCCAGTATGAGTCTTCCAATATAATATAATGTATCAAACTGATCACAGATTTTCATTATAGATGAGAATTTTTGAAATCACAGTATTTGATTCACAAATGTTTATAAAAAAGACAGCAATACTAACTAGTAAAAAGACAAGATATTTAAGAAATCAAGAGAAATGTACTTAATTAAAAATACATAATGATGCATTTCTCTGTTTTCCATGTATTCTAACTACACTATCTTTTTAATGCTAATAATGATGTTGGATCAAACAAGCCAGTTGTCATGCATCTAAACAAACTTCACAATTACTGTCTGCAATGCTTCTGTTAAGCACCATTTATAATGTATAATACTTAAGACATCAGTAGACATACTACATCAATTTCTTCACAATTCTAGGGGATCATAATACCACTCCCCAGCAGAAATGTAGCCTGTAGCCTGCTGTCTTTTGTATGCCTTATGTAGTTAAACGATGACCAAACATTTTATATCCCTATTGTGTACGTGTTCACCCATCCAATTGTCAGTTAAGAAATTTGTATATGAAATAAAACAACTATTTTAAAACATGTTTTCTGCGCTTTCTTATTAAACGTAAAAGGAATCATAGTAACCTGCGTCAGTCATCATTTGGTTATTTGACTCAATTACCCACAAAGCATTTCTCACATCTCCTGGAAGCCTCTAAACATCCACCTAGGACGTCGATCAATGCATGCCTTGTATTTCTCGTGTATTCTAATTGGCTCCGGTTTAAAGACGGTTATTGGCTGCGATTTCTGTTGCCAAGCCCTGTGTGGCAGTGACTGGCTGACAGATCGGTGACAGGCTGTCCTTCTCCTCCACCTGCTAACCCTCCAAATCACTGCCACATGCTCTGTAATTACAGTTTGTAAAGGATGCATTTGTGTGCCAACGACCTTAACACTTTGCCACTTATAGTCGTGAAATGAACGTCAGATGTCTGCGGGTCCTGGCACTCAGAAAGCTTTCTGTCACCCTTTCAGCGCCCGCCTCTGACCGAGGTCAGCCCGCAGATAAGTGAGTTCATTCTGCCGTCTGCCTAAAAGGTTGATCTTATATGGACAGTAATTATGGGACATGTGAAAACGTGAAATGCTCATACACATTAAAATTATCTTGATTTGCATGAAATACAAATGAAACTAATGAAATTTTGTTTGATTCCCACAAAACGCATATTTGCGTCTAAAAAACGCGATGCAGTACGCGAGGTTCTCAAAATGCGCTTTTGCGTCGTGATGCAATAACAGGATGTGATGCAATACGCGATGTGATGCAATAACGGAATAAACAGAAATTGCAATGCTACTGTAAAGTAAGTTCGTAAAGCTTGCCTTGCAACCAGGTCCATTTGATTGTTTTGTAACTGACGTTGATGCAGCACGCTCGTGTGAACGTTATAATTTTTTACTTTACAAGCAGCGGTCATGCGCGAGATGCTACCAAAGACAAGAGCGCAGAGGTCAAACACGTCATGAAAGAAATGGAAAATCGCGTTTGTGAAGTAGCCTATTGTAAATTCATTCCATAGAGAATGTGAAGCTGACGTCACACCCTATGTTGCAGTGGCACCGCCATCTTGGGAGGATCATACTCCACTGTTATTATTGTTTGGATATGTACCGTTAGCCGTTTTGTTTGTTATTTGGAGAAATTGAAAGTGAAAGAACCAGGGTCTTTTCCTGAACAACTGTGCGTAACGCTATTGCAGTTTTTAACATTGCAAGATCAACCTACCATAGTTATATTTCCAAATCAAACAAGAAAAACGAAACGCACTAGCAGCCATCCTCCCAAGATGGCGCAAAATTGAGTATTTGCGCAAAAAAATAAGTATTTGAGTTCAGAGTTTGTCAAGAAAACGTCTTGGTTACGTATGTAACCTCAGTTCCCTGATGGAGGGAACGAGACGTTGTGTCGAGAACGACAGATGGGGTTCGCCCTTGAGAACCAATCAACTCTGACTACTATAGAAAAGGCCAATGAAATTTGGCGAATGCAATTTGCATGCCGGGCTCCGCCCCCGGAAATCCGGTATAAAAGGAGGCCGGCGTGCAGCATTCACTTACCTTTGTTCTGAAGAGCCTGAGACCTCTCAAACTGCAGCAGAATACGATACGTGTTCGTGGCATAAGGGACACAACGTCTCGTTCCCTCCATCAGGGAACTGAGGTTACATACGTAACCAAGACGTTCCCTTTCTGTCGGTCTCTCGACGTTGTGTCGAGAACGACAGATGGGGTTGCCTATGGAAAACGCCACAACGCTGTATCGCGTCACAATCTCTAGCGAAGCGACGGTAACAAGCCTTGGCGTGTCATCTCGAAGCTTTCGTGAGACTGTAACCTTCCAGTGTGGTGGTCGGGGGGTTCCAGAGCTTTCTTGGAGAAAGATGGGTACAGCCCTGACCGGTAACTTTCACGGACGGGGCCTTAGCTCTCTATAGGCGAGAGGCCGTCCAGATCAGTTTACACCGGGTAAGCGCGACTCTTAATCAGAGAAGCGCTACAGAGGCCACCTCCTACCCGTGGGGAGGAATATGGTGGATATAGGTATGGTCTCGTCCTTGGAGGAGAACGCATGGAACGTGCGGACTGAGTAGTTAACCGCGAAGTGGAGGCCCACCTGGGGAAGCTCATGGGTTACCAGGAGTGGGAACCATTCTCATGAGGATACATCAGACGGAACAGCCCACGGAGGGGGTGTTACAGACGTCCGGTAGCACTAGGTCCGGTTAGAGCTATCTGTGATAGCTCACATGGTATCCCGGCCTAAGGGGGAAGGCTGCTCTGCCCAGCCAGCCCCCAGGGGGTGCTTGTTTGGTGATGGATGGAATGCCTATTCTTAACCAGTGTCTGGGTAAGAAGGGAGGCTGGTGAGGTACCAGTTTCTTAGCGATGTGTTCGGGTAAGAAGAAAAGGTAAATAGCACATTGACCCAACCTGTTAGAGGGTGGAAAGGTGCTTTCGCAGGCATACGCCCCCCCGGATGCCAGTCCTACATGTCGCCACGCAGGACGTGGGCTGACACCGGGTTTACGCGAAGGTTGTTAACCCTTGCGAAGGTGTTTGGGCATAGCCCAACCCGCAGCTCTACAGATGTCTGCTAGAGAGGCGCTTCTGCCAGTGTCCAGGAGGTGGCTAAACTCCGTGTGGAGTGAGCCCTCACTGCCAATGGGCATGGGAGATTCTGAGATCGGGATGCCGTCGTAACGGCGTCCACGACCCAGTGCGCCAGCCTCTGTTTGGAGACAGCCTTCCCCTTCTGCTGTCCTCCAACAGACACGGAGCTGGTCAGAGCTTCAGAGCTCTGCGTGCGGTCCAGTACGTACTGGACACAACACTAATCGGGTTGGGTCTTCCTCCCCCATGGGGAGCGCCTGCAAGTTCACCACTTGGCCCCGGAGGGAGTAATGGGAACTTCTTGGGCACGCATCCGGGCCTGGGTCTCAAGATAACGTGAGAGTTTCCAGGGCCGAGTTTAAGGCAATCCAGGGACACGGAGGATGCTCGGTGGTCCCCTACCCTCTTGAAGGAAGTGAGCGCCGTCAGGAGGGCCGTCTTACTCTATGAGGAAGATCGGAACCTCCGAGGGGCTCTTTGGGGGGCCCTGAGGCTCCCCAGGACCACTTAGGGTCCCAAGAGGGTATGGAGCGGAGATGAGGCGGATTCCGCCCTCTCGCTGCTTAGGAACCTGGTGACCAGGTCGTGTTGCCCTAGAAACTTTCCACCGACTGAGTCGTGATGAGTGGCAATAGCGACTACATACACTTTCAGTGTGGAAGGGAGATGTTAGTCTCCAGTCTCGTGAGGAGGGGAACACAATCCTGATCAAGCACCTCAGTGGGTCTTTCTCGTTGAGAAAGACACCAGGACGAGAAGAGGCACCGTCTAGAGGCGTGTAACCGCCTAGTAGATGGGGCCCTAGCCTGGGTGATGGTCTCAGCCGTATAGGGGGAGTAGCCATCTTAGGATCTTCTCGTCCCGTCTAGAGACCAGACATGGGTGTTCCAGAGGTCTGATCTGGGATGCCAGAACGTGTCCTTCCCCTGAGAGAGCAGGTCCTCTGTCAGGGGAATGGTTCAGGGGGAGTCGCTGTCCAGAGCATCAGCTCTGAGGCCAAGTGCGGTAAGACCGGTGTGGTGTAACCAATAACACTTGGTGCTCCTGCTCCCTGACCTTGCACAGAGTCTGTACAAGAAGGCTCCTGGGGGGGGGAAGGTGTGCTTCCGCCCATCCCGCGGCCAGCTGTGCGCAAGGATATCCGTGCTGAGGGCAGGGACTATCAAGCGGGCAAATGGTGGTGTTACGGGAGGTGAACAGGTTTTACCTGGGCCTACCCGAACAGCCTCCAAATGAGCTGGACTGCACGGGGGTGGAGTCGCCACTCTCCACGAGGCATAAACTGGCGAGAAAGCACGTCGGCTGTCTAGTTCAGTTTGCCCGGGGTGTGTGGCCTGCAGGGAACGAGTCACCTGTTGACTCCACCGGAGGAGGCGTCGAGCAAGTTGTGTTTAGCTGCTGTGTGCGAACGCCACCCTGACGATCTGTATTCGCTACAGCTATAGTGCTGTCCTCGGAACAGCACGTGCATGTCTCGCACGAGAGGCCGTAGCCTGCTCAGTGCAAGTAGCATAGCCCACAACTCTTGGCAATTGATATGCCAGCGCAGGCGGGGGTTCGTCCAACACCCCACCTGCGTGCCCGTTGCACACTACACCGCACCCCTGCAGGGAGACTTCAGTCGTCACCACGACCTGCCTCATAACCTGCTCAAAGGGACCTGAGTCCGTCGAAAAAGTCATAAAGACTAGGGGTTATGGTGCGTCGGCAGCAGGGCGGCATCACCATGCGCCTGCTGCCGGTGTGCCACGCTCTCCTCGGAACTCGACTCTGAAACCAGTGTTGGAGCGGTGTCATGTGCATCAACTCGAGGGGTATTAACCCGCGAGGACGCCATGTGTCCCAGGAGCCTCTGAATTGTTTCAGGGGGACCGCTGTCTGCCTAAAATGTTCATTTCAGACAGTTCAACACTGGTTGGGCACAACTGCGGACAGGTGTGCCGACATGGTGACAGAGCTGAGTTCCATACCGAGAAAGAGGATGCTCTGCACTGGGGAGAGCTTGCCCCTCTCTTGGTTGACCTGGAGTCCCAATCGACCTAGGTGCCGGAGCACCAGGTCCCTTTGTGTACATAACAGATCTCGCGAGTGTGCCAAGATAGGCCAGTCGCTGAGATAGTTTAGTACCCGCTCGCCTTCCTCCTCTCAGGGAGAAAGGGCGGTCAGGGACAGACCGAAAGGGAGGACTCTGTACTGATATGCCCGCCTCTCGCACGCGAACCGTGGGAACGGCCGGTGTCGAGGAGGATCGAGACATGAAAGTAAGCGTCCTTCAGGTCGATTGCCACGAACCAATCCTGACACCTCATAGATGTCAGGACGCGCCTCTGTGTGAGCACCCTGAATGGCAGCTTGTGAAGGTGCTCTGTTCAGGGTACGCAGCCTTTGGGGGCAACCCGCCGTCTTTCTTGGGAACGATGAAGTGCGGGTGGTGACCCACTGAACATCTTGGTTTTGAGGGACGAACTCGATGCCTGTTTTGCCAGAAGGGTGGTGACCTCTACCCGAAGTACGGAGGCGTCCCTGCCTCTGACAGAGGGAGAGATGATGCCCCGAAACTTGGGTGAGTCTCTGGCGAACTGGATCGAGTAACCAAGACGGACCGCCCTCATTAGCCAGCGAGACAGTGTGGGCAGCTCTCGAGCTCCCAGGGACTGTGACAGGGTGACCAAGGGGACGGTCTGCTTCATCATTCCCACGGGGGGTGGTTCGTCGGCTGGCGGCGCTAACCATGTCGCGGGGAGTCCCCGGAGGGAAGGTTTTTGCTCCGCCTGCTTACCTGCCTGGCGGGACAACGGCACGCACTGTCGCTTTGAGAGTGGTGACGGCTGTCATATGTGTACGACCTCACGCCTCGCCAGGGTGTGAGGTCGGTTCGCCGAGCACAGTCCAGTGGAGTGTGCGATCGGCTGCAAGTAAACCCGGGGAGAACAGAAAACTCAGTGAGTAAGTGGGCGCCAAGCCCTAACAAGGGCCCGGCTTTGGTGACGAGGCAGGAGTCGTCCCGTACCGACCGATCAGAGCCGTGGCTGTGAAGGTTCGGGCCCGATGTTGTTCTCCCTGGGGTCTTCCCGGCAGTGTCCCTTCTCGCGAGGAGGTTGCTGACGGGGTGGAGGTTTCCCCCTCGACCTCTGCTTCCGGGGTGCCGCCTGTGGGGGCACAGGAACCGGAGCCGATGTCGAAAGGGTCCTGGGTTGCAGGGAAGCAGACGTCACGTGAGATCTCGGAGGCCTGTAGGCGGCCGAGTCGCGGCGTGAAAAAAATGTGGTTAATTGCCACTGTCTGCTTCGCCGTCAAAAAACTGCTGAGCGCAGTCCTCGACAGTGTTACCAACAACCCACCCTGCGAGATGAGTGCATCAAGAAAGCGGACTTCCTTGCTGTCACTCTTCTGCACAAGGTATAGCCGGGGGTGTCTCTCCTGGACCACTACCGTGGACATCGTCCGACCCAGGGCCCGTGCCGCCGCCTTAGTCGCCCGTAGAGCGCTGTCAGCGGTGGCACGGAGATCCTGCATTATACCCGGGTCGGCCTTACCCTCGTGGAGCCCTCTCAACGCCCTGGCCTGGCGGACCTGCAGGATGGCCAAGGCATAGAGGGAGGAGGCAGCCTGGCCCGCAACATCGCAAGCTTTCGACACCAGTGATGCCGAAGTCTTACGTGCTTTGGACGGTAGGAGTGGTCGATCCCCCCCCAGGTGGTAGCCGTCCGCGGCACAGGTGCACCGCAGGCGGACGTTCCACCCGGGGGATCTCGACGCAGTCCTTGGCTGCCTCACCATCGAGGGAAGTAAGGGAGCCGGAGCTGGTTTCACTGGAACGGTCCGTGAGTGGAGCGTTCCAAGTTTTACACAGCTCCTCATGCACCTCCGGGAAAAACATGGCACCCGGGGTGGGCGCGGTTTGCACCGCGCACCGACCTCGGGAACCATGTATCCCCGGGTTAGCACGGATGACATCACTTCTGCTTCCTCCTGAACTCGACCGCTGGGGGTGGAGTTTGGATTCGGCAGAGTCGGATGCCAGTCTCCCTCCGATGCTGCGAGCGACATCTCATCTACGTCACACATCGTTTCCGAGTGTGTGCGTGAGGATCCGGACGGTATGCCACCGCCGGTTGGGGAACGTTCAGAAGAGCGAATCGGGGTGCGATCGGCCCGTGAGCACTTGGCTGGCGGGTTTACGTTCGCAGAGTTCCCCGTATCACTAACGCTGCTAACGTGGGTGGTCATCGGGGCCGTAGCCACAGATGTCACAGCCCGGGTAGCAGACGAAATGGTGGCTGGTTCCCGTAGGAAGACAGCCACCCGTGACCGCAACTTCTGAATGACAATCTGCCCGCAGTGCAGGCAGATGTGTCAACGAACGCTGCTTCAGTGTGCTGGACGCCCAGACACCTAATGCAGTGATCGTGTCCATCCCCCTCCTCGATGAGGGTGCCGCACCCAAGAGAACAGCGGGACATGCCGCGCTGGAGAATGCTCAGTCAGTCCTGAAAAGGACTTTTAGAAAAAATCTCTAACACCTCCGGAACCGCCGAGACGCCCAGGGGAAGGTCGCTGCAGGAAGGGACGATCCGCTGTAACACGTCGTAGCACCAGCGTGTAGTTGTAGAGGATTGAATCCTGAGTTGTACTCATGAGCGATGGCTCTGAAGAACAAAAGGTAAGTGAATGCTGCACGCCGGCCTCCTTTTATACCGGATTTCCGGGGGCGGAGCCCGGCATGCAAATTGCATTCGCCAAATTTCATTGGCCTTTTCTATAGTAGTCAGAGTTGATTGGTTCTCAAGGGCGAACCCCATCTGTCGTTCTCGACACAACGTCGAGAGACCGACAGAAAGGGAACCCAGTTATTAAACTTAGTGCTCACTGTAAATCAATGTTGTACAGTGCAAAATGTGTTTTGTTCACAAAAATAAAAGTAAAAAAATTCTCATTTGAGTGTTCCAAGTGTTCCTCTGAAAATATTTGTGCCCTCGAGCAAAGAGCTTTACACATTATGAGGTTTGACAAGTGTGCTTGTCTCCCCACATAATGCTGGATGTGCTGCCTGTCAGCTGCTGGGTTTCTCGAATGCCCAACCTGTCAGCATAGATTACCCAGGAGGCCAGCAGAGTATGGATTTTACCTGTCTTGCCTTTCTACTCTTGAATAGCTATTTCACCTTACTTCCTGGTCAAACAAACAAACACACTGATGTGGTCTAGGCTTGTGTTGTTTTTCAAAACAACTAAAAGAATAAATTTTTCTGGCAAAGCATAAAAGCCAGTTCTTCCCTAAGAGAACCCCAGTCGTTGAGGAACTTGCTGGCAACTGATTAGAGACTTTGTGTTTGATTTAGAATAATACATCTTCGGAGGTACTACATATTTCTTAAAAATCATAACAAAAGATTATGAGTAGACTTTCAATTGGTGTATAATTTGTGTGAGAATACAATAAAGCATATTTATATCGATGCTTTAAAAAAAATCTCTACTGTTGCAGCATCAGACCATAAGCGTTCTGATTCCTTGTGCTTATACGTAAATACTTAAACTAGGGGCTTCTCATAACTTCAATTTAAGTTTTTATATCAAGTGTCCACATCCGTCTGCAGCCTTTATTGCACTATATACAGTAGCTTGAGGTTATATAAGACATCTGAGCCACCTTCGAGAGAAATGCAAAAAAAAAGCTGATCCCAGCAAAACAGAGCAAACTCTGATTCTTTCTAGTTAGATAACAACACAAATGCTTGTACATGATGCATAAATTGGTCCACTGGGTAAAGTAAAAAAAGGATGCTGAGCGTTCTGAGAAGACATCATAGGATGTTCCCTCTGCTCTTGGTGCTTCTGGTGTCTGCTTCTGAAATCAGTTTCAAAACGCCACAGCAGGAACGAATAAAGGCGATAACAACACCATCAGGTAGAAAGCGGCAGTCTCTCTATTGTTTGCACTGAACATTTTTGTCCTCCCACCAGCAACAGAAAAAAAGATGCCAAACCTGAAAGCTTAACAAATCAATCTTTTTAACTCTGTATAATGGCACTTTCAACAGTACATTCAACCAACCTGACATAATTATCTTAATCGAGCAGTCTGCATTTTTTAACATAATTCATTAATTTCTACTTTTTGCTAATTAGGTTTAGCTAATGTTTTTTGTAGCAAAGTAATTTGGTTTTCTCAATACATTCATGTAGAGGAAAAGCTACAGTTTATACAGTAGCAGTTTTATTTATAGTCATCAGACTTTATCAAATATATACGTTAATATAATGCAATATATAAACATTTATATTTTTTAAACAGTTATATACATTGGAACTTATTGCTTATATTTTCGATATGAAAAGTGCATCAAAAGTTCCTTCTGTATTACTCAATACGTTATAATATAAAAACAATATATTTTTATATATAAAATGATTTTATTTATATTAACATTTATTATATAGTAAAATATATTTTGTTTACATACAGAAAGATATCTCATTTCTTATTGGAAATATTATAATTATTCTCCACTAATGGCATTTGATTCCAGTTAACCGAGCAGTTCCGAGAACTCAAAATTGATAAAATGTTCTCATATGCCCTTTCGATACCAGCTCAACGCTTTCCTCATATATTAATAACAATTAGCGATGTTAACAGACGTATTGGCCTTTAATGAGAGTCGCTGTTTGCATTCATCTCCAGTTCATGGCTCTGTGTGGTTATGCCTCAGTGAATCTTCCAGAGGACGGCATGCACAGATTCATGCCTCCACGAGTCTGTTAATTATTGTCGATTTGTGCTGCTTTACTTTGTCTTAACCTTCAGCCTCGTCCTTTGAGCCTCGGATGTAGCGCGGTTATCCTCACAGCGTGTGGGAGATTGAGGGAGAAGACACTGATTAAAGAAACGCTGTACTCGGTCATGTTTTACTGTATGTCTATCCAAACCCGTATGCTGTCAAGAAAGTTGTACTTTTTGAAGAATCATAGTGCAGATTGTCATATATAAAAAAAACCTAGACTTTTAAGCTTTATAATAGCTTTAGGTCTTTGCTTATTTATTCTTTGTGTCTATACATTTGGCCTTGTCTCATTAAATTTGTGCATTTGTTGAGTTATTTTTTGCCAAGTTGACTTCTTGACATTCTTCTAAAAGCTGAGCATGCCAAGCACAACTATATAACATGCATTCAACGTCTTTAGTCCCGGTACGATATTTATTGCAATGTTTCAAATGACAAATTATGACTTGGAAACATGCCATAAGCATCCTCCTTTCTTTATCCTCTAATCTTTACTGTTGCTTAGAGGAATGAGTTATGAGATGGGTCAAATGACTTAAAAATCCCTTTTATAAAATATAATAATTTCAGAATATGGGTCTTGGGTAACATCTATTTTTTTTCTTACAATCTCTATTTTTGGCACACCTATACGGAATACCTATTGTTTCATAAAGTCACGTGACCACAATCATATCGAGACAATTGTGCTGTTGCGATTACACGATATCGATAATAGTGTTACTTCCTTATTTTTTATACATCTTTAATAATATATTTGAATAGAGCAAATGACCAGTTTGGAGGAACATACGGGCGAATAAATGACAGAATTTTCATGTTTAGGTGAACTGTTTTTTTAAGTAGACTGTACAAATATGACTTACTCCGAAATCTCAGTGGAGCACAAACTGAAAATTAGGTAGTTTAATTTAAATCTGGTTTTTATTTAACTGAAGACTGATTTACTGTCACAGCTTTGTTTTGATAGACCGTTCATTGTTTCAGCGAGTGTGTGTTTGGTTTGTGCCTGTGCGTCTGCCAGTCTGATATCTTGGCTGTCAGGCTCTTGGAATGCACCCGCTCACACCTGTCCACGGATTATAAATGCTCTCTGTGCCTTCTGTCATGCTATAAACAAGCATGTGAAATCAAAATATAGCTGAGAAACATGCTGGTGTATTTACAGCTGTCCACTGAAAATACTGCAATTTTCCAAAGTTCTTGTTATCTGTCCTTTCAACACTTTTGGATAAGGATAGCATGATGAAGATACAATAAACAGTAGTGCAGTGTGACTCACATTGTTTTCATTCTGATCGTTCAAAGATGAGGACTTCTTCCTTATGGAAGTTTTTGATTCATGTCTGAGAAAGAACATTACAGTACACAGTGCAAATACAGTTGGGGATAGATCACACTTAAAACCAGGAATGATGAAAAATCTTTTTGATTTATTATTTATTTAGTATGTCACTACAAATTTGTGACATTGATCAGATTTCTACGCTTGCATTGTGCTTCTCAGGTGCATATTGTCATTAATGAAAAATACTTTGACATTCTGACATTTGCTTTCATATTGTCAACAATACAAAATTGCATTTAATTAGAAAAATAACACCAGAAAATACTAAAAAGGGATGTAACAATACGCTCAGCTCAGAATTCAAGACAATACACAATACTGGGTATACGATTGCATCAGGATATTTGTAAAAAATGTACAAATATTAAATTGACATTCAAATGACAGATCTGCCCCCAAAACATAAGCATTTTTTGTAACGTTTGTTATTTTGTTGAAGAATTGAAAACACTCAAGATTTAATTCAACCATTTTTGTCAACTAATAAAAACTGATCTGTCAATGAAAAATAAAAATACATTTTAACATGAAAATATAATTATATATTTCATAAAAAAAAACTATTGCCACAGCGTTACGATTAATATCTTTATAGCTGTACGATACATATCGTAACGGTTTTCTATTGCGATATGCGATACTTCAATATATTTTTACACCCTTATCCAATTCACAATTCAAACTTTGGATGTGAATATGGCAGCTTCTCTGGTTTACAATATTCATGAGGTGAAATATCCAGGCCCAAATATTGAAATCCCCCGGCCCTAGTAAATCTCTGTCAGCTTTCCCAGAACCAAGGGCTGAAGGCGGCCAGCAGAGGGTAACAGACATGAAGCTGGCAAGCAAATATCACCTCCACATGGACTGATGCACATTTTATTGTGCTTTCCCTTCTCTACCAGCATCTATTTACTATTCAAGAACATTCACCTTTGTCTTATATTTGCGTTGTTCTTTATAATGTCATACTGTTTGTTGAACCCAATCTTATCATGCATTCTTAAACAGTTTTCATTTGTATTAAAAAAGTGAAACTTAAATGTATAACCTAAGTGCATTTTGGATGATTGTCTGCCATTTGGCTCCTTCCGGTTTGCAAGTCAAGTATTGTCATAATGACTCGCCAATCTAAGTGCTGATTCCTCTCGTCTGATTTGCCACCATATTTCGCCGTTTCCCCCTCACAGTTAACATGAGTCAAATCTGTGCCCACATAACCACATAGGCAGTCTGCTAGTGAAGTGTTTGCCGCAGGGATCCTGTCCTCATAAACAAATTTAACAACAAATTGCCTGCTGCCCGGAAAAAGGTCCTAAAATAGGTGCTATGAGCTACAAGGGATCTGCAGTTCCCTCATGTCCATAACAAACCCCACCACAGATGAACTTGAACAAACAACTCAGCCTTCATAGAAAGATGTGCCCTGTCCCAAACAATCGTCAATAGAGCTCTCTCTAACATTGAACATGAAATATTTCTATCAACATACTGTCGTCATGTTAGTTACGAAAATGCTAAAAAGTCTCTGTAAACCAACAAATCTTACATTATTTTAATCTGATTCATAATTTAAGAGATGTTTACCTGCAACTTCTCTTTTTTCTAAGGCTTACTTAGAATTTACTTGCATATCTTACAGTATACCTATGATTTCTCATATCCTCATGAATTCATCTCAACTCATTTTCAATACACATAATGATGAGAGCTTGTCTGCATAGTTAAGGATGATGAGTCACTGGATTCAGTCTCTCATACATCTGAATTAAAAGCCACACCAGACCATCACATTTGCACATTCACTCATTATTCATCAATCGCTTTGAAGGAAATTCAGCATTCAAAGGGAGAATCTTCGCTTTCATTGGACTGAATGAGTGTCTTGAGTAATGCAGAATACATTTGGTGGCATCGGATTAGTTAAATGTGGAGAGCGATTAATTTAGAAACACTGAGGGATGAAAAGCAAGAGTGTGAATTTCTCACTGGCTCAACCAGGCAGTTTTTGACGAAAAAAAGGGTCTTTTTCAGTGATGTGTTCTTGGCACTATTGCAACTGAGATGTGTATTGGCATACTACAAAACTAATTTAGAGTTGACTTGCATGCAGAAATGTTAATTTATTATTGATTAGATTTTTCATATAGAGACATGAGATTCATGTGAAGCTATAGGCTTTATCAAATCTCAGTACTGTAAATTCGTCCCTTATGTCACTTTATGATTTAACTTGTGTTTTGCCATTTCGGTTGGTTGGAAAGCGTCCAAGTTTAAAACAATAGCTTCACATTTTCTAGTAATTTAAGTGGTTTCATAAAGAATATGAGATCGAACAATAGACTGACTTTAGTTTCTTGGCATCTAAGCTTCAAAATCTCTAAATGACTTTTCGCCCAATGTCTCTACCTGCAAATAAACACACATCTTGACGTGATACAATAACATTCAGAAAAGTCTTTTAGATCAATACTGTGGTCATATTGTTGCAAGCTTTTATATATTCTGTGTTCCATAAAAGCCACAGCTACTCTCTCACACAATCGTAGCCCACTGTGTGCTACAGTCAGTCTGTTTTATTCATCTGAAATGTCTCCCACTTCTCACTATATCCTCAAAACGGAAATGCAAAGAAAAGAAACAGACACAAGTTCAGAAAGATATTTTGGGCTTGACACTTGTCAATCAGGGCGAGCGAGTGATTAAATCAAGAAAAAAACCCTGAATAATTGAAATGCGGGTAGCCGCCTCTCAGTGATGTTCTCATCTTGCTTCAAAGGGTTGGCAGCGTGCACGATAGCATGGGGGAGTTTCTTTAAAATGACTTCTCGGCACGGCTGCCTTTCAATTCCCTTTTGTGTCGCATGGCTTTTCGACTTTCCAAAGGGAGAAAAAAGAAGTCCTTTGAAATGCTTTTAATAAATTAGTCTGCCATACTGCAAACTGCTAATGACACGATGAAACACAGCTCGGCTGAATTGTGGTTCACGGAACAGACTGTTTCTAATAAACGATGATTGTTACGATGGCAGTTTTTCAGTCTTTTTGAGGGGGATTCAGGAATGCACGGTGGGAGGCGTCAAATTGCCTCTCTTAATTTGCCACTTGCAGCCAGTGAAATGGAGATCCATATCTCTGTAGTGATGGTATTGATTCAGGGTATTGATCTATGGGACGTGACATGTCACATCCCATCACCCCTACAGGGCGCGGAGTCCTCGGGTGATTAATGACAACCACACAGCACACTGAGCCATACAATTACAGCCCGGTAATACTTCTGAATTTAATAGACATTTGTTAAGCATTTTGACAACGGCAATTACGGCAAGTATTTTTAAAAGGTCTGCTCAATACATAAAGATTCAAGATTGAACATAAAGATTACGCATTTTACTACACAAATGGGCAGTTAAAAAAAATTGTGTTTTAGGGCTCTTACAATATCAGATTTTCACTATACAATTACCGTGTCATATTATATATAATATGGAATAACGTTTATAACCCTGCCACTAAACAACAAATAACAATTGTAAAATATAAACTGGTCGCTTGGTTTTCTGTAGTTTTTGAGCGCTATTAACTCAATTTTTTAAATCATTAATTGTATGTCACATATAAAATCAAATGAGTTATTGTCATATTATTCATATTCGATCCAAATATGGATTATATGGAATTGGAATATGTATTTAAGTTAACTGTCGGAGCCCTTTTTGAGCCTACACATGAGAACGTATGTTGGAACTAAAATGGCTGTAATTCTTTGGAATACAGACTTACGGTTAGTCTTGTTTTTAAAAAAAGAAAAGTAGCTGATAATTGCAACAAAAACACACACACGCTCCAACATTTTTTAATGGGAATTTTGTTAGGTTTCTTGTAGAAAATAATTTAAAAAGTTTGTTTTTCTTTGATAAAAAAAATACGGGTAGCAAAAGGATAATAAAAAATCTAAGCACACTAAACTACTCTCGCTACATAATTTATTTAAAAGAACACCAAAGAAATCTGTATTCTAGAGCCTTTCCAATGATATATAGTTTGTCATGATTCTATTAGAAATTACATGCACAATATTGACACAAACTTAGGTGTCCCGTATACGGGACGGGTGACAGTTAACAGGCTACACCAGCCACTAAATGACAAATAAAAATAAACACAAATAAGTTAACTGTTAGGGCATGGTGGCTTAGTGGTTAGCACGTTCGCCTCACACCTCCAGGGTTGGGGGTTCGATTCCCGCTTCCGACTTGTGTGTGTGGAGTTTGCATGTTCTCCCCGTGCCTCGGGGGTTTCCTCCGGGTACTCCAGTTTCCTCCCCTGGTCCAAAGACATGCATGGTAGGTTGATTGGCATCTCTGGAAAAATTGTCCGTAGTGCGTGAGTGAATGAGTGAGTGTGTGTGCCCTGCGATGGGTTGGCACTCCATCCAGGGTGTATCCTGCCTTGATGCCCGATGACTCCTGAGATAGGCACAGGCTCCCCGTGACCCGAGGTAGTTCGGATAAGCGGTAGAAAATGGAATGGAAAATAAATGTAAACTGTTATGTGTCAATCTGATGGTGGGCGTGTTTTTGCCAGATTAAGCTGCAAAAATCTCCAAAAATCTCCAGAAAAGAAGCATTGACACAGCATTATAGATGCATTTATATCCAAACCACATAACACCCAGTTTACCTGCATAACATTTGTTAGGATCCATCACCTTTTAAAATGGTTTCAGACCAAAACTTGTGTTTCAGCCTCACTTTCAGCCAAACTCTAATTAATTTGACTACGAATCCAAAAGACCTAATCATTCACGCTCTATTTCATTCAAGCACCAAACCAGCATCTGCTGCTCAATCTCGTTTTGAAGCTTTTCAGATGCACTAATGATGATCCCCATTGCGATGTTCCTAACGCCACACAGCATCATTGTGCTGAACGAAGACACGCGGATCCCTGCTACTGTATGGTTATAAGGCAGCTTCTGAAAACTCACACACTGTGTCAGAGATGGTATTCAACCTCATTAAGAGATAAAAACACAAACACACACACACAAGGGGGTGGTATCACGCAGAGGAAATGACCTTATTACCGCCTTAAAGCCTTAACCCGGGCTGCTTCTAAATATTCATGTACTCTCCAGGGAATAGGGCAACGGTTCATAACATGACACATTGATGTATGCCGGCGTTCTGAAAGTGCCATAGACGAAACTGTAAAACTGAGACACAAAGTCTCACTTTGGTGTCTGCGCTGCATAAATAAAAATGGTACTGATGCATTTGGAGCTGAATGTCTAATAAGCAAGTTTCTAATAATGAATGCGCTCACACACTGACAATCCTCTGGTCAAGGTGAGAATTAGATTTCTGTGGGTTTTAAATTAATCTGGTCATCATGTAGAGCTTTATATTCAGACCTATTCAGCTGCATTGTGTTGTTGTTATGTGTAAGAAATATTCTTTTGTAAATTTTGTAATCTGCAGGAGAAAGAAAGTTATGCAGGTTCACTGTAAAATTTGATTTGTTGTTTAACCTTATAAACAGCTTTCCTATAGCTCAGTAGTTAGAGCATGGAGCTAACAACACCAAGGTTGTGGTGTTTGATCCCAGGGGATTGCACATACTAAGAAACAAATGCATAGGATAATGCAATGTCAGTCGCATTGGATAAAAGCGTCTGCCAAATACATAAATGTAAACAATTAAGTAACACGGCTGCCTTAAATTTGGAGTTAATTCAACGTAAACATGTTAATTATTACATTACATTAATCTGTTGCACAAGTGTCATGTTAACTAATATTTTTAAGTTGAATTAAATAAAAAATCAAGGCAGCCGGGTAACAAATTTTTAAAGTTAAAACAATAGATAATTTTTACAGCGTTTGCAATGAAATAAGAACGAGAAGGCCTAAATGATGAAAGAATTTTCTTTTTGTGTGCACTATCCCTTTAAGAACTCGACTTATTGTTAAATCGTCATGAGCGTTCACCCAGAGTTTCATTTCAAGAGCACAACATAGACGGGTGCGCTTATGATAATTTATTCAAGATGAAATAAAGTAAAATAAAATGTACGTGACGTCAAGTAGCTCTCAAAGCAACATCCACATACAGACTCCTCGCTGTGTCCAAGATGCTTTCAGCAAAGCAACAATGTTTTAATTAGTACTAGATGTAACATCTGCGGTCTCATATGGATCTCCTCAGGCTGCGCATGAAGATGCATCTGAGAGTCACGTACTGCTTCTGCTCCGAGCCATGCGACTGTATAAGAGTCTGCTCTGTCATTACAGGGGAATCATTTAAAGATGTTTATTTCACACTTATTTCCAAAGTAGTTGCAATACTTGCGGATATAGCAAGTATCTTCTACAATAGAAGTAGTTTTCACTTAGTTTCAGTAGTAACTGGTTGGTTTTGCTTTATGCCAGGGCTTTTCTAGATTTTCCATTGTACTCTTGGGAACGAATTACTGTTTGTGTTCAGGTTTTGCTTCATATGATATCCAAAGCCAACTTATTGAGGGAACTGTATAAATAGCTTAGACGTTCTTCTCATTGCAGGACTTGAATGAGCAATCTGTAATCCAGTTTTGGCATTGAAAACATGAGCTTTTATTATTGCAACATTAATTATTCTCCCTCTAGGGAATTACCACCGGTATGCGAAAATTATTTTCTTCTCATTTGTTTATCATCCATGTCTAGCAGCCAAATAAGCACAAATACTTACACACATTTGTTCTAATATACTGGTCAGATCATAACATAGAGTTGATTTTACAACAGGCTAATGATCATCCTTTCCCTTAACCATCACACAAACATATGCATGACATAAGAGTAAAAGAAAAGCATGATTTGACGGATTTACAAACCTTTTATTTAGTGAGGACCAATAACATATCCTCTCTAGAGAGTTCACAGTGTTATAGAGGACACTTGGGCCCTCACAAGTATAGCTAAACAAGGAACACACACACTGTACAAGAAACACACACTCAAGGAACACGCATACACACACATGTCATACACACACAGAGGACATGAGACAAACACACACAGGAGACATACATCGACACATACACATGGGACACACACATAGACACATACACAAGGAACACATAGAGACGCACACAAACAAAACACACACAGACACGCGCACACACGCACTGTACAAGAAACACACACTAAAGGAACACGCATACACACACACGTCACACACAAGACATGAGAGACACACACACAGGAGACATAATGGACACATACACACGGAACACACATATAGACACACACTACAGGAACACACACACACATCACACAAACATGGAACACAAACACAATAAACACACACACACAGGAGACATACATAGACACATACACATACACAGGACACACATATAGACACATACACAAGGAACACACACAAAGAACACACAAACAAAATACACAGAGACACGCGCGCACACACACAATGTACAAGAAACACACACTCGAGGAACACACATTCACACACATGTGGAACACACACACAAGACATGAGACACACACCCACAATAAACACACACACAGGAGACATACAAAGACACATACACACGGGACACACACATAGATACATACACAAGGAACACACAGAGACACACAAAAAGAACACACAAACAAAACACACAGAGACACATACACACAAGGGCAGCAATTTATTGTGAGCATTCAAGTAAATTCCTACTCCAAAGGATATTTTTGTTGTTGTTGTAATGACTTGACCTAGTGAAGCAGAAAGTCAATGTTCCCCTGGGGCTGATAACACAACATTCATATAACCCAGACTATATGTATAGGTGAACAGGGATGGACTTTGAGGAACATCTATTGAAAGGAAAACAACTTTAATGATCTGTAATGATGTACTTCATCCACACTCCTCTTTATAAGTATCCCGAGAACAATATTAAATAGTTTTGACATGTTACTTGTTACTTGTTACTATTGTTTTTACCATCATTACAGCCCTTTAACAAAAAACAAAAAAATCAAATATGGATCATTATTTTAATATTGGCCACACCCCCAAATCAGTCAGTATAAGAAGAGTTTGTTTCCAAAAAGTTTCAAAAATCAAGTTTTTTTGTGCATTCAAATTATAAGCAATCAAACTGCAGTTTTTTTATTTATTCAAGCTGTAATAACTTGAAAATAGAGCTAACTCACACAATAAAAACCTGATAACATAATAAAAAACATTCATAACAGAGTTATCTCATTTTGGAACCAAACTCTTCATATATACTAGATATTCCAAACTGTTTAGCAATTTCAGTACCATGTCAAATTAAACAGCCAGGTCATTGTTTTCAGATTCGATCTGATGGCATCGATGAATGTGTTGTTGGGCAGAAATAGTTGAAATGACAGCAGCTATTCCCTGATGAATCAGAAACCATCATCATTGATCTATCCTTCTGTTCTCAGGTCACATTGATCACCGACAAAATGTTTAAGTGAGCTTCTTCTCGACCCAGCTGACATCGATTGTATAGGAGGTCTGCTGTTGTTTAATGGTGATCTCAAGGGAATGGAGGCTTACGTGACTTTGGCGTCTCTCTCTGTGCTCATTGCGATAACAACATTTCTATTGAGCCACTGGAGGACAAATGAAGCATTTAATATGAGTCATGCTTTTACAGTGATGTATCTTTTTTGTGGTAATGTATTTAAGACTTGATTTATGATTTGCAATGTACATTACCTTTATCTGACCTGTGCTCATGACATCTCAACACTCCATCACTGCCATTTAGTTCCATGGATCAGATATCTAAAACCTCTCAGTCTCTAATTCAGGGCTCCACAAGTTCCATCCTAGCTCATCTGGTAGATAAAGATGCCAGCAATGCTTGGAAAATGCTTAAAATCGATGTATAAAATGTATGTACAGTAGTACAATGGTGCGAAAGTTTGATCACAGCCGTCATGTCATTATCCGTGGGATCGAGAGTGGCATGAGGCCAGCTACAGCGGCTTTAAAGTCAAACAGCGAGGCGCTCCACATACGATTTCCTCCACGAGTCCCTAGAGGCAGGGCGGCAGTAATGGAGAGCAGGAGTAGACTGTCATTATCTCCCCCCGTGACTCTCTATCTCAGTGTGGAGTCATAGCACATTAGTAGACTGATTAACTACGTGTGGAATAGGAGCAGTGAGGAGTTTGGTCGAATACAAAGGACAAACATATGCTGCAGGCATCATTTCCGTGGTGCTAATCAGCTTTTAATGGAGTCGCGAAGCATTTAGGCTTAAGTGTGTTGTATTGTTGTGTAGTTAAAAGATTTGCTACTGTTTGTCGTCTATATTGTTGACTTTATGAAACTTGTATGGGGATTTAAATCATCTTTCACAAATATCAGGATTTAACGAAATGCCTTATATCTTTATATATTAACGAAAGGGGAATGAATTACAGCACATACACAGATGGGTTCTCGTTTTGCAATAAATGCAATATAACATAACTATGTCTTCAGAAGTGTATAAAAACCTTTCATAATGAAGTGTTGTCTTTTTATTACCTTGTACATACATCGCAAGTCCTCTAGCTTGGAACAAGCTATGTTGTTTCTACAGTAGCCATAAACAGACAAACGGCTCTACAGAGCGTGTTTTATGTCCTTCGGCAAAGAAGTGAAAACGTGACAACATCTTAGTTCTGTGTCCGCCTCCACAGTGCTTTAAAGGGAGGGGTTGAGTGAGCCATTGGTTGCAATTCCTAATCTCACCGCTAGATGTTGCTACATTTCAAACTCTGGACCTTAAAGTAAAGCTAAGCTAAATGTTCCTTTTATATGATCATTTTGATAATATTATACATTTTTTCTTACTGTACCTTTCCAAATACCAATGCAACATTTCTGTTCAATGTAAACATATCACCTAGTCTAACGTCACATTGATACGCATGCTTATATGAAAATGTTAAAAAAACGGCAATATACATTATAGATATCTTAAAAAGCACTCTATTTAAAACTCTAACATTGTTTTACAAATTCATACCTCGCATTGACAAACAGACACATTTTTCTGCCGTCCTATGACACTTAATATATGTGCAAACTTTTTTAATCTATATTTTTCCACCTGCCTCTCAATATAACTTTTTAGCAATTGCTGTTTAGATCTCGATAAGAATGAGTTCATAATAAAACAACATATTAAACTAATAGCGGGTATCTTAAATCAGATAATCTACTGTCTATGTGTACTCAAGAGTTTTAGTTTCCAACTTTCATTAATAAATCCTAGATTAAAACAAAGTGAGATTGTAATGTTTTGGTACAGCTGTAGTTCAGTATGTGCTCTCTATGTGTTATTTTAGTCTTGAGGCTGTAGTCATGCACATGTCCTGTAGGCTTTCCTGACTTCTGGTCAACAGCAGGACAGTATCTGCCATCATGACAGTAAAGGTTAATAAACAAGCTACATATCTTCGCTTCAGGCCAGGTACTGAAACACTTGTCCTCTTTATGGCTAGACACACTTACAATCTTCCTACTTCACATGTGCATATTTACATATGCATATTCATATATGTAACATACAGTATATATCTGTTAACCTTATTTTCAAGTCAGAAAGAGGTAGTGGGCAGTTTCAGTTGTACCTTTGCTGGCTTTATTGCCAATAGGTCTTTTTTCTGCCCTGTAACAGCTGAAGCCTCTCCCTCAATCCCAGGAAGCGCTCCATAATAAACTGCACAAATTGCTTCACGACAGCCAGAATTAATTCAATGGATGATGTAATGCTTTGAAATACAGATGGATGTTTGAGGATTCAAATATAGGTCAAAGTAATTTTTCCTAAATAAGCCTCTATTATAGAGCAACTGATTTTAGAAATTGATTTTTTTTTGTTAACATCATCTCAAACATCTGTCACTTATTTTAAATTGGTATGTTGATATAGTGAAAACCAGGTCTGGTCATCATACTCCATTTGAATGTTTTTTTTAAGATTCCCCTTAATAGTTAACCTTAAAGCATCTCGGTCTGGTTTTAGTGCATCAATGAATGTTAGACTAATATTAGACACAAACTAGAGAACAAAAGCTTTAGACATTTGACTGAAAACGTAGAGGTGTCAAAGCTATAGTATGTGTCATAACACGTGACAACTAGCCCCCTTCTCCCCAATAAAGTACACGAATGAGTCACACTTCATAAAGACTAATGGATCTCAGCTCTAGCTAGTGAAAAGTGAAATCTTTTATTTTTGAACTAATGAATTGTGTTATTGCCATGGAAACTGTATAGAATATTTTACTCCAGAGTAATACATTTGCTCGCAGCTGTTGTTCTCTTCTTCTTTTGCTTTTAAAATCGGAGAAATTGTCCTAATAAAAAGTGCCACCTAAGTCTTTTACAACATTGCCTGTCATACAATGTGTTTTATTTTAAATATATTAAGTAACTTTATCAAATGTAATAAATGTATAGTAAATAAACGTGGCAAACCAGTTTTTTTTTTCTCTTTATTAAAAACTAATACAATAATCGTGACAAAATAATGTGAAATTGAACTGTACCATTTTACAAAACAATCCATAAAGCCACACAGGTGGAATTTAAGCATTATCACCAATGTCTGCGACAGTACTGTCAGACACAGGATATATTTGCTCAGTGTCCGCAATTGTTCACTAATTTTCATTCACTTCTTCCCCATATAGTGGACTATATAGCATTCCCTATATAGGGAATAGTGAAAGAGTAAACAAGTGAGCCTATTCAGACGCAGCTAATGTAACAGTATGAGGTGATGGATAATGAACTTTTTCTTTTTAGCCCACATGAATGAAGAATTCAAACTTTAATCATTTCAGTTGCTTTAATATGACAGCAATTTTTTTCCAAAAACTTTCAGATTTGTTCACATACCAAAGATGTCGAACACACACTGCAAGGATTTCACATTTTAATGATCATTTCATGTGTGTACAGAAATGATCAATATTTTTCAGTTTGGAAGATCATGTTTACTATAAAATCATCATCGTCCTGTCCATGTATGTCTTTGCTAGTCTGACTACATTAAAACAAATCCCCTTGCGTCTGTCACGGTATATTATGTTGAGGAAACCACAACAGTACATGCCTCAGTGGTTTGTCACACAGCGGTCATAAAATATATATTTTTGGGGAGATAGCATCGCCATGTTTAATGTAGATACATTAATTTAACCTTAATACCTACCGGACATACTTTAAGCTTGAATAGTACCTCTATATCGAGAACAGTACATAGTCTAAAAGTACAAGAATTTGCCAATCCTTATTTTGGATGTTCTCTTTGTCACATACTACTGGGATCAAAATGACCCCCTTCAAATTAAACTGGGCATGATGTTCTCTCAGTAAGAATAAAATAATGAGGACGTTTCTCAAATTACGGGAAGATCAACGGGGGATGCAAAACCACTGACAGAGTGAGATAATCCCTCCAATGTCCTGCCTTTTGATGATAAAAGAATTTTGAGGCTCAATCCCTTCAGGAAGAATTAAATCCGAAGCAAATAAACAGAGTGCATGGCTTGCATTTTACCACACACACCTGGAATCAAAATGGAAGGGAAATGCTGATGTGGGAACGTTTACTGCCTGCTATGGCTTATATAAAATCAGACAAAGCTCGGATTTTGAAAGCAGATTTAACAGAATATATGGTAACACTTTCTTTGAAGCATGTAAGTATAATGCATTATAAAAGTAGTTTTAAAGCATTGTAATGCACCTTTTAATGCATTGTAATGTCTTATAAATAATTGTTATTTCAGTTAATACAGTATAACTTGGAAATTGATTGTTGCGCTACACATTTTAAATTGGTTATAATTCTTCGACATGTAATGCATTACAACACACAATATGAAGAATTATAATGCATTTTCCCTTTTAATAACTCTTTATTATCCATTTTACATACATGCTTCAAGGAAAGTGTTACCAATTTTATTTTAACACATTGTCTCTTATTTGGCGTTGGCTCAAAAGGACTATTTAGAGAAACCTGATCAACCTCAGCGTGAAAAAAAATCTAAAGTATTTCATTTTCCCCAACATGGTCCCAATATGCTCTACCTTCTCACTAATGAGTTTTCAGTGAATTATGATACAGTGCATAATAAAGCAAAGTAATGAAACTTCTCAGTGAGAAGCAGTGATGCAGCACATCTCGTTCCAACGGCGGATGTATTTAACCACTAGATCACATGGGATTTCACAGAGATCCACTTCAAACATTTAATGACCTTTCTCGGTTGACTGAAAGGTCAAACATCTTTTTGATAATGAATGTACAGAGTGAAGCGTCTTTGTGATGCTAACTGGTGGTTTTGCACTGAAGTTGCATTAAGAGAACACGGCTCTAAAGTTGTGAAATCGTATCATCAAAGGTATGTCATTTCCGCTTTTTTTATGTACACGCATTCAGTTTGATCTTTGTTTTTTAGTACCCTGACATTACAGTACAGTTCCGAATGCAGTTTTTATTTTCTTTCTATTTCTGCCTTTATGAAGATCGCTTCCAATTGAGTCCGTCCCATTTCATGAAAATGACAGCATTTTTTTAGAGTGCGATCCTTTCAATATTCTGTTTATGCTCCATCTATACGTAGCCTTATACAGAAAAACATGCTCTTTAACAGCGTATGAGGAGAGAGCCAATAACACTCATTACATTGTTCTACAGCAAAGATTCCATAAGCAATCCAAAACCTTTACAAAGCTAGTAAAAACTAGTTAAATCAGTATATTGGAAATGTGATAAATGGAGGGAGCATCCATAGAGATTACATCTACATTTTATCGCAACACACCATACATATTCTGCCTCGGGACATCCTCTGCTCCCGGAATATACATCTAAATACAGCATCGTCAGTTTTATGATTCACATCAATTATTTTGCAGAGAAACAGCCTAAAAAGACACTTCCCACACTAATCCAAGGGCAGAATGATAAGGGAATTTTCTAGGACTTCACTCTTCTAGAGAGGGTGAGTAAGAGAAAACTTGTTGAAGGATTTGTTCATTTGTAATTAGGCTTTGTGCGCATAGTGAGAAAAAGACGCTGCGGCCCGGTAGGATAGTAATGGTATGTGTCCGAGCTAGACAAGGATACAGTTGTGCCTCTGATGCAACCTCACCCTGTCCACAGTGACTTATTAATGCCCTGAAAATGTGTGTATCCAAAACACCTCCCCCAAGTTGACTGTACGCTTCCTCCACCCAACCAAATGTGGCGTCAGCATGGTGTGAGCAGCTTTTAGTCTTCCTCATGTGAGTTTGATAAAGATTGTGTGGACAATCTGTCTTACTGACATACTTATGGGATTCGGGTTTGCATTTCTATGCAAATAAAATCTGAAGCTCACAATCTGGACACACAGCAGTAGGCAGTGTGAGACGACGGGCGCCGTGAGAATGTGTAAATCAGATTCTTTAATGCTGTCAAACTTTTAGGAGTCACATTGAGCTTCAAAGTTAACCTACTTTAAAAGTACACTGTGCATTTTTCCAATTTGTGACTGAGAAATATAATTTGTTTGATGTGATTGTTGATGAAGTGATTGGTGTCGAGCTAAATACAAATAGTTATCACATGATTTTGACGGATATTGAGAAATGATGTTGGAAGGCTGCAGGGCGAGAGAGTACCAGAGCACATTCTGTCCAAAAAAACAATGATTCCTCAATTAATCACATCAGGCTGGTGGTGACTGCAAATCCCACAGCGCCCAATGCGACAGAATAACCAGCACAGCTGTCAAAAAGGATGCTGACGAGTGAGAGACAGTCTGCACAAGTATCCGTATAACTGGAACCATATGGGTTGGTTATAGTCAGCAACTTATGGCCAGAAAATAATAGTAAGCGTATAACATTTAAAATAAAAAATAATAATTAAAGTTGGATTAAATAATACTTAAAACATATATCAATATTTTAAAATATGAAATGTAATATATAATTTTAACTTTGACCCATTATACAGTCATGCTTAAATTTACCTGAACTTAGTTTTATTCATTCATAGACAATCACCATTTTTTTAATTTATATACAGCCATGTGTCCTAAATATGAGTGTCGTTGGCTGACGTGCAATATTGAGTTTATTAAAGTTGTCTAATCTGATAGAAATTGCAGAGAACGGTGCTCTATAATCATCATATACATTTATAAAAGAGATAAACCTGCATCCCACCGCACCCCATTTAGAACATTTCCCATAGCGGAGGGACGGACAGCCCAAGACAAGGAGAGGTAATGATGCACGAAAGATGGCGTAACAATTAATTCCTGGAGACATTTTCCAATCAGTTTATGCCTCTGTGTGAAATTAAATTTCTGTTGATGTGCACGCTTTCATTGGCTGTGACTGACGGCTTTGACAACACCTGATAGGGAAAGGGTTTGAAGATTTGGAAGGTTTACACAAATCTTCTTATGGCTGAAATGTAAACACACCTGCTACCCCACATATAATGTAACAGCAATATAATGTGTAACAGAAACACTGTGTAACCAGTTGTTTATTAAACTGAGTTTGCTCACTGTCCAAAAAACAAACAAACCTAACATATTTAATTAAGTTTAACTTTTATTCAGATGTTAAGATTACTAGAAAACAAGACAATCTCTTTTGTAACAGCTGATAAAGGCTCATAGGCAGTCACATGAAACAGAGCAGGAAGCCCCCTCAGAGAAACCTCCAGAGAAACACAGATGGGTATTCTTTCCTCCAGCACATAAAAGGTGCCAAACGTAAATTGATCCAAGCCGGGAAGACACAATGCAGGCAAGCCTTTCACTGCTCGCCTGATAGTAAACTAACCTATGGTTTGAGTCAATGAGTCATAGAGCAACTCAACTCATCTTAAAAAATATTATATATACAAATTAATATAGCTGGTTTTGTTGGTCCCAACCATGAATCTCTCTCTTAAAGAAATAACAGCCATCAGGTTTGGTAAATATTGCTCTTTATGAAATTGCATTCATTAAAAAAATAGCAAATGATCCTAACCATATTCCTAATATGTATCTGTATTGTTATAAATTGTTGTGTGCCGTTCTTATTCTGAAGTAGCATCTTAACCTTTACAGAGCCTTCATGCAATACAAACAACACTCTTAAAAAAAGTCCATCTGTTCTTCATTGCCATAGAAGAACCTTTTGGTTCCATAAAGAACCTTTAGCATCTGAAGAACCTTTCTGTTTCACAAAAGGATCTTTGTGGAGAAAAACGTTTTTTCAGATTATAAAAAGTAAGAAAGACATGGTTCTTCAAATAACCTTTTGCTGAATAGTTCTCTGTGCCATAAACGGTTCTTCTATGGCATCGCTGTGAAGAACCTTTAAAGCACCTTTATTTTTAAGAGTGAAGGCTCTCCGGAGAGAAATGATTGACGCCTATAATTCCTTACTAGAGACACGGCCAAATGTGTATTTTACTTTAGTTTCAGAAGTCCAACTTAGTTTAGAAGCGGAGTGATACAAACGGTGAAGCTGCTTGCATAATTAAAGACACTTGTGCAATATTGCATGGCTCTCAACCAATCAGATTCGAGAACTAGAAACAACTATTAGGTTTATTTTTCCTTTTAATGTAATTTTAGTATTAGTTGTCAATCAAATAATGTTATATTTAAGTCTTGGGGGGGGTATTACAGCAGTCACGGTCAAACACTTGAGAGGGGATATCGGTGCATACTGGTTAGAAATATGCTTATCATCGCTCACCGGATGATAAAAACTTTGCTCTGTCTACTAGTAAAAAATTCACCAGTGTGCAAAACACAGAAAGTTTTACAAGTGAAAATGCTGACACATGCAGATATTGTTGACAGGATGCTTGGAGACTAAACTAGCCCAAGCCTTTACACTGTTCTGCTCCACTTTTCTCTGAAATAAGTCTTAGCCTTTTTCTTTGTACACTATCTTAAATATATCTCTTAGTGGAAGGACTTCTCTCTCGTCGAGGTATCAAGTGTAGATGATATAAGGTCCAAAAACTTTTTTGGAAATGACAAAGGGCATGATTTCCACAAGAAGCTTTAGATTTAGACGAGGTGACCTAAAACTCAATGGACACTTTAGAAGAGCATCAGCTCTCCACCGACCGATGAGAAGCCGCTGGAAAGAAAATGATCTCTCCATGGGTTTCAAAGTCATTGTGTTGAAGTACGAAGCTGAAGTGACTCCCTTATAAAAGGATTATAAGAGCCCATTAGAGTTTGGAAAACAGCGTGTAAGGGCCATGATCTTGAGCTCAGATTCTCTGGTCTGATGAAATGCCTAGCAGCATGACTAATATGGTGTAACAGCTGGTTAATGCCATACCAATGGTGAAACATCATAGCAGCTTAACATGATAGCAGCTTTCGGTAGTGGGGATACTCAACATAAGTGAATGATAATAAGCGCACCGCCTCAAGGTTACAGATCGCGGACACCTTCATGATAACATCCTCCTGAGCCCATATGGAGCAAATGGCAAGCAAGTATAGCATTGCATTCTTAAAGGGATAGTTCACCAAAAAATGAAAATTATTTTGACATCATTTAGTCATTTTCATGTCATTTAAAACCTGTACGACTTTCATTGTTCTGCAGAACACAAAAGAAGAAATTTAAAGAGTGTTGATATACGAAAAATGGCGGCACCCGTTCACTTCATTTTTATGAACACAAAACCAATGCAAGTCAATGGTAACTTCCATTGTTCTGTTACCAACATACGAAAAATAAAAAAAATATTCAAATATTAAAAAGGTCAGACTCTAAAGGAAGCACACTGCGTGTCACCAGGGTTTAGTTAAGCTTGCACAAGCAGCCTTGTGGGCGACTTAAAATGTTGAGTTGACCTACTGTATCTAGCTTAACATGTAACATAATAGCATGATTCATCTAATAAAATTCCATCTTTAAATTCACGCAAGTCTTTTCTTTCTTATTCATTTCTCTATCGAATGCAGATACATCCAGTGAAATATGGTTAAATGGGAACTTTCACGAGCTGTGATGAATGCATCACAGTTAGCTACTTTAAAGCTATTTAGCGGGTGTTTATTTGATGTCAGGATCCTGCCTATTTGTCATTTTAAATCTATTCTTGTAAGCTAGCCGGCTGGGAGACGCTGAGTCCGTAACAGCTGGTTGAGGTGGTGATGCAGCAAGGGGTACAGCATCCGCAGGAGCTGCCTACAGTAAGCAGCGGTCGCCATGGCAACGGTGGGGGAAATTAGGTGTTAGAGTATCTTGTTATGCACAAAACCACAATGCACCAGCAATTATGTTTTCTTTTGAAAGTTAGACACTAGCTAACCACAATCATCTACACAATGAAAGTAAAAAAGTTTGAATGTTTTTTTTAATAGTATGTCATGAAATAAATGTTTATAGAAATATGCTATAGTCCTGTCCTCGCCGTCTTTGTATATGACTCGATATATCTGATACATAATTCAAGAAAATTAAGTATGAAATGTAACGCATTGTTTGTGACACTTTTCCAGCTTTTGAGATGGAGGTGCTCTGTGCCCTGGGAGGAATTTCGAGACAGAATGATGATTTGAAAGGAAGCTTATTCAGCTGTAACAATCCGATGAGGAATTCAGTCTCAGGTGGTGGTGAAAGTATGTAGTCGCTCACTGAGCAGACGTTATTTTCTAACCGCTATTTCTAAGCTTCAATGCCTCTAACAAAAATGATTTGCACAAGGGCAGTTTGACGATGAACAGATGGATTTATTTTATATATCCCGTATGGGATTATATATTACCGTATGTGCATTATACGGATAAATCTTCATTTGACATGCCATTAAAGTGGAAAGTTTACTTAAATATGAAAATGATGTGATCATTCACTCACCCTCGTGTCATTTCAAACCTGTATGACTTTCCCTCTTCTCTAGAACACAAAAGAAGATATTTTGATAACCAAACATCATTGAACCCCACTGGCTTCCCTATATGAACACAAAAACATTTCTCAAAATATCTTCTTTTGTGTTCCACAGAAGAAAGAGTCCAAAACAGGTCATGAACCCCATGAGGATGAACTAATGATAACAGATTTTTTTATTTCTGAGTGAACTATCCCTTTAAACTAAACCGCTGCTGTCCTTCCGACACATCGTATATCAATATTTGTTTTACTTTATGTCATTAATCATTATTATAAATCACCCTTTATGTTGTCACTGGGTGTTGCAAATATCTTACATATTAAAATGATTAAAACATGGTGTCAACTTTTTTTTCCATTTCCTGAAAAAAAGAGAATTTGGACATTTACATTTACATTTACATTTAGACATTTAGCAGACGCTTGTTTCGAAAGGATAGCAACTAAATCTAACATCATACAGCAGTTCAAATGGTTATTTGCCACATAGTAACATAAACATGCTTAAAGCATCAAGCATCGCTTAAAAAGACACACTTTGTATACATTAGATACATAATAATATACTCTATATCAAAGTATCTAACCAATGCTCAAAATTATGCAAGATTAACTATTTCTTATGACAGCAGAACTATTGTCAGATTAAAATGAAAAGCATTCAGTTAACTCGTCACACTAAGTGATCCTAAGCTGACTGCTAAATCGTGATCCAAATTCATAAAATAGGCACCCAGGTTTAGTCGAGAGGCTCTCCAGGTGGTCTTAAAATAGCGGAGCGGTTGAAAATGATGATTATCTGCAGAACGACGCGGCTATCATTAACCTGTCAAAGTCATTGTGTCTGAAGTTATGTGAAGTATCACCTTTCAACTCCAGTAAATATCACACTGTTATTATACAGCGCTCCAAACTTCTAGAGGTCGTTCGTGATGGCATATCAGACGTGAGGAATTTCTAGGCCTTGCAGGGTAGTTCGTCAGGTTTTAGCTGATGGATTGGCCTGTCGCGAACCTCTTCTGGACTAACACACAGAAGTCTTCGCAGAGGAGAATGGTTAGCCGTCGTCTGGGATATGTAATGGACCAGGGAGTTTATATTGCAGTCACATTTCCATGGGTTATCGAACAGATACACCTCCTTCAATCCTGAATCACAAAAGTAAAAAAACACATGAACAACAGATGGAAACACCTAATATATTATATTGGATTTTATATGTAATCAAGTACAAACTAAAGAGATACTCCTAAAGCTATTCTACGTCTGTGATTTATCTACAGTACCAGGTTTTCTTACATCAGCAACAAACCAGCTACTACAGCACAATCCAAACCCAAAAAATAAAATATTTTCCGATAATAAATAGCGATTTTAATCAGCTTGGATAGAGTTTCTTACCTTGCATGTTAGCTAGCATGTTGCCATCAATACTATGAAGCCGATTCCCGCTCAATCCCACATGAGTAAGTTTAGGCGTGTGACGAAAGACATCAGCTGGCAGACTCTCGATCTCATTCTTTCTTACATAGAGCTCCCGCAGGTTGGAAAGACCATCCAGTGTAGATGTAGCAAGCGTGGAAAGCAGATTGTTGTCCAGCACCAGCATCTCAAGTCCAGTCAGAGGTCCAAAGGTCCCAGCCTGGATGTTCTTCAATTTGTTATTGTCCAAATTGAGAAAAATCAGCTCTTCAAGTCCAACGAAGGATTTTGGCGAGATCCTCTGAATACGATTCAGCGCTAAGTCCAGAACCTTTAAGGCGTTCAGAGGCTTGAATGCATTCGGTGGGAGAGCAGTAAGAGAGTTCAGGGGAAGATCAAGATCTGAGAGATTCCTCATGCCGATAAACATATTAGGTTTTAGGCTAGCTATCTGGTTGTGGCCCAGCATGAGAAAACGAAGATTTAGGAGGTCTTTAAAGCCCTTCACTGGGAGTTTGGAAATCTGGTTTCCTTGCAGATTCAAAAGCTTCAGTCGCTGGGCACCGCCAAACGCTTGAGGGTCTATCGACTTAATTGAGTTTCGTTCCAAGTTTACGCTCTCGATTTTTGGAGAGGAGGTTAGAATGTTGGCTGGGACATCTTGTAGTAAATTATCACCTTGAATATTAAGAAAAAAGGGTCAATATTCTTTAATGACTTCCTTTCATCTGCAGAACAAAAAAATATATTTTGAAGAACGTTGGTAACCAAACAATGGCGGTCCTTGCCTTGGTATGCAATAGTTTTGTGTCCAAAATGAGTGAATTGGTACCGCCGTTGTTCGATTACCAACATTCTTCAAAATATCTTATTTTGGGTTTTGAAGATGAAAGAACGCCAAACAGATAAAAATTACTAGAGAGGGATTAAATTATGACAACATTTTTGGGTGAGCTTTAATTCATAAATGTATAAACCTGAAAGAGAGGTTTGGATCGGAGCACAGGGTCAAGAGAAATAAAAGCTCATGGACTAAACAGAGCTCTATTAATCATTCTGGAGACCTTCTGGTACAAGCTCCTGCCAAATGCAAGTGCACTTCTCAAAGTGTAGATCAATCAATGACAAAAATTACCAGCTGTCCCCACTGAAAAAACACTTTGAACCAGCCTAGGTTGGTTTGCTGGTCTCATATGTAGCAGTATACGCATCTAATATGATCAAGAAAATGTATACAGTACGTGGTATAAAAGTCAGATGGTAAGATGGCAAAATATGTTGTTCATGAATTACTTTGCAAAGAAATGAATTCCTCTGCTCACCCATTTTCAGGATCCATGAGTCCGGAGGGAGTTGGGGGGGGATGTTTTCAAGTCCCCTCTTCTGACAATTGACTTCAGTCTTCTCCGTACTCAATTTTTGGCTGCATTTACAAACGCTGGGGCAGTTTTCCACAGCCTCTGCCACCCACAGCCATAATACCGCCAACCCCCAAACCAGCTTCATACCCCTGAAAAAGTGCAGACCCTCAGCATACATCCACTGATTTAATAAGGCAACATGAAGGACCATTCTAATCCCGTTGAAAAGAGCATTAAGAGTATTAAAGAGAAGCCCACATACTGCCTCAAATGTATCAACATAATGTGTGTTAACTACAAATTATTCATGCAGGCTTACCTTATAGATGCTTTTAATGGGACCTCACCGTTTCAATTCGATGCTGAAAGCCGATAGCTGCTCTGTGCTCGAGTCGGATGGAGTCAGAAAATACGCCAAATTATTTGCCCTTCTACGAAAACGTCAAATCTGTGAAACTCCCAGCACAGCACGTCAGTGTGAAAAATGACATGCACGGATCACGGCAGGTTTCCCTGCCAAATTGAACTCCTGCGTCTCAAGAGAGACGTAGGTGGGCATGTGTTCACGTGGGTGTGTGAATTCACAGGGCACCTTATGCACGCCTTTGATTGTTTAACTTGGCACAGGTACGGTCTGGTTCTCGACAGATTGATCTTACGGTTCTATCACAGAGCACACACGGTAATACAACAGATCGGCGAACGGAGGCCGATGCCACAACCATTCTGCCCCGTGAAAGACTGCTGAGCTGATAAGGACATAAACCTTGTACGGCTTTTCTCCCTTGGGCTTTTTGTGGCATTGTCCGTCAGGATTTAAAATCTCTGTTTTCTGCAGAGCATCATCAACGTCAGTCTTACTTAGGCGCCCCGGGACTTTGAAAGAGGGCTGTAGAAACGCATAGACCTCCCGAAATGTGATTATACAGTAAGTGTTTCTTTAAGAATGCCCAAGTGTGACGGGTCTGCTCGCTGTGATTTTATTGTGTGATAAAGACAAATGCTCTTTCAAGGCCCGCCAACAGCAACGCAATATGCAAGCCATCTGGAGAAGCATAATTATAATTTTTCTAGCTCCAAGCTGAGAAAAGCTGATACACAGCCTCTTGAGAAGAAAATGAGAAGACCAGACAAAATGACAACAGTAAACAGACAAAACAGCATGTGATTCTGATTAATAGGAAGGTGTTACGATTGCATCTGTTCTTTAACAATTATTCATTTCAATATCAACTAAACAGTCATTGGAGGACCAACAGGCTGGAACAGTATTAAAGGAACAGTTCACCCAAAAATACTTACTCACCCTCGAGTTGTTCCAAATCTGCATCCATTTCTTTGTTCTGATGAACACCGAGAAAGAAATGTGGAAGAATGCTTGTAAGCAAACAGTTCTTGGCCACCTTTGACTACCATATGAAATAAATTCTTTGTAAATGTCTTTGTTCTGTTGAACACAAAAGAAGATATTTTGAAGAAGTAGGAAAGCAAACAGTTCTGGGGCACTTTGACTACCATTCTGTTTTTTCCTACTATGGTGGCCAAGAACTGTTTGGTTACAAGCATTCTTCCAAATATCTTTCTTGGTGTTCGTTGGAAACAAAGACATTTTGAACAGGTTTGGAACAACCCGAGGATGGGTTCATGATGACTATTTTAATTTAATATGAATCATTAGTTTAAAGGAGTAGTTCAAACAAAAATAAAATCTACTCCATTCAGCCACGTCAGCTCAAAACCCAAATGAAAAGAGATTTTTAACATTATTAATATAATGTTATATTTTGAGATGGACAACTTGAAGGATACGATCTATGAACTGCCTTTATAACAGTTTCATTGTGTTTCTGTTTTCTAGTTCAGCAAGAATTGTATATTGGGAGACAGAAGCATGAGTACAGGGTGAGCAGATACCGACAGCATTTTTATTTTTGAGTGAAATAATCCACTAAAGCACATTTCACGCTTGCTTTCACTGTTTATGAAACAGCCATAGGTACAGTCTTTCAACATCAGTGAATTCCCCTCCCCCTGTCAGCCTCATGCACCGTTGCAAAATAAACCTGCATCTCAAACGCATTTCTCAACCCAGCACTGCTCTGATGCTGTAATAATAAAAAAACACTCTTTTTTTCATGCACACCAGTTTTCATGTCCTCTGATAGGCTTCTAATAGACAAATATATATCATTTAGCATGAAGTGATGCATTTTTTAATTGGAGCCGTTCAACCTCAGCAAGCTGCAAATAAAAAGCTCAAAGACTTCGGCTGAAGGCACAATCCCATTGCTGTAGAGGTCACATGCGATCTCGGTTTTAAATGCCCCCTCCTCATAAAGTCCCCCCGATGCCTGGGTGGGAGCTCCAGGCACTTTTGAAATTGCCCATCTTGCTCTGTATGAGAGAAAACAATGGGTAACCTTTTATATCAGTCCCTGAAGAATTATGATAAATGTACTCGGCTCCAGAGAGCGTGTAGTCTCGCCATGTGTGTCTGTGGACAACAACAGAGTTAAATATTACATTGTTTTTCCGTTGACACATTTCCCACGGTGTGACGGAATATTCAACTGGTTCTTTGCATGGTTACAAAATGTTTTTTTCCCTCAATGAATTGTTCACAGTTGATGTTGCTGAATACAGGTAAATCAGGCAACTTAAGATTGAAAATACACACTGATATAACCTAACAGATGCCGTCTGTAATGAAACAATTTAGCGTGACAACAAAACTAATTGATGTCACAATAGGCAGAATTATGGAATCTCCATATGTTTCTCTTTGGCAGCAAATAAAATCTGTCACTTGGTTAATTTGCATGGATGAGGCAGAGGTACGGCCCCAATTTTAAAAAGTCTGTCTTGCAGTCTTGATAATACGGTACATGATATTGCTGACATCTAGTGCTTGAATGTTGCTAATGCAGATCTATTTCACTGGCTCACCTATAAAATTAATCGACTCGAATAAACCCATGTGGTTTTCTTTCTGAAACACAAAAGGTGGGATGCCATATGTTTTAATGCACTTACAATGAAAAGGTGCCAGAGCTTTAAAGCAAAACATTTCTTGTAAGATAGTACTCAGATACTTAACAAAAGATAGATAACAATTCCGATTAATATCAATCAAACTTCAGTTGCTTTGTTTTGATCCAAGCCATAATACCTAAAAAAAGCTAACTCGCACAAAAAAAACATGATTTTTCCCAAATTTAGAAAACGCAGTTTTCATATTTTGGAACCAAAGTCTACATTTACTGTATAACACACTAAAAAGTTACAGGGCAACTTTTTTGATGAGGACCAAATGTCCCCAATAACATTACATTTCATGGCAACCAACTTCCTAACATTTTATCTAAATCCAATGTCGTGTACTTGTTTCTTCAAGACTTATGTGATATCATTCATTAGCTTAAAAACACCGTTAAAGTGTATAGCCACAAACGTTGCGTACAAATATTCGACTCAAAAGTTATTTGTTCGCAAACAAGGCATTACGAGAAACAAGTTTGTGTAACGTTACTTGAACCCATTTGCTGTGGACGTCAACGCCTCAACAGTATTTAATACTTCTGAAGGGACATTGATCAGTTTTTTTTCTCTGTACTTCATTCTGTCTGCAAACATTTCATTTACAGAAAATTTCAAAATAAAATTCAAAGATAATTAAGAGAAAATGTTGTCATTATGAGGAAATAAAGACCATGTGACCAAGGACAAAATGTTTCATTTCTTTTTTTGATAACACACTCACCAGTTACAAGCAACATGACCATGAGAAATGGTGAAATTATTGACAATAATTAAAAAGAGCAAAAATAAAAAGAAAATAGACTAACAACTACAGAAATAATTCATTCTAAACTTGTCGATAAAATATCAAAACCTGTACGAAACAATTTGCAGTCTGTACAATTTAATTTGTGCCAGGACTTTCATCTACAGTGGTTTAATTCTGAATGTGTATTATTGGCATTTGAGATTACCTGCTCGTCAAATAATATTTTAACAAACTCATCACGCTATAATGTAACCAGATAAATAACATTTGACAATGCCTTTGTACTGTGATAAGGTAACAGCTCCTCTTAGCCATGAGCACTATTATGCCAGCCCAAGTCCATACAATTATGGAGTAAACTTATAAAGTAATATTGGATAAATTAAGAAAAGCCTTACATTACACATTCAGTCAAGCATTTTAAATTACAACCTTAATAAAATGATAGCCTTTTAATTTGAGGTGTCTAGCTTTAGATTTTTCTTTCACAGCACATCCTTGTTTTCAGATAGATACTAAGAGAAACTTCACTTTGTGACTGAAACCACAGCTTTCAAAAACTGACCCAAAAGCTTAATTTTTACATTGTCTTGAGCTGGAGAAATCTGAGGTAGCCAAGCCAAATTTGTGAACTTTGGATTTAGCACAGTGCATAATGCCTAAAATGCAAATCAAACCTAAGATTTTGTTTTAAATATGTACAGAAATTAAGAAAATATAGGTTTGTTTCTTCACACATCTCTGGTCCTGAGAAAAAACATTACACCTCTTCTTACTATACATACACGATGAAAAATAAAATCCCATCATACACAATTCAAAAAGCATAACACAAATTGTCAGCGCTAAACAACCAAGCAGATTCTTCATATGTGTATATGTGTACATAAGATGAGATGGCAAGTTATGTTCTGAAGTTATGAATAAGGCAAAACAATCTGTCAAGTAGAAAAACACATCTGTACAACAATATACATCTTAAAATGGAGGTCAAACTCTGGAACCGGGGCAGTGTCCACAATCCGTAAACGTTTTGTGACAAGGCAAAATTCGGATTTAAAAATTGCTTTAAAAATTATTTGTTTCAAATACAAAATGACAAGCTGCTAGAAGTGAAAGACTCTGTCTAATGTTCAGTGTCCTCCTGAGGATTTATTTTACCCTGGGTGTCCAGAACAGGTTGAGTCCATAAGTGGTCAGTAAATCCCGGGGAAAATGCGGTACGGGACAGCTTTGCAGTACTCTTCCCATGCAGAACCGTACTTTTTCCTGCACTGACGCTCGTCTCGTGCATTACGATGCACCAGAAGAGTGATCAAGTAAATCAGATAAAAGTAAGGAATCACATGGTTGAAACCTATGGGAAAGATTAGACATTATATTAGAGATGCATACAAGTGCCTGTGTATATGATCTATTTGGAGCATTAAATTCTACTTAAATAAGAATTCCCAAACATTTCATGTACATCATGTTATATGTGTAAAGATACATTTGTCACAGAGACACACTCACCGCATGGTAGAGACCAGGCTAAACCCATAATGATATCTCCAAGGTAATTAGGATGACGGACAAATCCCCAAAGACCAGACACTATAAGACTCTTTCCAGTTGCAGTAGGAATAGCCTTCAAGTCTGAAAAGATACATCACAGTATAAATCCATTTTAAACTGAAATAATCATGTTCGATTACATTTTTTTGCACCCACTTCAGAACACTTACGCGACACTGCTGGGTCAGACGGATTTTTTCTGAAGACGAATTTCTGAGAGTTGGCTTTCCGGAAGATGTAGTATCCGACTCCTGTAAGATTTTAATACAAGGTAAATAATTCAAGTTGAAAGTTTTATGACAAACCTAGAGAAAAGAAAGCCAAGGACTGACCATTCATGGCGATGAGAGTGGTGATCCAGAACACAGAAAGGTCATTGGGATGATTGACTAGATAGTAAGCTTGACAGGTGAATGTGAAGGGAACAAAAGCCAGATCTCCAAATGTCAACATAAATCCAAAGCCATCATACACTATATCCATCATAGTCAGAAGCTTCTCCTAAAACGAAGAACAGTTGAATCACAGTCAGTTCATGGTTTCTATATAGTCATAACAATAAAATGGTGTATGTTTGATTACCTCATGCCAAATACCATCAACAACCCAAAGAAGCTGGAAACCATTAACCAGAAGCATAGCTGGAGAGGGATTTTCTAGATTCTGGTGCTTCATCTCAGCGAGCAACATAGCAAAGTTAATCAATACCTATGAAAACAAGCTATATCAGTGCTTTTCAATATGAAAAAATCAAACAGTAATGTAGCATTCAGCATAAGTAGTTTTCAGGTTTTTTTATGTTTGAAAGATGAACACAAGAGGGAGCCATTACAACATCCGTCCAACCTATCAAGACTGCTGGAACATTGACTATCTAATTTAAAACAAAATAAACAATACTCACCCAACCAATCAGACCTGGGCGCATTTCACAGAAGAATTTGATATCAAAGCTTTTGATTCGAGGATTCAGCTCTCTACCCATGAAGAAGTCATAGATGATATAACCTAAAAATTAATAAAAACATATTCATTATAGACATTCAATAAACCCAACTAAACTCTATAGACCCATTATACAAAATGATGGTACAATGCCAGAGCCGCTAAGCCCTGCCCATGCTAACACCCAGCTGTACTGCTTACCAGAGTTTCCTCCAGGAGCGAGGTTACTTTCGGTGGCCCAGCGCGAGCAGACGAAAAGGTAAATGCTGAGAAGAGTGACGATGACCAAGGCAGAGGTGTAGAACTGCAGGAAGTGAGCATGGATGTAGCTGAGATCCACTTCCTGGTACACAGCAGCACCCACTACCACAGCCGTGAGGACCAGTGCATAGAAACCTGAGACAAGACCCCGTCACAGGTCACTCAATAATAATTCCTAAACATACATCTCAATGGCAACAGCCAAAGTTTCGAAATTAAATAAACAATTTACCATTAATCCTGTATTTCAATGTTTTCCCGTTCTTGAGGGGCATTCCCTCAATGACCTGATGAACAGAAAAATAAGCATAAACTACATGCAAGTGTGCTTTCTACTAATGGATGAGTACATTTGAAATTTTGTGCGTTTCATACATTGTTATAATAAACAATATACACTGTAATGAAAAAACAAAAGATGTTTTTCCAGAGAGTCTGTACACCATCTCTAATCATGAATCTAATGTAAACCGCTTCATTCCAGATAACAGGCAAAGCAGAAACTGGAGTGGTCATGTGCCTTAAGTCAGGTCACGGGGTGTCATGTGATTGTGGATGATACCTTTCCGATAGGGAGCAGAGCGAGGACAGCCTGGAAGAGAAGCCAGAGCAGGACGATGCCAAAGACCTGCCAGTCCCAGAGAGACTGAAGTGGAGGGATTTGAAGAGGGAAGTCCTGAAGACTGGCATCCTTCTGCCCACAGAGAATGAGCAGAGCTAACACAGCCACAGGCAGAAGTAACATCAAGAAGAACACACCTGAAAGAAAGATCATGTATGTAATATTACATTCTATGATTTATTGCATTTTTTGAAGTTCTTTGCATCCATCTGTTGATAAGACTCACCAACTCTTCCTCCAAACTCCAGATCAGTTGTTTTGACGGGAGCTGGCGGTTTAGCCTGCACCAATGTCTCCTCCTTCGTCTCCTCTTCTACAGGTTTGCCGTCGCCCTGTTCCTTCCTGCGCCGCAGATTGTATCGTCCACGTGTTTGGTTTTCAGATTCAGCCTCTGTCTTCTGCAGCGATAGCGAATTTATTGTTCATCATTAAACTTTATATTCAATACTTATTTTCTTAGTGCAGTTGTCACTAATCAACTTAAAACGGTAAAAATAGTATTAAAGAGTATAAATGAATCAAGGATCTGTGCATCCATGTTTTAAACACATTCAAGTTTCATTCAAAGTAAATGATGATTTTTACATGACTGAATTAGTCTGGTCATGCATTGTAAAGCCCATTCAGTTGTTCCATGAGGTGAAACATGCTGAAAAACATGAGGATCTGATTAAAGCCCTCAGTCAGCTTTAGCTTTGTGTGCAAAACTAAACAGGCTTCCGTCACACATGGGAGGCACAACATGCACACATCATGACATTCCAACCTTTACAAGACCTGTTACCAGTGTATCTAACTACAGACAATAAATTGGTTGTAAGATTAAGAGCAAAACGTCCTTGTGTCGTCAGTGATTCAAATATTACCGTGATGCAGAAATCTGTAATATACTCTCTTACCTCATTGACTTTTGTAGCTGTATCATTTTCCTCTTTCTTCTCATTTTCCTCTTTCTTCTGATGTTTACTGTTGCTATTGTTTTCGTGTGGAATTGCCTAAAAAGGATGAGACACGTGAGGTGAATTTCACGAGGAAAAGTCAAATTTTTTAGGTAACAACGATTGTAGATTTTAAATGACAAATATGATTTTTGCTGCCTGTCATAGCAGACAATTCCCTACCACAGGTGTGAGCCGGACCTCCAGAACTTCTTTGAGTTTTTCTCTCTGCAAATCTGCGGTGCGAGAGGAAGATCGGCGGGACGTCCTGGCCGGAGAACGAGAGCTGCGACGAGTGCGTGCCGGTGACCGGGAACGAGATCTAGACCGAGAGCGTGTACTGCCTTGTTTAAACATCGTCAGACTCTGAAATACAAAAAAGTGCCAAATTAATGTACAGTCAGTGGGGTGAAAATGTCATATACCAGATTCAATAAAATTTGTGATTAAATGTTATTTATACCTAGACAAAAAATTAAAGGTTTAGGATTTTAAAAATACTTCATGCCTTTTATAAGGTTCATGTGACATTTTCAAAACTGAGTTGTTCACACATTTTAATTCTGTGACAACCTATTACATTATATGATGTTTTTTCTTAACATTGCGTATATTTTGTGACTTTTCCGAAATCAAAAAGGTTTTAGCTACATATTTTTGTGCAGATGGAAAAACTTTTCAGGAATTAGGATGCAGATAGAACCTAATAATTCCAATAAGTGACGATTTATAGAATTAAAATTTTTTTTATCCTTAAATAGGCCTAAATCAATCAATTATAAGTTCGTACACAGGACTGGGGTTCAATACCGTAATGTCAGACTCCTTCAGCTCCAGCTCAGTGCCATCTTTGTAGATGACGGTGTAGAGTCGACTCTTGTTGTCATAGTTTAGCACCTTGACCTCATAATAGAGGTTACTGCCAGGCCAGCGGCCCATTACAGTCTCTCCGCTTTGAAACCTTGTAGACGGCATCCTCATTTACCTACGAAACAAATTAACATGTCAAAAGGTCTACAAGCTCCACACACACCAACATCATTCAGTCAAATCCTCAGGAATTAGATCAGTTAGTAAAACAATGCAAAATAAGTTTGCTTTTTATAACCAGTCTTTAACTAGACTACATAACATTTGGAATGTTCTCATCAACAAACTATCGAAAAAATGTACGAGTAAAGATTTTCAATTCATATTTTGTAGGTTCAGAGGTTAAAGAAACTCATGTGGAGATATATAAGCGTGATGACAGCACAGGCAGCTAAGTGCTAAAAAGTGCTGATGGTCTGAATTACACTACGCATCCTCACACTATACTCTCGGCACTAGAGTTTTTGTTGTACCCTCAATAGCCTTTGTGAGGGGAGTTCTAGTACCACACAGATAATACAAACTTTGAAGTTCACTATTGAAAACATAACCAAAACGCCTACCTCTAAATGTTAAACACAGAGGTGTAAAAGTCCTTGCGAAGAAATAGTTGTAAAACACATTAAAGGCAGCTCTATAACCACAAACACATGTCAAGATCAGGAACATAAATAACAAAACACAGTAAATACAAAAGTTACGCAGAATCTTGTAAAACGTAGCATTCACGCTATATCATAAGAAACAATCATATTGAAACCATATGTAAAGAAAATGCCATAAAACACTCCCAAGAACTCAAACCATCAAGTTAAACACATTCTTGATCTAATACACTGACACACACCCAACAACCTCGAGTTAAAATCCAGCACCTGCTTAATCCCACGTGCATCTAGTAGGTTATGAGAAACCAAAGACCAAAAGATTTAAACTGAAAGAATTTGAGGGGCGGGGCATATTATGCAAATGAGAGGAAACACGACGACACGCGCGCTTTACTACCAGTCCCAGCTATTCAAGCTAAAAATATACGGTGCTTAAACTAACTCCACGCACTTATAACGTTTATGACATTTTAACAATATTCAAGAAACCAACCAATCAGAATGCGTTAACTTTGCCTGTCTGAAGATAAAGTGAAGATATTTTTGCCACATTCAACAAAAAGTTAGTTTAAAACATATATATTGTTTTATTTATTTAGTGTGTTTTTCATGTGATGAGGATACTTAAAAAGTATGATCACTCGATGCTCCTTTAACAATGAAAAATAGTGACACCGCAATGGAGGGAAAACGTCATGTATTCAAACCATTGTGTGTCGGCGTGCGTGCGGCACAAGTTCATATAAATTAGACAGTAACATCAAAAACACCCCCAATAAATACAGTAAGCGGCCAAACTGTTTAAATGATTTACATTTTCCGTCAAGGCATCATATTTATACGACAACTGTCTTGCATTTTGCGCAACGTCGGGCTGCGAATTGCTTACACTTTCTTATTCAAAGCAAACTATGAAATCAAAGATCGAATATTCGACTAACAAAGGTTAACAGTTATTTAACAGCTAAAGTGTCTTAAAATGAATGCGCAATCTAATCTGGACGATACAACAAATGACTTGTGTGTCTAAAGACAATAAAAGCGCGCCGTGCCCAAGTTTCCTGTATAACGAGCCGGTTGTAAATAAGGTTGTTATTACACTTCAAACACCACAGTATCGGTATATGTGTTAATTATTTAAATACAACTGCAATGTAAGATATTTTAAACCACACGCGTTAGATACAAATACAGCTGGCAAGGTTTTCTTACGGTAACGTTAAATGATATTCACTTCGTGAAGTACGTTCACGTTAAAACTGGAGACCGCCGATATACTTCTGCACCGTTTACTACGCAGTCACAACAGATACATTCTAAAACATTAAAACGCAAAGTAAATAATATATAAATTCTTACCTTGGTAAGGAGGGTAAAGGTTTAATAATCACCACAGTTTAGCAGTTAAATTTCATTAAATAAAGACTATATTTTTAAAAACACTAGTACCCCGCTCTGAGCTTGTTCCTCCCTCTGTCTTCGCTTAACCTACCAGCGTCGGTGAGGGCGGGAAGCTCTCTGATTGGCTGTAGGAACTATCTTTTAAATTGTTCAATGTTCTGATTGAACAACGGATAGTGTTAGCTGAGCGCTGATTGGTGGGTAGGTCTTTGCGCTTGGGTCATAGACAAAGTTTAACAAAATGGAGTCCTCTGGCAGGACTGTTGAGCTGAGAGATATGAGAGAAGATGGACAGACAACGTTTTTAAAAGGTTTATTAAAGTTGGATGTTAATGGTTCGGGACTTTTTTTTCACGAGGTCAAAGTAAGATTTAACAAAAAAGGAGAAGATTTAATTTTGTAATTGTTAATGTAATAAACAATATTAACTAAATTAATATTTATTTTTGTATTAGTCTAAAGTAGTTTGTGAAATGGGAAGTGTGATTTATTTATGACATTAAATGTGACGAAAACAAAATAGTAAGTAAACACATTTAATTTCTGAATTGAAATTCCAAACAAGGAGCTATGATAATTCTGTGTACCGTCCAAAGTGCACAGTCCGTTTTTAAATAGTAGAAATAACATTAATACCTGATCCTTAAATATTACAATCATAAAAATGAACTACATAAAAAAGAAAGAAATGTCATGAGTTTTATGTTGGAAGGAAATAAATGCACTGCAAATGTGCATTTTCAGTTTCTGCTTTTGTCAGGTTGCATTATTGCACTTGCACACAAATGAACTGCAGCAATGCCTCTACTATTCAATAAAGAAGCCACCAACAATCTTTTAATTTCATCTCACTTGAGATATTCTATTCAAAATAAATATATTTGATATATGAATGAGACTGCAAACTTTGCATAGGCTAAAAGTTTGTACATGCATCAATTTTTTATTTTGAAGCACTAGATTATGTAATAAATGTATAGATGTGTTATGTCTCTGTGTTACTGGATCGTGAAGCGTTAGCTGTTCATGCAGATCTCATTTTTAGTGAAGTCCTGCCTTCTTCCTGTTTGCCTCCGCTGAACAGCCAGTAAAGCAGCAACATTTGCTACAGACGAGGTGTGAAACTAGGATGATGTCATGTTGCACAAGTTCTATATATGTGATTTGGTAATATCCCAAGGCAACAGGCCATTTCTAGCCCAGATTGTTGTAGTCCACAGTGCATACAGAAATAAACCATGTAAACAGCAATGTATTGCAATTTTTATTTCATTTGCTCAAACAAAACAATGTTAGCATGTAAGAAACTTCTAATTAACATGAAAACAGTATGGTACAACATGACGATAAAATAGAAAGATAAAGAAACTGAAAGTTGCATTTTAAGGAAGTTCAGTTAAATATGACCTGTCCCAAGGTGCCGACAACACGATCAAAATTGATAACATCATCAACTGATTTCCACCACGACAAAGATCAGTTTCTCACATCTCGCCAGCATACATGGTTTTAACCTTAACACAAACCACACCGTAATTGCAAAGGAAAATGACGCAGAAGAATGAGAATGCATGTTTAATTTTAAACAAAGATCAAAAAAGCTTCCTTTGCAACTTGCTGAAAATGCAAAACAATCAAAGTTATGGCAGGCCCTAAAATAATACTCTCTATATATACGCTTTTAAATTTCTGACATATCAAATACAACTTCCAAACAAGGCACAAACCATGAGGGTCACAAACAGGCTTTTCCAGGAATGAATCAACCCTGATCAAAACATTACGCCTGTTTAACCTAATGATCAACCTACAATAGTTGTTTGTTGTTAAAACAAAGGGTGGATCAGGAGAGGGAGACGTTCAAGAGATTAACTCACTCTTTAGCTTTGGTGATATTGCCAGCCACAAAGGGACGGCTGTCCTGTCAGCATTATAATAATTTGAATTTCTATGGGTTTTTTAAAGTGCAATCAATGCTGTAAACACTCCATACAAACGCTCTGATTCCTTGAGAGGTTATTTTCAGTGATGGCGAAAAGGATTTGTTGTGAACTGCACAAAATGTATAAAAGAAATTCCATAGGATTGAAAGGTGAGCAGATGCAACCATGCCATGGGTTGGGGAGAGATTTGATCCGAGAGAATAAATTCAATGATTTGCCGTAAAATTCACATAGCCTATAATCACACTTCATGTTTGTACAAAGATATCCATCTTAAAAAGCACATTCCCAATAAAAGTTCCCTAACAAAAGCATGTTGGAAGATAGAGCCCTTCTACAAACCGAGCCGAATGCCTTCCAGTGTGCAGAAGAAGGTCAACGCATAAATAAACAATACATGACTGGACAAAAAAAAGGGACAAAAAATCCAAACCATTTATAATGCCACAAACCTGTATTCGTCTGTGATGTGCTGCTTGGCCCAGAAGAAGCAGAATAAGTTTCCATGCATGATCTTTTGCATCCTTAAATCCTAAAATATAGGATGTCGTACCCCTGCAAATTTATTATGGCTAAGAGTTGTCCTTTTGCGAAATGCACTTACAAGTATGCGTATGGAGAACATCAACCACGGTTTTAGGGCAGAGTGGATGGGCTTAAAGAAGAAAAACACATGGGAAAACGAGTAAAGATGCTACACTTATTGCTTACGAACTTAAATTATTTTCGTGGCAACCGTTTTTCCCTTACCGTTCATAAGAAGACATGCACCGAAATTGAAAGAAATACGAAAGAGCCTACTGCGTGTAAAAAGTTTCATAGTATTTCTGGTGAGCACTATCTACAGATAAGGTCCGGTCGACGTTGGCGTCAACTTTCGATTTGATTGGCTGAGAGGATTTTGGTAAGAGCTACAATGATGTACAGTAGAAAGGCATTGTCCCTCGTAATCTTCCCGGCAAACACACCAGACAAAGAAGGTATACGTGTAACAGCGGCTCATCGACCAGAAGACTCATCATCCCAAGAGCGATTAAGCTACCTGATATGGTCTTGGCGCACATCAGGACAGGTTGACTGAAAGAGGGTATAATGTTTATTTTCTTCTTTAATGTACATATTGTGATTAAAATAGTAGGAAGACAAGCGTAAGAGTCCTGCAGCAATAGACAGCCATACACATTTGGTTGGCCAGAGATCAAGATTCAGCTCTATATAAAGACCAACTGAATTAACATTTCTTCATCATCATTATCATCATCATCATCACCACCATTTATAGAATTCATAAACTACAAAGCCTGCCCTTTGCTAAACAATGTGCCATAGAATGAATGTCATCAGCTCGATTTACAATTTCACTCTTCGATGGTTAATACAGTATGTAGTTCAGTAATAGATTGTGTCCATCATCCGAATTGACTTCCGCAGTAAGTCATCCATTGCATACGGACAGTCACTTCCTTAAGACTGTGTCCTGACCCCCCCCCCAAAAAACAGGGCTTCGGGAGTACGCTGTTGCTGTCGAGTCATCTGGGCATCCCCTCGCACCCCTGTGACCTCACGCTCAAAACTTCCTCAACAGATCTTCCCGAATAACATGGTTATTGTGATCACCACTGGTTAAAACTGTAAATGTCCATTTTCATTGCTTTTGAGATAATGTCTTAAACCGAAGCTGTTCTCGTGGGTAAAATACAGATGCGTCTCATCATCCTATTCAGAGCTTGACTTGCCCAATTCCTCCCTGATTGCTGCACAAGACAAAACAGAAACAAGAAAGAAATCGTGAATTATTTCACACTAACAGTTTAAAATTTGGACACACCTACTTATTCTTTCAGTGGTGTTTTCCACATTTTAGAAAACCAGCGAAGTGAGCAATACTATGACATATCAAATGAAAGGTTAACAGCTCTTATCATTTTGCATCTTGAGAACAGTAGACACCCTGTGGTTAGAAGGGTTTCTCTGTAAAACTGCACATTATGAGCACTCCTAACCAAGTTTAACAGGTTCTACTTGTATTCAAGGTTTCGACATCTTTAACTTTTTTTATGCTTTTTCAGTGGCCCAACTTCATATTTTGCCGGATTCTTGTTGGCATTTAAGCATTTATCATGGAAAAACAAATTCAACTAAATGCGTCCAAATAGTTGACTGGTAGTGTTTATCAATACTGTGACTATAAAGTTTGTGATGTATTACAAAGCTCAAAGCATTTTATATTATGGGAATACAATGTAATGAAATGTTACCATCTATTAGTTCTTCTTTCAGCTTTGACAGTTCCTTCCTCATCTCCTCTAGAATGTCCTAAAAAGCAATGAATACATGTCAACAATTCAAATATTATTTGTAATACGGTTACAGTATCAAAGGTAGAAAAAAAAGAGTTTTAAAACAATGCCACCAAACTGTTTTCATGAGGCACTACCAAACTATTTTAGCCATAAGACCCAAACTCTTAATACAAGCTATTACTAAGTATGATGCAACACAATACATCATATAATACAGTGTATTAATACTAAATATAATAGTTCATGTGAGTATTATATCCCTTAGTTTTGGTGGCTGGAAGGAAAAGTACTGTCAAGACCACCAGATATGTTGGTGTGTCAAGAAATTGACCAACATGATGTCACTATAATTATACAGTAGCTACTGTAAGTAACCCTTCACCGCCACAGACAGATGCTCCACTGACAGTGTGTAAGCCAGAGTAACTGTCTCCTTAGATAAGTAAGTCTCCGGCATGAGTCTTTCATATCTAACATGCTCATTCATAGAAGAGAAGGGAGGTATTGCGGATTGAACTATAATTGGACACACCCACAAAACTGTGCACTGTTAACCAGTAGTTCTCCCTGTTTCATTAGAAGCTATCTAATATGTTTGTTTAAACAGGCATTTTTATCCTATATAAAACGCATGATTTACTCATGTTTGACCAACAAGTTGAGGAAGCAATTGAGTAAATCCCAGTTACACTTGAGAGTGAAAAGACTGAAAGGTCTTTCGATTTGAGTTAGTTCCTCCTTGATTTGAGAAGTACCTGTTTCAATCTGTCATAGTCTAAAGCTTCTGTTGGCACCCCATTGGCACTTATGGATCCGGTAGGAGTTGGTGTAGACCTTGGTCTAAAAAGAAGAGATTGGGTGAGGTGAAGACAAGTCACAGAAACAAAAAGTATGCAGATCAAGATGCAAGGCAGATGTTTGGTCACACGCTTACTGATATTAGTGTTTATACGAAGCATTAACATAACATATAATAATGCACATAGACAAACTTCAAATGCAAAAAAACGTATGAAAAAGTCACAATTTCAATTAGTAAAATGCAGAAATAGACGTTTGATGAAAGTTTATGTATTCTTTAAATCATTTGTATTTAGCTGCATTCATTGTACTGAAATAGATACACGCATATCCACACATGTTCATATACATTTGGGTGATGTGAAAATAAGCACAAGGGGTATTTCTATGCAAAACCAACATTTGTTAAGTCCAAGTCTAAATGTCAGAAATGTTTCAAAAGTTGACGCAAACCACAGCAAACAGAGATTCCAAAGATTCTTTCTTTTCTTCCACTTCAAATGCATTCAAACACCACACAATCCAGCTGCTTTATCACTCTCATGCTCTTCTGGAGCTGAACAAGCCGAGACGGGAAGCTGTTGCCAACACAATAATCGCTATAGGGTGGAACGTGGGAAACAAAGGAAATGACGCTTTATCTGTGCCATCATACAAGTAATGAAAGCTGTGAACAGCGGGTTGCCTTTTCCAGAAAGGAAGCAGAAGCTAGGCGTATAACAACATTATGAAATAAATTAAGAAGCTAAAGTTGTTATCCCTGGAATAGAGTCATGCTACAGTATGAATCTTCTTCCATTTCGTAGGCGTCAGGATCATTTTTCTCTCCAGAATAAAAAAATGCTAAATTAAACATACGCACATTTGTACGGGGAGGGGAAAGAGTTATCTATGAGACCAGGTGGAAGAATTGGCATGAGCGACCTTAGACAAATGTTCCTTCTCTCTGATAGCACAAGACCCTGACGCATAGTGCAGTTCACTTTATAAGAGCCGTATTCAATTATGAGGTTACACTCAGAGCTTGATCCACTTTCTCTTTGAAACAGATACAATTTGGAACTCATCATAATATCAAATGGGTTACTGCAGATTTAAAGCAGAAAGACATTGACATTCATCTGGCAGACACATTTGTGACCCAGGAGAACAAAACCGGTCTTATGTGTACATTTTTCGAAATTGACATTTTTACATCAATAGAAAGCTTAATTATTCAGCTTTCAGATGATGTAGGAGTTGTAAAGGATAGGACAATATATGGCAGAGATACAGACGTTTATAACTCTGGAATCAGAGGGTGCTAAAAAGTTTTAAACGTTGCAAAAATCGCCTTTAAATTTGTCCATCACAGGTGCTTTAGCAGGCCATCCACTCAGACAAATAAAGTTTTTAAGTATTTAGGGTTGTAAATTTACAAATTATCTTCATGGAACACGATCTTTCCTTAATATCCTAATGATTTTGGGCAAAAAAGAAAGAATTATAATTTTGACTCATACTATGTATTTTTGGCCTTTACTTAAAAAGTTCCTATGCTACTTAAGACTGGATTTGTGATCCAGGGTCACATTTATCCAAAGTGACTTCAAATCGGTGCTTCTCTTTGGAATCAAACCCACAATTTGTCTGTCCAATGTTCTACTATTGAGAAACAAAAACACCAACAGTAACTTGCGATCGTTGCTGTCATAAACCAAGACTTAATTCGTACAATTTTACAGTGATTATATTGTTGGCAACAGCAAAATCTTTGTGTATGGGAAGGAATCAGAATCGTAGACAATCATCGCAACAGCCCTCATCTTATTTACAGAACAATCTCGGCACACAAATCTAGAAAGAGTCCTCAAACTAGTCTCTGATACCTTGTTAAGGAATCATAGTACTTTTCAGTACTCGTCTGATTTCTCCATGGTACGTCCCGTCTGTGAGAGTAAAGAGACTAACCGGTCAGAGGTCTGTAGCTTGGATTCGTTCAATGATATTTTCATTGCTAAATACTGAATGACCAACTCTGATATAATATTTCTATCAGTTATCTCTGCAATGTAGCCCTACTGAAATGTGCTTCAGTCACAACTCACAAATTTTTGCACATGACTGAAATGGTGGAATATACTGAACAAAAAGAAATCGAATCTATAAAAAATGCTTGTATAGCACTGGTAAGAAGCAACACAGCTCTTGGCTTTAGTCATGTCAAGCACGGGCCCAGTCGTCTGCATTCTGACATGCCATTCTGTGGGCTCCGGCTGGCAAGCACATGATGCAAAGCAGCAGAGGCAAATGATAATTCAAACTAGCGTGGACCAGGACCTGCAAATGACTCCCGGAAGCTGAAAGTTTTCTTCAGAAAGTCATAATGAAATCTGTGAAGCATCAAAAACAATGATGTGCAAATGTTTACCTTCCGATGACTGGCGATTTGCTACCGTTCATTGTGTTTGTCCTCTCCCAAGGCTTTCTGGGCATGTCTGTGAAAAAAAATGCATTATTAAAGCCAATCCACAGCCCTCAGACTCATACCTCAGGCTTTCAAAATACGCATACTGTACAATTCCAGCTCCTATTCACTTGAATGAGGTAAAATAAAATATAAATCTCCAAAACTGAAGATGAAAATGTAATAAACTGTATAGTAACTATCAGTATATAAGGGTTTTTAAAATCTTTGAAAACTCTCAAACTGAATCTGATCTGCCATAAGTTCTTTTAAAACTAAAACTAATGCAAAACTAAAGCCGGTCAGATTTTTATCTTCCTTTGTCTCCTCATGCACGTTTCTTCACTTATCTGAATCTTACCTGGTGTGCTACAGGCTGACACTTTCGGAGTAATGGTTGCCTCAAACTCCTCCTTTTGGAAAAATTAAAGCATGATCCATTTAACAATCCATCACATATGATCAACTACGTACATCATTCAATTATAAATATATGTACAAAGCTGATGTAAACTCACAGCTTTCTGCTCAGGCTCTGGTGATGAACCCTTCTCTGCGATTCTTCTCCTGAATCACATCAATATTAAACTTTAACATTTCGTGCCATTGCATTTGACAACAAGCTAATTTTATGACTAAACCGCTCCCTACTCCCATCACTGTGACCTTGCGTAATCCAATTACATGGCAACAGTGCTAAATACAGGTGTAAACGTTTTCAGAATATTTGATTACTCAAATCACACAGAACGCTACTAAGACACACGTAGTGTAGTTCACCTCCTGGCCAGCAGGGCACTCATCTCCTCCATTAGACCGCCTCCTCCAGGTAAAAGGCCGTTCCCGCGGGCTGCCTCGGGCTTGGCACCACCAGAACTCGCAACACCGACCAAAGGTGGAGTCGGTGGCTCATCAGGCTACAGTAACAGGAACGTTTCCAGAATGATTCAGGCATTTCTGATTTATTATGCATTGCATTTGTTTCTTTGTGATTTAATGTCATGCAAGCGAAATACTGGAAAAAATGAATACAAGGCATATCAACCAACATTAGATAGGGCTTCTTAAATTCCATCTTTGTAAAGTTTAAAACGAATTCGAGTCTGACCTACAAAAAAGTATGAATAAAACTCCAAGAAATTAAGGCCCACCAAAATCCAATATAATGGGTTTCATAGATTTAAGTCACATAATGAGATATCATTGCCTGATAATAGAAAACTGGCGTCGGGCTCCACAAAGCCATTTAAGAATCCTCTGTAGTAACTCACATCATAGTGAACTTTAATGCAACTGTGCTGAGTTTAAGGATCATGTGATGCATTGAGATGGTTCTAAACTCTTACCCTTGAAACTTTCCGTAGCTTGGCTCCAGCGAGGGCGGCTGCGAGCCCAGATAGGGCCTTGTTCTCATCTGTGGTGGGTGAGGGGGTGAACAGACCCGAGGGTAAGGGTGGGGCGGGAGGTGGAGGTGGTGCTGGTGGTGGAGCCTGGCCTGAGAGTGGGGGTGGTGGTCCTGGAGGTGGGGGAGGCCCAGTCGGGGTAAGTGTAGGAGGGAGTGGTGGTGGGGGAGGAGGAGGGGGGCCAGGAGGCAGCAGTGGTCCGGCAGTGGTGGGGGTCACAGTGGAGCCGGGAGGAAGGGGTGGGGGAGGTGGAGGGGTGGGCATCCCCTGTACTAAATCTGTGGGATTAATAAGAATTAAAATATAGTTAGAACACATCTCTTTAACATCTACACAAAGGATAGCTTAAGGTTTATATTTTTACGATTTACAATAGCAGAACATGAAGACACAGTGAAATGAATCATAATGAGTTAAATGGATGTCAGTGTCTATCCATATTTCGAGCCTATTAAAGGGTTAGTTTAACCAAAAATAAAAATTCTATCATTGTTTATATACCCTAATGTTACTTAAAACCAAAGTCTTCCTTTCTTCTGTGGAACAAAGAAGAAAATATTTTGAGTAATAAATTATTTTGTGTCCTTGAGATGGAAGTCAATGGGGGCCAATGATGTTTAGTCACCAACATTTTTTAACGTATCTTCTTTTGTGTCTTACAGGTTTGGAAAGACATAAGGGTACTCAAATGAAGAAAGTATTTTAATATGGGGTTGGACTATCTCTTTAATTCATCGGTTTTTAAACTACAATGTTTGGTACGACCCTTAAATGAATAATCATCATCCAAATCTCATTCTGGGGGTGGGGGTCACGTGTCTGTATTAAGACACGTGACATCAATACATGTGAACATAAAACAATCATCCATAAACGGTGTCTGACAATGTAGAAAAAAACTGAAGGTGTATATGGGTAAATAAATGAAAAGATTTAATAATGGGGACTACAGTTGGCTCCCGTTAAACTATAAAAACATAATAAATAAACCAACATTTGCTTTAAATTAAACATTTAGACTAGTTTTGGACGTACAGTAGACAGCTGAAGTTGTCATATCTTTGACATGCTTGTCTGCAAATGCAAAGTTAATCATATTAGTATTTACAATTTAGCTCAATGTCAAAGTGCATCATGCATATAAAGTGTCATGTCTTAAACCTCTTCTATAAATAATTCAGGAGAGGTGATCTTATTTCAGTGCCGTTTATCTGACCTTCCATGATGCTCTCTTTACTCAGCAGAACGGTCTGTCTTTGATGACCTCATCAAAAATAAAACACATGGTCAATTTCTTTTTCGATTTGTTTTGATCTTTCATTTGGACATTATATACTGCCTCTTCTGAGGATTTTTCATAAAACAAAAGTGTGAACATGAAAAATAACCAAGGAGGATGTGTGTAGTGTTCGTGGATGTCCCATGTAAAGTTTACTGTACCACAACAGTACTTGTACATGTTAACATCTAAAACATATTTAACAATGCAAGAAACTGTCTCTGATGAAAACTAAAAGCAATGGAAACAACACAAATCAAAGTCCACGAGAGTGACAGTGGAGATGTTCTTCATGCCATGCCGCACAATTACAGGCATCTGTCAAACCAATAATCATCGGTGCAATCAGACTGATGTAGACATTCAACATAGAACGGCTCATTTCCAGACGCTTCGGGGACCTTTACATTAAGCCAACAAGCAAAACAATAGTCGAAGCCAATTGCAGCCACAAGCCTCGCACGGCACCCAGCTCAACGAGGCAGGCCCCCTCCTCGAACCCCAGTTAGTGGGTTAGTGGAGGTGAAGCGACACAGAAGAGGCCTTACCCGGCTGGCTGGGGAAATCAGCAGGCAGCTCTGGAGCAGAGGAGCAGGAGTCTCCCAACCCAGAGTTTACAGAGTGCTCAGCAGAGGCAGGGAAGGCTGTGGAAGGAGAAGGGACAACAGCAGGCTGGGGTGAGGGACACGACACATGGGGCATGGTGGGCGAGGGCGAGTACAGGGGGGGCGGAGGGGGTGGCGTTGGCGGCGATGAGAAAGGCTGACCCGAGACTGGAGATGAGGTGTGGAAGTGAAGCGAGGAAGGTGGCCCGTTGGGCGCCATGATGGGTGAGGGGGGTTTCTGGGAAAGCGGACTGGGGGCGGGAATGGCGATAACTGGGCGAGGGCCCGTGGCCTTGCCGGGTGGACTGCTAATCATGACTGGAGGAGAGGGAGGTAGGGGCATGAAATTACTGGCCGTCCAAACTGCTGATTTGGAGGCGGGAACTGGAGGAGGTGGGGCTGGGGGTGGTGGCGTGGGTGGGGCGGGTTGCCTGCGGGGTACGGTGGCGTAATGAGGCAGGACGGGGTGGAAGGCGGATCCTAGCGAAGTGGCGAATCTGGATGCCGAATGGCGCAGGGGAGGGGTGGGAGGGGTGGCCGTGGAGGGGGAATGCATTGGGTAGTTGAGTGTGGAAGGAGACGCAGGTGACGAGGAGGTGGTCTTATTGTATTCGGGAGGTGGGGGCGTGTATAGGGTGCTTTCAAATGCTGCATGGGTGGGATGAGAGGACAGGAGGGGAGAAGCGGCAAAAGTG